>NC_088302.1:10243336-10598326 GCF_032854445.1 Liolophura sinensis
AACCAGCAATCAGTTTTTCAGGTGGAGGAATCCAAAGTGCCCTGGAAAAACCTTTGGCACGTTACTGGTCGTCTTTCCACATGATACGTACAGACCTTATTCACCATATTGGTAGAAAGACTAGTGGTCTTTAACCTAAGTTAGACTCCGCAAACCTTCTGGGGACCCTGTAAACAGCGTGGCCCATTTTATGATTTATATAGTTCTACCCGTTAGTTTTATGACAAATTTTATGTCTTCCTTATAGGGAACTGTGCACAGTTGAAGATTTTTCTTCGACTTAATGAGAACTTTTATAACCAGGAAAGTCAATGTTTTATTCTGTCTTTTCGTAGACAAGCTAATCGTTTTCCAACTTCTTCCAGAATATCAAGGGTGTTGTCTGGCGGAGACGACTAATAGCGTCTACCTAATTGTTCACTTGATCCTGATGAATAAGATGCAGGTCTTGCAAATGGGGCTGCTCTTTACGTTTGGAGGTTTGAAAGGTAGCAGACAAAGGGGGTGGTTTCTACCGGTGCCTGACGAATTTCATACGCCCATAACAGTTTATCTGATCGCCGCCGTGAACGTGCAATATTCTTGAAAAGATGTTAAACCTCTAATCAAGTTTATCAAAAATAAAATTTGGTATTTCATTATGATTTTTTTAACCTATGAACGCTGTAATATTACTAAATTCCTTTAGCACGCTGGACTGGCTATTCTTATTGCGCACTTATTTGCAAGTCTATTTGCTGACGGTTTGGAGATGTGTTTGGATTAGATCTTGAGCTATGCAAATATCTGCTCCACAGGATGGTTGATGCTTCAGCCAGCCGAGCAACGAAGTTAGGTGACCTTTTTCTCGATAACCTCTCTGTAGAAGAGGCTATCATTGACGTTAAATGATACAGATTGTGGCAATCTGAATGAGATTGCCTTATAAAAGGTCGTTTCTTTTGTCAACAGAGAAACATCTGCTGGTTAATATGTCGTTTTGCATCTGATATAGAAGGCAGAAACACTGTTGTATAATACACAGAATATACTCTTCCTATATAAAGATAGTGTGTTAAATTATTCAGTATTAGCAACTTTGAATCTGTTTTTCGTGATATACTATTCAAAGAAAGAGAGGACTTTACAGTTTGTGTCGCTATTTCTGGAAAATACGATTAAATCAATGTGAATGAATAAGGAAAAGCGATCAGATCACTCACGACGTGGGATGAAAGTCGTTAGAACATACCGAAACCGTGCTGGCGTTTTGCAGCACTTCACATGAATCTGCTTGGGGCACATTCCGAAGTTTATGTTCTTTTCAGCCAACTTTCATATATATGGTTGATAAAACCGGGATTAAAATCTTCTGTATAATGTTTCCTGCATGCATCAAATGTTCAGCGTTATAGATAATCGGTTTATCTTTTCGGAATATTATACAATGCGTACAGTGTATCTAGTAAAGATTCGGCCTAGCACATTTTCCTTCAATGCCAAGAATACAATGATTCTCTTAAACATTTCATTCTGCATTAGGACATCTTGCAATAATGAAAACAAGTGACCTATTTTTATTGATACATACACGATTTTTATTCAATTTTATTTGATTATGCAGATTTGATTTTGCAGATCATGTTCAGCCTCATGCTACAACGATATATCTGTCAGTTAACTTGAACTATTGTCACATTTCGTCAAACAGATAACTTACTCGACATGCAGCGCCCATCAGTATGGTGGGAGGAAACCGCGCAGAACTTGGGTGATCCGTACCTTGTTGACAGGCCTCCTCATGTATGAGCAGTTGGGAGGCCTCCTCATGTATGAGCAGTTGGGAGGCCTCCTCGTGTATGAGCAGTTGGGACTGTTACAAGCTGGAACAATGGTTGATCACTAGATGGCGACACCACATGCAGATGGATACTAAGGGTTATGAATAGCCCGCAGATGCCATCAAAAGAGCAGGCAATAAATCAAAGACTTGTAAATATGTCCAAAGGAGGTCGTGGAAAGCGGGAGAAATAAGTCAATGATCGGATGTTGGAGCTGGATGAGATTTAACACGGCTCGTAAAACGTTAACAGGCTGAGAGAAAGGGGCATTAGGGGTTAACGACCGACCTGAAAGCCGGAGGTATACTATTTGCTAATTATATAAATCCAAGATGGACTGGATAACCGGGGCCAGTAGAACACGTATGATTGGTTGCTGTGAGTCACGTGAACCAGTCTGTCACTAAATGTGCGGACTTCATGCATTTACACCTAACAAGTCTTCTTTTATGTAACGTTGCTTAATTGAAAATTTATATCTTCCAAGAATTCACTCTGTTTAATAGACGGCCTTGTCTCAAAAGAAAAGGCAATATTTTTTACTTAGTGATAGATCATCTGATGAACGAACGGTGTGCGTCATATGTGTAAGGCACGTTTTCAAATATGTTCATTTTCAACACCATGGGCAACGAATTTTTTTTGTGTGTGTATACAAAGTTAATTTTTCAACGTTGTGATACTTTTTATTTAGCATTTTAACCTCCGTAATTTCCGTTACGTTCTTCCTGAATGACGCCAGAGGCAGACAAGAAACACGAATCGATTAAAAGTCGCGATGAAGAAAGCTGCCAGATGTTAGTTAACGCAGTGTGGCTATTAAATCTGTTGCATGCGTCATGTAAAAGGAGTGTCCACTATCAGACACCAATGGCTCAAAGACCGCGAAATGGATATGTCCATGCTGATGGTAAGGACATCCGTACTAAGAAAACTCATTATAAGGCTAAGTCACCGAGCTGATTTGATCAGGTCCGTCAAAAAGGCTGCATGCATTGATATATAATTTATCGAAAATTAGTCTGTCTAAATACCTCATGTGAACGAAGGGCCTAATATTTGCTAATATCGGTGCTGAATTTATTGGCTGATACGCGTGGTGTAGATCTTCCCTGATCACTAAGACCTGACAACTGTTATCATAGAGCCGGCATGACTATATCGTCTTAATGGTGATCCTTGCAACGTCAAGATCAGATACAGTTTGTGACGATGTCACACATGTGTGGACCGGTAATCTGGAGTAGTTCTTGAAAAAAATAAGATTTCGTTGTGTTTCTGAATCAGTTTCAAGGCTTAGTGTAGGGACATGACCTAGAACTGACTGGCTGGCAGATTCTATATGCATCCAAATATGTATCAGTATGTCATTTCTTTACCCAATCAGAAAATCATGAATCATTATTTTTTAATTGTAACCATTAAGTGCTGTCATTTAAAAGTTCTGCGAACTATTCTATTTTACCCTATAAAATAACACGTCCATATTCCACGTTGTGTGTTTACTTTAATTTCAGTTTCTCCCCTAATTTCTTTAATCAAATACAATAACTGTATGGGCTTCAATGCACAAAATTTCAAATGTAATATCATCAAGTGGAGAAATGAAAACATCCAAGTGTAGAATGATCTAATCAATTCCGTGCAGAAAGACAGAACAACTAATACAAGATTTACTAATACAAACACCTCACTTGCAACCAGTTAGAATCGACTTTACTTGTTATATTTCTCTAACTATTGAATGTTGAAGAGATATTTGTATATGCATCCTTACTATGACACTCCAGCTGTATGCCAGTTTATACAACATATATTCATTGTATAAGACATTGGACTCATGTACGGGATATTTTTTGGCTCTGGTTATACAAGCTTTATCTGCCAGCTATTGCTACCAATCTGCGTCCGCTTCTGCATATTAATTATGACCAGTTTTGACTGGGATTTCTCTTCGTTTAATCACTGTGCACATATCTACAGATTTAGTACAGCCTGTAGATGAAAATTCATATATATGACCCAGCAACGTGATAAGACAAAACCATAAATAGCACAACGCCTGCACAGACATGTACTAGTATCAGGCCACCCCGGCTATTTCCATCGAAGCTTTCTTGATCGGAAAAGCCTGAAGACATTTACTCCTAAACTGCACTAATATAAGCAAAGGATGTATCACTAAGCAGAACAACTCCTGGGGTTTTTGTAAAATGGGGGGATCACCTGTTTGAAGGCCTCTTGCTCCTCACATAAATTTCTGGGCGCCGTGATGTTACATCTGCTCATGTCAAACTTTGTTAACGCTTCAAGGAAGACTAGACGATTTATCACCGAACTATGAAGTCTCGCGTCTTTACGTCACATCCGGTGTGAAGAACGAATAGCGAAAAAGCACTCTCATTATTCTCATTGGACAAAGTACTCTCTTTGGATTGATCAAAACGGAGGTTGCACTACAGCAGGCTGGAAAGCCGGGGTTTGAATTCTAATAACTATGTGTCAAACAAAATCACAAAAATTACTTCTTTTGTATTTTGAATGTACGAAACTAACAACTAATATATCTCTAGAAGGCAAGGTTATCAGCTTCTCCGGACTTTTCTTGTAAGCAAATTACTTGAAACAGTTTCAGAGTTGTGTTCATCTTAAGAAACTGATAGGCGTAATGGCTTAAGCTGCTGTCGTTGTTGTTGTTTTTTTTTTTTTTTTTTTTTTTTGGTGGGGGGGGGGGGGGTTCTACATGTGAAAATGATTGTTTTTTTGCCACAAATACCCTAGGCCTAATGGCTATTACAAGACGACACCCATACTTAGCCCTAAGCAACATCACCGGCTGCTGTAACGTAGTGGATAAAGCCTTTCTCTCGTAAACGTAAACCTGACACTACCCCACTTGGCGGTCAGCATATGAGAAACAGGCCAAGTATTGGTCAGCCCACGGTGGTGGCATTATAATGTTACTGGGGCATCGCGTGTCGTGTCTGCGACATGGCGTTCCATTAAAGCATCGCTATAAATACGTCGATAATGGGTACGGCCTTAAACAAGAAGGCGCAGTCGATATATGACTGAAACAATATTAAAAGCGACATTAAACCCAAATCAAACAAACAAACATAAGGAAAATCTGCTCAAACACAAAGCAAGATCATTAAAATTAAACTGTATCTGTATGCAAAAAAAGGAAGTCATAGGAAACCGATGATATCAGAGGAAACCGATGTTATCACTGTGCACATATAGATTGAGCAGGACAAGCCGCATTGAGATGAAACGAAAGCTGGAAGTACAGTTTCATGCGCATATTTTGTTCACAGCTTTCCATATCCGGGAACGATATAATCAGCAGCGTTCCCACAGCCGCATAGGTGGTTTGTTCGACAGAAACCACTAGAATTCCACCAATAGAACGTACTTCTGTTCAACATACGTGAGAAAGTTCGTCGATTATTTGTTAAAGTTTGATGGTTTACACCGTCCACTCTGTTTTCCTACACCCATGGATGTGGAAATATTTTTAAAATATGGATGAACATCCGTGCGCAAGTCGTCGGACATAGCTGAAGTCCTGGGTCAAAAATTGCTGTTGTGTATATGGTGGTGAATACAAATAAATAAATAAATAAAGATGGATAGGCAGTTTAGCCCTGTGACGTTCTAAACATACGTGTCAAGATTTGTCATCCAAATAACTTGTTGCGCCGAAAAGATGATGTGTCATGAAAAAATACGAAAATCTGTACTTTCGTTTCTCTTTGAGGGACATTTTGACTCAGTGGTATAATGCGTCATGTATGGAGACAATTAGCCTTCTGCTCGAATGCAGTTCTCACTGGACCGACCTCGTGCTCATTCAGCAGAAGGTTTACAGACCGTCTGGTGAGGTGAGTTGCTTCCCTTGGTTCCATCCAATGTCATCCACCCATAAATATGTCAGCCGTCATCTGAGTGACACATTTGCACTTTACTAAACAAAGCTGGATATATTTAAGATCTGAGGAGGGAATAAGGCAAATTAAATTTGCTTTAAATGTTTGGATTTCACCAAGAAGCCGACAGCATGATGAGGTTGTATTTGCTATATCAATACAAGCCATAGTTAGCATGAGGAAGTAATTAGTGTAGGAACCTTACAAATAACTATACTTTCCATATCGTATTCGCTCTTTCAGACTCTAGTGTTGCCCAAGAGTAACATATATGACACAATGGGTAAATAATAATTACATGCACAAGGGTTTCTTTCGTGAACACGCTATCCTGTTACTGTTATTTTTGCATTTATTTGAACAAAAAATGCATATTGATGACAATCTCAATACAAATACAAAACAGATTCCAGTGACGTGTCACATTAGAAACGTGCTATCCTATGTTCAGTTACATCACTTTCTGGTACATGTGCACTCACGTTTGGTCTTTGAAAATTTAAGATTGATTTATTGTGTTTGTGTTCATATTTTGGCTGTCAAAAAAACCTATCTCGCGGCAAATGGGTTGAGATTGATTCTTACTGATCGATATTTAACATAACTAGAGTAGCTAGGGCAGGTAATTTTATTTTTAAAACGTGTTTACAGATTTAAAACGGTTTTCAAATAATTTCGGCTTGCACGAAAACGTTGACTTGTGTGTGGAATCGGTATTCATTTTTCGTCACAATTCATATCTCTTATCTCTATTTTACGCATGTCTTGAATTTTTAAACATGACGTCATCGATCGGTGACGCTACTCAGATTACCCCTATGCATATGGACATCCCGCATTAGGGGACTCCTTCACTCCCTCACACACACACACACAACACACACACACACACACACACACACACACACACACACACACACACACACACACACACACACACACACACCTAACACAAGTTGCCTTTACAGATATCATTATTGATGTCACTTTTGCAAGTTACTAAACTTCGGGAATGGACACTGAAGTCTTAAGAACACTGTAGTTTGAAGGGATGAGAAAGGAAACATCGTAAACTGCATGATAGGAAATAAGAAAACAAACGTATCAAGACTAAAGTGGAAAACATATATTTCACCCAAAGTGACCTGTCTCTCACTGTTGTTAATAAATATGTAGTTCGATTTCGTTCCATTTCCTTTGGATAGAAAGGAAACTTAAGATTCAGTTTTCCTGCAGATGTCAAAGCTCAATATGTAATCTTGTGTCCGTCTTACATGGTGTAGTGCCATAGTTTCTCTGTATTTATTTATTTATTTGATTGGTGTTTTACGACGTAGTCAAGAATATTTAACTTATACGACGGCGGCCAACATTATTGTGGGTGGAAATCGGGCAGAGCCCGGGGGAAACCCACGACCATCCGAAGGTTGACGAAGGTTTTCGTCAAAATATTTCCTCTCTACTAACAGTACCTGCGTCATGCAGCAAATCAATCAACGGCCCAAAAAGAAGCAGTAAATACACATACATGTATATAAGTGAACTTCAACTCATGACCTTTCCTGAATAAGCTAATGCCTACCTCCATACAAGTCTTTCTCGCAGGGTGTCGCATTTTTGTGGCCGAAATAAACCCATTAGAAGAAGCCCGTTCAAAGCATATTCAAAAGCATATTCCTTCGGCTAGTTTTAATTTTCATCATACATTTTTGGCATAATTAGAATCTTGCCAATACAATTCTTTAAGCTTTATATAAAATTGTCTTTATCGGGAGGAAATAAATACTCTGCATGTGCAGAGAACTCACAAGCGATCTTGTCAAAAGTATAAAGTACCTATGCCCATACAGTATTACTAATGTGGTCGAGATCAGTTTTCTTCACAGCCGGAAACATCGCCGTTCTTGAATACAAGTAGTCACTTAGCTAGGCAATACAAGTTTTCTTTAATTTTCTTGTATGACCTATTTTTATGCTTCCTGTCTTTATACGGCAATTACGAACATATGTTTCTGTGCTGTGAAGGGGACGAATGCATGCTTTAATGACTGAATGTCACTTTTCGCCGTAAGAGTAATATTTTAGCAATATCGTGCGATGTCGTGAAGGGAGGAAATGAGAATAGTTTTACTTTGATTCGAGCATGAGACGAAAATACTGATATTTCACCATTATAGCAATACTAAAATAGGTAGTAATAATTTCTTGGCATGATACATGTTGACACATATGACGCTGGCTTCCATTTCGGGTAAGGCCAAGAATAGGAATAATAATTTTCAGTATAGGGCTTAATGGAACTAAGCGGTCAGTACAGCTGGAAGACAAACATTGGCTGGATTCGTCTCCTTAGTTGCCCTATAGAACTAGTATTTTGTATTTTTATTTATGAACAGCTCCCATCCACATGGTATTGTTAAATGTCTGTCGGAAGTTCTTGTCTTGTTTCCCGAAGGGACGGCAACAGGTCGAGGACGAATTTTTGACCTGTCACATCTACATCCTGAGACTAGACAATCAGGCTATTTCAATGGATAGCATTGCGTGTGCGTTTGACCACACAGAAGAGTCGATTGGAATGTTTGTTGGTTGCAGTTTTCGGTTTATACATATGGTTCACCATACAAGTTTACCCGATATCAACCATTGGCTGTAACAGCAGACAATTTACACACCTCTCTCTCGTGGTAATTGTCGATAGCCCACTCTTCAGACAATAGGATTTCCCCTACACTTCCAAAATGTGTTCATCGCGTGTCTCATGTCTTATCTGGTTCACAGTTTAAGAGAGTGCCTGTTTTTTATGCAAATTTTACCCTACAATTCGATGTTTACTATCATTGTATATTTGGAAACGCTGTTATTGCAACAAGATAACATGTAGTCGGTCTTATTGGAAATTGGGCCAATGTGTAAAGTCAGACATGTATGAATTATAAGCATGCCAATCGTTCCGTCGCTTGGGTAACACATTTACTACTGGTTGCACGTGCCGTATAGTTTTCTAAGCCCGAACCCTTAGCAGCGCATTAGCACCCACCGAAACCAGCATCTCTCATGAGCCGCGCAAGCCGCACACTTTAACCCTTTGCCTATACCAGCGTCTCTCATGAGGCGCGCAAGCCGCACGCTTTATGCCTTGTACCTTGAGTCGCCAATTTTTTATAGCACCAACTCCGAGCAAACTGTGTAAGCAAACTGTGTAAAATCATGAAATGAAGCAATAAGGAAGATCCTGGAATAACAGACTTGAGAGATCTCAGTATAGAACCCGGGCTCTTCAGAATGTCGACTTTATTAATTGGATAAACGCTACAGCCTTTCCATAGCAATAAACACGATAACATTACTTTTTCATTTTGAGAAAAACTAACAGAAGTTATTGTGATCAAGGCTAGAACAGGCCAAAACCCAAAATTATCATGCAGTGATAATGCGATATGTAGTCATTTAATACTGGCATTGATTGATGACAATGGGAAGTTAATCAACGCCAATATCAGCGTGTATGTTCTCGCATAGGGAAAACCTTCGTTCTTCTCAGCTGTCTAAACAGAGGTGACCTTGACGTGATCCGATTTCGTGTAGTCTTCTCGATCGATTTTCAATTCTGTCGATCCATCTTCAAGATTACGCAATAAACCAAGTGTATGTATAAATAGCAACGACGGCTCTTTACAAAAAGCCAAAAGGAAAATTCACTACTTTGTGGGGAAGTGATTTCTGAGGAGAGAAGAAAATGCAAAGAAATCCAACGATCACGTGAACAGCTAGTTTTCAGAATTTCTTTAGATTTATACTATGTACTGCCAATAAATAAAGCACAAATAATACATTTTTGTCTTCCAATGTAGGCCTACATTTGCATTTAGCATAACAAGTGTATCATGTTTTGATCCCAAAACGGCAGCTGTTCGTGTATACAGAAATATTTCGACAGGTTAAAAAAAAAATACCAGTCACATTAGGCAAGTTACCATAGAGTGAAATAATACTGCAACCCCTGCTATCAAAACAAAATGAAAACTTAAAGCTGTGAGTGAGTGTGTTATTGGAATAAACCCAGTAGGCCTACAGATTGAGGTGCAATGAATAAATGTAGGCCTAGGAATGTGATGTAGATTCATTCCTCGTGAGCTAAAACAATTAATTTATTCTAGAAAGTTATGACAAGTCGTAATTCCGGACAATCGACATGTACATATGTGTTTTGTAGTCCTATATATAACTACCATACTACACCTGTACTAGTAGATCTATGTGGGCTCATACATGTACACACATGTCTTTCGATTTTCTCAAACCTCTTGAACCAATTTCACAATTTCCAGGTGTATTGCTGGGGACCCAAAACAGTGAAGTGTTGAGTATTTTCAAACAATGTGTACTGCGATAGGCTTACCCAGTACTCCCTCGGAATCATCTGTAGTACAGCTTGACCCCTTGGGTTACTGCCCTGTAGTTGATCTTCCTAATTGCATGAATGTTAACAAACTTATTACACAAAGTTTGTAATGGTCCGTTGAAGAAGTTATCTGTTAAATTGTGAAATGAGCTGTTAGTAATCGTTTGCTGTATGTGATCAACATTTGGATATAATCCTGAAAAGAACGAATAAAATGTTGACAGATTGTATATGTATTTTATATGTCCTTGCCATATTTGTACTGTTGAGATATAACTATACAATGTAAGGACCAAAACTTGTATTGCATTACGATATATTGTCTTGATCTGTTACTACAAATAATGAAGATTTTCATGCTCACACTAACCGAACAAACATAAATGGTAATGACTTAGTTGCAAAAACAATTTCGGGAAAATGTCTACAATCTTAGAGTATACTATAATATGATGTTCTGGTGCAATGCATTTGTTTTTAAAGTCCTGTCATGATGAGGTAGAACCGGGTTCTTCATTACAGACGGAATAACTGATAGGCCCTTTGTGGGTGGAGAAGGCCAATGCATAGTTCTAGAAGACAAATGGTCATTACTAACAAGAAAAAGAAAAATAGAAGAAGATCAATAGACCCATTTCACAGCCCTTGGGCTCTAGTTACTTCTATAGTATCGTGGAGTGAATAAAAAATATGTTAAACATCGTCCATAGCAGTCATTGGTTTATTGTATGTTAAACGTCCAAACGCCAGTTGGATCCAGCTGGCATTTGTTGGTATAAGATGAATTATTGTGAGTTAATAACCAGTTAATACTGAAAACAAAACCATAACAGTTGTCATTATGAGCAAGGAGTAAATGGCATGCAGTAAAGCTGTCAGCAAACTGCCCACGGGTAAGGTGTTACTGACAACGGTTTCTCCATAATCTGAATCTGTCACCGCTAGTTTACTTTAATTCACCGAATTACAGGCCAAAGTTATTACGTTTAATGATCAATCGTATCCAAACGCTAAGCGGTAATGCACACCCATTGTAACGGTTTTTCCGGTGTTAGTCGTCGGCAAAATGCCAAAAGCGATCAATTGTTTAGTGGGAGATTTTCCACGAAGCACCACTGAGATTATAATTTCCAAGTTTTTCAACCGTGTTGTGTGTAAAAAACATTAAAAGAATTCGCTTAAAACAGGCCATGGATCACTTTAGTCACGAAACTCAATTAGGTTAATGGCTGAATGCATATAACGATTTAATTAAAGCAGAGGATATCGCTGACAGGCACACTGTCGCCATTTGCCTCATGTCATAAATCCTGTGACATATCTCTGAGATGAAATATCCGTGCTGACAGCACGTTCCGCGTTCTGCAATAGATTGTGAAGAAGATGGTAGTCTTAACGCATCTCCTCCGTCCCTAATATAATGCCATAAGAGATTTTCTACATTGTGATGGCGGGGGTATTAGAAAGCAAAAAAAAAAAAAAAAAAAAAAAACAAGCTTTGACAAAACCATTCTCGGATAATTCCAATATATCGACGCAGTATTCTGACACCAGAGTTGGAGATTAAGTTTAATTAAGGATTTTATTTTCTATGTAAAATGAGCGATCGGTCGATGGATAATAACAATGGCCAGTGTTGTCTTATTAAAAACCAGAAAATGACAAACGCCTTGACTAATATTAAAATGTCGGCGGATGTCAAATCCATGAGTGAAAACATTCTCCCAAGGAAAAGTAGGTTTTACACGTGGAAATAAGAAGTGCAGGTGGTCCCTGTAAAACTTTATGTAAGACTAGACGAACACCCTAGGCCAAGAGCCTTTACCACTCAGACATCCCATAGGACACCCATTACCATGCATAGGTTGATGCCTGGCATTTCCACATACTACCTGAGAGGAAGCCAACATGAGCCAGGACTTGAACACAGCTACTGCCTTGGTGAGATGTTCTGAAGTCATTGAACTGCGACAGCACACTAACCACTAGCATCGCCATAAATCAATATCATTGTCTTTAATATGGTAATATGACAGAACAAAACCCAAGAAATGATAAATACACATGTTTTATAGCTTTAACAAAGGTCATGTGTCTTCATATATAGATAGGTTGTAAATGTAAAAACCCCACTTCTCAAACCTCGGGCTTTTTCGTGTCGAAGAAACCGCTCACAGTAAATTTCTCCACAGCTTTAAAACTTCCAGTAAATAGGCTTTCTAATAAACTGCCCAATAAAGTCTCACAAGAATGAATAACACAGCATTCAAAAACTGATTTCCCCGTTAAAACTGATGTTTTTCCAGCCTAAATCGTTTTAAAGACTTCGGATGTATGCTGGGATATGGCTAGACTGTTAACACTATAGACACCTCTCACCAACTGTGTTGCCTTTCATACATACTTGACAAAATCTCGCCCTACAGACCTTGTCGACATCAGGAGGATCTCTGTGGGGGGAACGTCTATCTTTCTTACAAATTTCATCTTTTTTCTCCCTAGCTGTGTTCCAAGCACTTTCACAGAAACCACATGGAAGAATCTTCAGTGGAAATTATCAAGATTTGAATAAAAAAATATTCTTTTTAAGATCTGTCGTCTGATGACACAAGTTTCTTACCAAAGAGGTTGCCCTCTTTCATTTCCTGCAAGTATATGATAGCCCACATGACTGGCAGATCGACCTAATTTCTCGCTTTGTTTACATCCGAGTGCCTGAGGGATTTGTGTTGGAGACTGATTGGGAAATTGCTCTTGATATTATTGACCTCTATTTCACGCCCGACAAAGACTATAGGACGGCGCAGAGATGTGATTCACTTAACACAAGCCCACCAGCTTTTATTTAAACATATATCAGCTACGAAACCCCAAATCGCAGTGTCGCGAAAGCGATGCTCCATCGACGGGATCCTGTTCCCTACTACCACCTACCACTCCCCACTTGGTGTACCTCAATTCAGTCCTGGAAAAGGTTCCTGAAAACCTAAACCAATAGCATTTTAAATGGTCGATATTGATTAAAATATGTGCTACATGCCTGTCACGGGCAAAAATCCCTTTGACCGAGAACACACCGGTTGGTGCTCATCCATTACATTGTGTCATCCAAAACCTCCAGACAAACTTGAAGGTAATCACAGTCTACAAAATGCCCCTTATCTCTCTCATCTCTACCCATTGCTAGTTGCCCATACTACCACCACAAATATCTCAGATATCAATGATCTGTCCACTTTCCATGGTTATCTAAATAAGGATGGATGGCTACGTCGGTTTCTAGAACGCAAACTATGGTCAGATCTTATTACTGTCGCATATTCGACATGGTAATTAAACAAAGACGGCTTGGAGCTTCATTACGATAAGTTATGTTCTGCATTTCAAGTCATACCAGCTACAATAAAAATAGGAGTCGTTTTTCATAAACGTGGAATGGTCATCTTTCGAGCTTGGCAAAATGGGTGGCTATATTTGCTGTCTAGTTTTATTTCATTGTCTTTCCCTGTCACTCCATTAGCCTATATGTCTTAAATATATTCATTTGCTTTATTATTATTTTGTTTATAAACCTATTCGAAACCTATATTATTGTTTCATAATATTATATTACTGAATACGTTACTTGTTCAAACCTTTCAAGATCAAACATATCTCAGGTACATGCACTCCACGAGAATTGTAAGCTTGATAGACCTGGATGGAGCAATTCATTTATATTAACGTGTGAACGTAATAGCACTCTGTCGATAAGCTTTACAATTCCTGTATCACCGTGAATTGTGAGACCTGTATAGTTCATGACTTCTATCACTAAACTTCGAACTTTTAATTTTTCCGTGGGGTCTCCGTGGCTCAGTTGGTTAGGGCACTAGCGCAGCGTAATGACCCAGGAGTCTCTCACCAATGCGGTCGCGGTGAGTTCAAGTCCAGCTCATGCTGTCTTCCTCTCCGGCCGTATGTGGGAAGCAGCCTGCGTATGGTCGTGGGTTTCCACCGGGCTCTGCCCGGTTTCCTCACACCATAATGCTGGCCGCCGTCGTATAAGTGAAATATTCTTGAGTACGATGTAAAACACCAATCAAATAAATAAATAAATTTAATTTTTCCTAACTTGTTCGCAAATGTCAGGTTAACTTTACAAAACCCCCCTCAAGGTGGCGTGCTACATGAATATTTCGCATGCACTGGTCACGAAGCCCCGCAGAGATGGACCCTCGACTGTAGGTCGGACCACGATAACCTGGATTGTGGTTATATATGTAGTCGCCTCTCAGCGCTAATATATATTCCATTCTGAGTAGACGACTAAAATTATCTCCGAAAACAAAAGATCCGATGGCCATTATTCTCTTCTGTGTCTTGTGAGACAGACAAATCCCCATGAAGACATGGGTGGGTAATCCCTGACTTTTATCTCCCACAGTTAATCACCGGGTCATCTCATTTCCACAATGGTTTTGTCTGTCTACCGGTCATATGAATGCCTCTGCCCACTCAGTGACACTGGCAACTGACCATAGCATTCTATAATTGACCACTGTCGCGTGTGTGCGTATACCCCGACAGGGGGAACACATCAGTCGTGGTTAAGCCCTTTAAAAGCGGTAGACAGTCTTATATGTGTGCAAACACTATGCAAGGCGGATAAGGCCATTACTGGATGGAATTTGTGATGCTCAGAAAAATGTCGATGACAGTATCGTATCGATATAAAAGACTATAGCATAAAGAGTAAAACCAGAGCAACGATGGCAGTTTAGTAGTGGGCAAATGATCACCCGTAATCAGTGAATACAGCCTCTTGTCAATTTATCTCAGTCATGATTTTATTTTAACTGTTCATGTAAATTCTTAAACAGTAGAAAAACTCCCCAGTACCATGGCTTAAGTAGAATTAGGTAAAAAAAAATATGCAGTGATGTTAATTGTAATATATTAAAAGCCCAGCATTTCTCAAATGCTGTATCGTCATTACATTTAATATACAAACACATTCAAACAATACGTATAGACAAGACATTTTATACCATTATAAATACAACCTATGCCAGTCGACCTGTGACGGAAAATATACAGGAAGTGAGATGTAAGCTTGTCTAGTAAAGTTGCCATAAGCATCACATGATTTTCTGTGTCCTACTATGCTATGATTATGGCAAAACGTCTGAGATAAGTAACTGAAATGCAACGAACGACTGCAAAACACTCTAACAACTTATTCTGGTCCCATTCAAATATTCTCAAGTTAGAGCCAAAGGTACGCTCTCCATCGAACCATTCAACTGATTACGTGAATACATTACATAACTTCTTTAGACAAAGTATTTGCAAAGATCTAACTTTCAGCGGATAATCTTTAACGACTTCGTTAGTACGTCTAGGGTTTTTAGGATCACTAGTCAATGTTTAAATCTTGAAATATGCGACTACATCATATAGCTTGTCACAACATGAAGCCGTCTGACGACGTGGGGATCAGAGAGAAGGATTGAAAGTGTATCATGGAGAATATTTTAACATGTGTTTCAAGGTGAGCCTTCGTCTCTACGGTATTAGACATCTGCAGTACAACTCGCTCGGGGCGATCGTTGCTGAACAATTCTTTTTTGCTGACAAATCAGTGTCTTCCGATCTTGAACGTAGAATAGTTGTATAATGTGGAATATTGTTTTTGCTTCACCCTGACATTATCGGTAAATACTATGCAAAACTCAGTCGAAATCTTCACTACTGGCAAAAATGTGGACAGGTTGTCAAAGAACCCGGTGCATATAACCCGAAAAAGTCCACTAAACGACAACAATTTCCCAGCCTGTTGGATATCTTGCAATTAAAGCACTGGGTAAGGAATGTTGAAGGTCGATATGACAGTTCGTGGACGAGTTTGCCACAAGGCTTAAAATGCCATTAACCAACTTTATACAAAGAGAGCAAAACAAACTATGGCGTATCAAGACCAAATGTACAGACGAAGTTACAAGAACGACCAGAAATGTAAGGATTTCCTGTCTATAAATATAGCCAACGGTCCAAAGGCAGTGACCCTCATTTCAGTATAACGTGTCAACGATCTGCAGACAACCCGTCTATTGCTACAATGTAGAATTAGGCATGTCGTATATAACTAAAAGGCATCCGAACGCAGCTTGTCCCCTTGTTGAAACTCAAGATGACATTACTCTGCTACTCACCATATCAAGATAAAATATAAATATGCATTTCTCTCTTCTTTGCGAAGAATCGCTTAAAAATTACCTGACCTGAATCACCACCAAAATGAAATGGATTGGAGCTTGATGTCAAGCTATGGCCAGATTTTCATCAAAATCGGTATATGACTTCTTCCATAAAGTTGGTGACAGGCAGACGAACAGACATACAAAATAAACGCCGGTACAAACATAACCTATATAGCTGACAAAACTTTGTGTTTCTTTCTCATATTGATCTAGAATCCCTGCTAGACTCACATGTATGACGATACTTCGATCATGGGGTTAGATTAGTTATTGTCGGGAATGTTTACAGCGGATTAATACAAAACCACCAGGAACATTTAGTTACAAAGAACAAAGTACACAAGTGCACTTTATGTTGTAAAGAACAACGAAAACAAATGTGATCGAAACTGACATTGCATAATGATGCTGAAGCCACTAGCACCTATAGGCGAAGCACTCCTTGCTTAGAAGAAACAATTGATGCTCGTGGCATAAAATCTATATCACGCACGTATGTCCGCTTACGTAAGTCTAAAGACAAGCTGAACATAGAGCACCAAACTTCCTGCGCTTTGAAAAGCTCCTGGGCACCCGAGGGTTTTAACATCAGTAACATTAAAATTACAGATATATACTATGTAACCTCAATTCATCGCGTGCAGATCGAAGCACGATTGTGTCACATGCTGTATCTCACGCAATCTTTACAAAATATGTCGATTGTCGAAGTAACTGCTTTTATGCAATAAAACCGACTCCTTGGTTCTGTGACTACGTACTGGGACGCACAGGAGAGATAAAGAAAGCTGTTTTGAATACTTCCTCTGTGTTTAACCAGTGTATTAACAGTACACTTGAGTACCTGTGTAGCCACACACAGTGTAGACAGTGTCGCCTTAGATGTAACTCATAATGGTAGACAAATGCATTGAAAGCACGTGGTAAGGTGTTTATTTGGTTCCAAAAATTCGATTTCTTAAGATGACAATAAAGCTGTGGGACTTGTCTTCACTGACAAAGGACGTATTATGCACCCACAATCCCCTTGTATTTGTTCGACAAACGAACACGCTCACTGAGGTAAATTGAAAAGACGATCAGAGCAGGTTGATCAGAGCTGTGCGATTCCTTCTGACTTTACACGTTTAAACTTTGCATTTGCAGATAAAATATCTTCTATTTTCTATTCACACACACCTTATTTCCTTCATATAAATTGTAAATTCATAGGGTGCTAAACAACAATTAAATAAATTATTTTTATTTTCTCCAAAGTTGTTTTTAAAATGATATTTTGTCTTTGTTTTAAAAATGATTTTTTACTTGATTCAAATCGACTTGGGCAGTTACGTGTAATATGTTAATGTCAGAAAAAGTTCTTATGCATATATGTGAAGTCACATTGGGTTCATTTTTTTGTTCCTGACTGGCTTCGTAGGTAGGAAGATCTGCCAGACGCAGATGGATGTGGATTTCCAAGGGCTGTGCCCACCATAATGCTGGCCGCAGATGCGTAAATGAAATATTCTTGAGTACGGCGCAAAACAACAATCAAATAAGTCAATGAACTAAACATGCGCCATGTTTTACACAGACAACTTGGAGCACAAAAGGGTTAATCCTGGTTTCAGGTCAAGTTGTTGGCACAAACATCCACTTTAGCTGCAAAGTTTCTCTCTTCTCGGGCACTCAAAATTATATGAACCTACAACTTGACAATGTGTCATGAACTCGATGCAGAAACAAGTTAATTCGTCACAAAAACATAAATAGGCTTCGTGTGGATTTACATAGCCTTGAATATATGGGTTTCCACTTTTTTCAGTGTCCTTTTAAAACAATCTTTTGACAAAGATCAATTGAAGCAAATTGAAAGTCAATCAAATCAGTAACTAGAAGGTTATTGCAATCTACAGTTTCTGAAATTTACGATGGAAAACAACTTTCTTGATAGGGGTTATGAATGGATAGATTTTACATGGCACTATAGTTTTACTCTCCGTTTCTTAAGATTTAATCCGCCTGATCTGCAGTTTTAAATGAGACATTATTTAGTACAAACACCAATTTGTTATTTAGAAATGATTTATAGTTGTTCTTGTTTCTCTACATTGTCAGTTTAACCAGAATAATGCGACATGAAAACAAAAAGAGCACATTTGATTAATGATCTTTCTATTCAGATCAGAAACAAGTGGTTAGAACTTTTATGGCATCTTCTCTATTACATGATTCTCAAAACTCATTTGGCGAATCGAATGTCTCTGAAAAAAATAAATAATTTCTCACTGATCGATGTGATCAATTACAGAAGAATAATGTAGCAATTTGCTTTTTTCGTCTGTAATATGGCGACTCCCCTCCCTCTGAAAGGTGTACAAATCTCTCCGAAAGATGCTACCGTTGAAACATGCTTTGTGAGACAAATGAAAAAGTACAAAATATATAATTTAATACTGTGGAGAGCATGGCATTAAAAGTGTTGGATTAAGATTATTAACCACATTAGGACGTCTGTAGACGCCCGTTGTAAAATAAACTCCCGTAATCTAACAATTTATACTCTACGGGCGTCTACAACTATCACCTTCTTGAAAGCATGTATATTTAGGTCAGATCGTTGACGCCGCATTCTGTACAGAATGCAGAGGGACGTTTACGCATAATAAAACTAAGGTACAGCCGTACGGGTACGTAAAAATTATGCCATGTTTGTGTGGACATTTAGAGTGTGTTTGTCAGGAATCCTCAAACCAACTGTCCAAATTTACCTCTGGTAAAACCATTCTGTAATCAATATTCAAGCTTTATTATGTTGAGTACATCCCTTATATGTATTCTATTCATGTCTTTAAAAGCATCAAAGATGGATTAGAAATGAAAAATATACCATTTAGGGTAGCAATCAACTCATACGTCATCCTTACAATCGTTTTGAACTACTTACATTCCCCAAACTTGTTCTAAGGATTGATAAAGTTCCTTCTGTTTGTTGGAGTGTTAGGCGGCATAAAACCCAAATAATTAGACGTTCGATTTCCGAGGCAAATGTTCTTTCGCGCTAACGTAACCAACAAATAGTTTGTACAGACAATGATGGAAGAGTTCAAAAGTTTTTTGATTTATACCTATCAAATTTCCAGTACTCCCTCTTGGTAACAAACGACGTGGAGTAAGGTTTTATTAAGAAGGAGTGTTGCGTTCGATTTTGGAACCTAAGAAGTTCACGTCGGTGATTTTCAAAGAATCCCAGACAAAGGCTTTAGCTCGAAATAACATTTTTAGAACGTTGTCTTTGGGGTGACATGAAAAAGCTTTAGCATCCGTCTGGCTGGTTCTCCGCTCAGATGACCAACATGCGTGTCTCGGCATGAGGCACATATACGTTGTCTGACCCACACAATAAATCAATGGTCTTATTTCACTTATAGACGTCGACTTTATCCGGCGTTATTCGAATTCACTGGACCGTTTCGACAGATCTGATGAGCTTGTTGATCCAACTTCAGAAGTCTAGAGAAACATCTTCATACACTTAACTCATACTCCCCACTTCCATATGATGTTATCTGTCAAACAATAGCCGAATCATTCCTGTTAAATTTCAATTCACGATTTCCACTCTAGAAGTCATCACTAACCTTAAAAAAACCACACTTTTTCCCTAATTCTTTATAACTTAGCATTAAGTTTGTATTTATTTACTAATTTACTTATCAGTGTCTAGTTTGTATATTTGTTTGCTGATTTACTTCATCAGTGTTCAGTTTGTATATTTATTTGCTGATTTACTTGATCAGTGTTCAGTTTGTATGTTTATTTGTAATTTACTTCACCATTTTTTAGTTTGTATATTTATTTGCTGAATTACTTGATCAGTGTTCAGTTTGTATATTTATTTGCAGATTTACTTGATCAGTGTTCAGTTTGTATGTTTATTTGTAATTTACTTCACTATTGTTTAGTTTGTATATTTATTTTCTGATTTACTTGATGAGTGTGCAATTTGTATATTCACTTGCTGATTTACTTGATCACTGTTCAGTTTGTATATTGCTTGTGCCGTTTTCTAGGCGTTGCATTTATTACATATTCAAGGATTTGTACTTGTTGCTCACAGTTCGAATCAGGAAGTATACTTGACATTCGTGGCATATTTCAGGTTCTTCCAGATATTCCAGGATCTGTACTTGTTACGTGTTGTTTATATCACAAAGTTTATTTGAGACTTGTGACATATCCCAAGTTCTGAACTTGTTACTTGTAGTTCATATCAAGAAGTATACTTGTGACATATCCCAGGTTTTGTACTTGTTACCTGCGGTTCATACTAGGAAGTATACTTGAGACTTCTGACATATCCCAGGTTCTGTACTTCATATCAGGAAGTAATCTTGAGACCTGTGACATACTCCAAGATTTATACTTGCTACTTGTAGTTCACATCACGACGTATACTTGAGACTCGTGACTTATCCAGGTGTACTTCATATCAGGAAGTATACTAGTGACACATCAAAGGTTCTGTACTTCTTACTTGTAGTTGATATCAGGAAGTATACTTCAGACTTCTGGCATATACCAGATTCTGTACTTGTTACATGTAGTTCATATGAGGGAGTGCCATTGAGACTTGTGACAGGTCTCAGGGTTTGTACTTGTTACGTGGAGTTCATATCAGGATGTATACTTGAGACTTGTGACATACCCAAGATTGTGTATTTGTTTCTTGTAGTTCACGTACTTGTGATACAATGTATGTGTCTTATTATATTCACGATATTATGAATAATTATGGATTTAGTACAGGATTTGTACAGGATTACGTCTTTTTCCGGATGTCTGGTGCATACAATGGTGTATTAACAGAAAAGCATGCATAGTACGATCTTCTAGACTGTCATTCACATACAGTAAGCATGTTCCAAACCCACGTCATTTAAAGATCTATTGTCCTGTTGATTTTATGTTATACTTCAATCACTTTTGCTCCCCTGCCGTACGTGGGAAGGTCTGCCATCAACCTGCGGATTGTCGTGGCTTTCCCCGGGCTCTGCCCGGTTTCCCCTCCCACCATAATGCTGACTGCCGTCGTATAAGTGAAATATTCTTGAGTACGGCGTAAAACACCAATCAAATAAATAAATAAATAAATTCAATCACGTTTGTGATATCTAGGCCGGGCTCTACAAACAGCGTTGTTCTTTATTCTTTGCAATAATTCCCAGTCTTAAATCCTCTAAAATTATTAATATAATGCAAAATCCTTGATAAAGTACCAGTATCACTTATGGGAAAATGATATTCGAAAACTGTTTTAGGAAGTAAACATGATATATGTTTGTGTGAAAAGAATTCGTTTCACGGCTGTCACTCATTCTCACATCGACACGCCTAGTCAGTGTTCTTGATTTCACTTTCACGAAATAATTTTTCTTTGCTTATTTTAGCGCAAAGAAATCAGTAACAAAAGTTTACAATATCTTTCATGTAAAGTATATAGATGAGCAACGGATGTTTTCTTCGGCTTTGTTTTTGAATTAAAGAACTAATGGAAGCTAATAACGCATTTATGACATGATTAACAGCGTAATTCACTCTGTCGGCCGTAAGTGCCTCATTCGTTCATATTTATCTTAAGTTTAAACTCGAACTTTTCTCTTACCGCCTTGACAGACGCAAAGGGAATGTCTACATATTCCCTCGTTAACACTTTTACCATGCTCAGCATGTATAATAATGGCCTTTGTCCTCATCATTTCAACCACAGAAAAAAGCCATTCCTGTCGACTGACAGAGAGAGGAAAGAAACTGCTCGGCTTTTATTATCTAAAAGAGATGGATGACCATGGCTACTCTCAGGATTCATTTCCTGGACACTCAGCTAAAGGACACGCAACCCACTATAGGATAAAGCCCTCTGAATGTAGTCAATAAAATACACGATAGCTATTAGAGTAATTGGCAGCTTTGGGGTCTATCTACTTGTTACTTACAAAAAAAACACCGTATATAGGCGCTTAGATTCCAGTGAACAGGCTTAGATCTAGACAATACGCTAACTTCAGAAATTCGATAATCCAACTGACAGATAAATCTTATGTCATACATGTTCACTGCATGGGATATTGTATTGTAACCACCTGTATTTAAGTACACAGTTCGATTCTGCTTTTCAGCCAGTTATCGACTAACTTTAGTTGAAAACTTATTTAGCTAGAAAAAGACTCTGTACAACGATTTCATGTACTATACCATCCCTTGCAAATATAAAATTGATCGAATTCCATATTTAATAGTTAAGCATTGTCGTGTACATTTAGAAAGAAATATTCTCGTTGATTTATTGATTTATTTATTGATTTATTTATTTATTTATTTATTTATTTATTTATTTATTTATTTATTTATTTATTTATTTATTTCACTGATGTTTTAGAATAATGCGGAATAATGCGGCCAGCATTATGATGGGTGAAAACCGTAAAAGAGCCAGGGGGAAACCAAGGACCATCCACTCTGTAAGTCCTGTGAATTGCAAAACGACTTAACTCACTTTGGGAGTTGGACGAAACTTCGAAGTCCTAGTTCTCAGCAATGATATCTATTTTGCTATGTTCGTCTGGGTTCCATTTAATTCTTTGACTGCATGATACGTATATATTCTGTGAAGCGCATTTTTGTGAAGATTCATGCAAACAACAATCTAACTGAAAATAAGTCATGTGGTGGAATATCAGCAGTTATGAGAGATCACATGTCAATCATCCCGACGGCGTTCGTGCTTCGCTTTATGTCTGTCTCTTTCCATTACACATTTCTGAACATTTACGAGGCGAGCAGCACATTTCCTGGACGGAGATTTGAAGAGTCTCCAGCGTTCTGTCTTTTTGCTGTATCGCGTTCCGTCTGATCCATGTGTGGATTGCAGCAAGTATAAAATGACTGACATTTATAGGTATCTCTTTCGTGTTTGAACTGGACTGTGTTAAACATGTTAAATTTTGGACCTGAAATAATGCTACTCTGTTATATGTTTCTAGTTTTCTGTCCAACGAAAATATTTCCATTTTTTCGAACATTATCAGGCAGGGAAGTTCTAGCGCACGGCAAAGTTATCGTACTGCGTGATCTTATTGGTAGAGTGTGGGGTTTCACTTCGGTTGATAAACTGATTTTCCCAGTTTTATCTTCATCGATATATTAGGTATGGTATCATACATACGTGTGAAAAGATAATAATGTCTATTTGTATCCATCTATTACAAATTAGCACATTGTGAATTTGAAATGGACAACATTCTTGTGTCTGGGTTGTATTTTAGAAAAACTAAGAGACATTTCGTTTTCTATGTGGTTCTGTGTGAAATGTAATCCTTGAGCAGTTTCGGATTGAATTTAATTTGTTTTTAACTCTTATGTGATTCTTCTGTTTATAAATGTCAGCTCTGTGTGGTCGAGTGTCTTTTAGCAATCTATTAGATAAGCAAGCATCATTTTACTTGAACGTAAAAACGGTCTTTAAGAAAAGAAAATCTTTAGCGTATTGAAGTTCTTTTAACCTTCGAGGAAAACAAAATACTTAAAAAGCAGAGAAGAGACTAAATTTTTGGCAAATGGTCTCACGTAAATGATGAAATCCGTAATTGCGTGAGGACAATTTACTGTTTCCTGGTTTCGGCATATTATTTCTGCACGATGTGGCTGTATTACAGCTGAAGTGGCGTTAAGCTATAACCATTCATTCATGCATATATTCCATCAGGCAAGCAGTTTGTTAAATACTTGTGAAGGGTGATGAACCGTTACTACAAATGGCACAACCAGTCTGGCCCACATTGATGAGTTCTCATGTAAATCTACTGGTGTCACATCCGACTCCAATGATGAGGTTATACAAGGACTCTCCCTAAACCTAGCAGGATATGTGATAGCCCATCGTGCCTCATTAGCCTCGAAAATATCTTTCAAAATATAAATACATGTAAAGCCATATTAAGTCAGGTATCTTTGGACCATGTATAAGCCTATCTATGGTTGGCGCCACATTATAACACTGCCTAAAACATTATCAACTGATGGCTATGAGTTACCACCATGATCTGCCATGTTCACTCCCAACGTATTGCTGGTCACCGTCCAACAGGTGCATTGTTTAGGACTACGGCGTCAAAAAAAAGAAATAAGTAAACATCATGGCGAGAAACCTTGCTCGGTAACACGGATGAGATGTGATCAGAACGGAAATGAATTAAATGTTTGTTTAACAAAAGCAAGCAATTATTTTATAATTAGTTATTTGTTTTCAGATAAACTAATATTCTTATTGAGATAAAGTTACTTGGGCCAAATTTAGCAGAAGTTTTCTCCGTCTCAGAAGAGATGAATGTGTCAGTATAAACAGTTTTTGTTTTACCCAGGCTGGGTAAATAGTTTTCTATTTCTCTTATCGTTTTCTTGCTTTTTTTTCTTGGAGGGTTTATTGTCGCCTTCAACACTATTCCGGTCGACCATACTGATGATGTCTCTCTCAAGCATGTCGGTCTGGCATGCTGAAATATTTAATACATGCTGCTTCATCGTAACTCTATGCTGAAATCACTAGTCATTACACCTCAGCCAGTCACAGTATATTAACAACGGGTCAACAGTAACTTAATATACCCCCATACACATCAGACTAATCCACAGAAGTAACCATATTAACTATGTAAAAAACGTTGATACCATTCTACTGGAGATTAAATCGTATTCAGTGCGGAAGCTTTGAGCACTCGGTCATGGCAGTGCCGCAGGTTCTGGGTTGAATATGAATGTATTATTACCACTGTCTGTGTAAGGCAGTCATGTAATGTGTAAACAACAGTATACAAAGCCAGTCTGGACCAAAGAAAGCGCATATTAGTGGGGAAATTTCAAAACGGAAAATGAGAGCTCATGATTCAGTGCTAGACTCTGCTCGCCAGTACTTATTATCTGATTCGAAAAGTGCAGTTTATCTGTCAGTATCAGACGTCTACAACTTTAATCACCCAAGTGATGACGGTCACATAAAATCATTAATCATCATCCTTTGATAACAGTGTTCTAACCTGGAAACAGAATACCAGAACATACAAATACAACCCTAAGCCTCGTACTGACTTATCGAGGTTTGGATGGAATACTTACTTGGAAAATCCTAATTAATACAAACGCGGCTTTGTAAGGAACAGAACCAGGAATACGATAAGTTTTTCCTTGTTCACCCAGCTATTCATAGTCTTTGTGAAAATGCCGACTATAAAATCATGTTCACGTACATTTAGTTTTCAGTCACCCTTGCCGTGACTTTTTCAGGGTGACAGAGATACTAAACTACAAACAACTACAAAGGACAAAAAAATCTTTACCTTAACTAGTCTGTGTTTTTCAAGTAGAGACTTTCCTGTTAAACTTTAAAATGGAACTGAGTGACAGTGTTGTTGTATTATAATAATAATACACCATGGTGCATGGAAATCGATCTCTTTATGATAGAGTGGCAGCATGGGGTTCGTGGGCGTGTAAAGTGCTAGTATTTAAAGCATTTTAATGAACAGTTAAAATAAAATGCGAACTGAGGTAGATTGACAAGCTGTCAGGCTTCACTGGTTACGTATGACCATTTGCCATCTATCACAATATCGTACTTTCTATGATGTAGTCGTGGCAAATATTGTCTGGGCAACAGAATGTCAAAACATAATATCAACCTTCGAGAAATGTCGAGAGATCTTAAATGAACTCGATGTTTTTTCGCCGAAGCTGTCGATTGTATTTAACTAGAGGCAGGAATTTAAAGTTGTATCCGCATGGAGACAAAAAAAGAGACAACTCTTATCCAGGGCTTTTCAAATAAGTTTACGAAATGAAATTATGTTTTAAATTCAAGCACAGCTTACTTTCTTAACACACACTATTTAACCGGAGAGTGACCTCAAGGAAGGTAATTTGATGCAGCCCTATTGACGCCTGGTGACATATTAACTGCACGTTGGAACAGGTTGAGTGTTTAGTTTTTAATAATAGGAGAGAGAACATATCAACGTTTCATCAACACAACCAAAATCGAACCTCAATCAGAGAATGACGCAAAGTAGTCAAGACCAGTATAAAAAAGAAAGTCATTCACCGGCTCTTTCATTTCTGCTACACATAATACAGTTGCATGTATTGATGTACATGCAACTGCATCGCACTCGCCAGAGAATGCGCACCCGGTCCTACATAAGCGCAAGTCGTTAACAGAGTTGTCACAATCGAAGATATTCCATGTGTCAAAGGCCTTAGCTTTCGACTGATCCAGACTGTGCTTCGTTCCTAGCCAGACCCGAGGCCAATCAGATGGAGACTTCTAATTTATCTCACGGGAGATCCACGGCAACCTTGCCTTCCTACATCATTGAATTCTGCTGACCGCTTTTCTTCATAAGATTCCGTCCCATTTTCGTACTTTATATCTACTTTCTTAGTTCTTTGGTATTTTGTGTTAAACCTCCTTTGGGAATTGGCCTAACGATTATTGACCCGGAACATCCTTATTGGTTAACGGTTGGTATACGAATGCCTGTTTCGACGCAATTAGATTGCCTAATCTAAGGAAAGTTACCATTTATTAGACGCAACTAAGTGTTGCTAAAGTTGGATCCCACAGTTATTTCATATGACCTCGGCATGGTTGCTTTGTGGGGGGGGGGGGGGGGGGGGGCAGTTTTCATGGCAACGACTGGCCAACTACGTGCAACGTGAGAGCAAAATGGTCAAAACTGCCGAAAACTAAAACTACAAAATTTAGAGTATGTCGAGGTTCACAACTTCGTCGCTGAAATACAATTAGTGTGCGGTTATTTCTTTTCCCTAGTCAATATTTATATCATACCCAATTACAATAATACCACGTGCCCATGGGCGATGCCGTAGTGGCTCATTACAGACATCCTAACGGAAGAATACACAACCTATGTTTTCCGGAGTGTTAGATCGCATCTGTAATGACTACTGTTTTTCTGACACTTTTGTCCTTAGTATCATCAGTGTCGTCCTTATTTTTCCATCTTCACACCACACACGGTCTCTAAGGTTATTAGCGACCATCTTCAGCCAAGGGAGAGAACTCTTGCAGCAAAATAAAAACTACAGAGATCGGGGAGTCATGTACATTTATAGACAATGGCTTACAGTTTACCTTGAGCAAATGTAAAACGGCGAATAAAAAGTTAGCAGAGTGAAATCAGACGACAGTATTGACAACATGGTGAGCTCCAATTTCCTGCAATTACCACGCTCGGCATATCAGCAATTGCTCCTCACTGAAGAGAGTTCAAAAAATCGTGCAAGTTTTAAAAACTAGCTTCATGTTAACAAACTACGACGACTTTTTCCTTGACAGTTTCCGATCTCTGTGGAATAAGGTCAGTTTTTAACACGCGATGTTAAAAGAAGCGCGTAGATGAAGCAATTAAAGGAGCAACATGTTGACTTCACAACTGCATGTTATGTGTACATCACCGATCCGTGATACTCTTTGCCTTGCAGTTGTCTCCTAGTTCACAGCAATATATACTCTGTTTCATTTTGAATAACTAAGACAATAAGATTAGGGGCCGGTTTTATGAAGTTTCTTATTGTTTAAGTAAAAGAAAGCTAAAATTTGAAATAAGATTCATAATACAGATAACCTAAAACCATGTGTAAATATAATTTCATTTATTTTTTTTTACATTTTTTTAAAAGTGTTGAAAGGCATTCAAACATCTGCATTCTATTTTTGGCTTTGTGGGCAATACTGACGGTATTTTGGAACTCTGGACGTCACATCACGTTTTTTCCTGATATTCACTAAAAGGAATTTTGGAGAACATTATTTCAGTAATCTTTACGCATGGGTTAAAAGAGTTGTTGCAGCATTCAGTGTCGTGTTTAAAGTCGGAAAAACTTCCTGTGACGTCAGAGTTTCTAACCTCTGATAATATGGTCCATAAAGCCCACCTTAGAATTCACAGGTTTAAACATCTTTAACTCTCTTCACAAAATCTAAAAAAACAAATGAAACTATATTTATGCACAGTTTTACGTGGCGTGTATGATGAACCTTACTTCACATTTCAGCTTTCTTTCATTTTAAGTAGCCCTTAGCTAAGTGCACTTTAAATCTCTACAACATAGGTCGTCTTGGTAATCAAGAATAAACTTGGCTAAGTGTGCCTCAATAAAAGACCCTAGTCACGAAAATAGCCCATGTTCTTTAATACTTTATACAACATCAGCTGTAAATATATTTACTGGATGTGAAAAAGTCGAGAAGTTACCAAGCAAATTCACTCGAGGTACTGTCCTTGGCAGGTTAGGAAAATCCACAAGAATTTACTACGGAATTCTAAACAACTGCTTGACACCGAAATTTTTTATATTGGTTAAAAGATTCACACGCTTTATGATTATTCCAACAAATATACTACATTTTTTTCTGTCCCACCCAATGATCAGTAACATCTGTAACCATGCAGACGTGATGATGAAATCAAGTGATGGATCGTGGAATACGGCATACTAACGGCATTCTCCCACTGTTACAGACAGAGTATCTAAACAGACATTCCGAGGACAAATCACCAGGGGTGAGGAAAAGCGTGATAATTCACTTTGCCGTCTAGTGAAGAACTACCAGTGCTGCGAGGAGGCCGTAAAGGACAGGTCATGATCTCCAGCCTTTGCTATACATCGATTCTTTACAGCCAGCAAATCATCAATATGCCGGTTATTGAATAAAAAAGATCAGCCAGAATGGGGGCACCATTTGTACACATCGTAGCCTACAGCACAATTCGTACATATCGTAGCATACACCATAATTTGTACACACCGTAGCATACAACACAATTCGTACACATTGTAGCATACAAGACAATTTGTACACATCGTAGCACACAGCACAATTCGTGCACATTGCAGCATACGACACAGTTTGTATACACCGTAGCATACAACACAATTCGTACATATTGCAACATACAACACAAATTGTACACATCGTAGCATACACCACAGTTTGCACACATTAGGCCGTAATTGAGAAGGTCTGCCAACAACCAGCGGATGGTCGTGGGTTTCCCCGGGCTTTGCGCGTTTTCCTTCCACCATAATGCTGGCCACCGTCGCATAAGTGAAATATTCTTGAGTACGGCGTAAATCACCAATCAAATAAATAAATAAATTGTACACATTGTATATACATCACAATTTGTTCACATCGTAGCATACAGCACAATTTGCACAATTTGTATACATTTCAGCATACAGCATAACTCGTACACATCGTAGGATGCACCACAATTTGTACACATTGTAGCATACAACACAATTTGTACATATTGTAACATACAACCAATACCTTTGCAATGTGGATATTCCAGTTTCTATCCCGTGTCCTGTTTTGTAAGCCCTCAACAACGCCCAGTTTCCTGTAATGCTTGCTCCCAGAGTATTAGCGAAATAATGTTTGGTAAAAAATGTTCGCCAAAAGACAAAATAAATCAGTAAATAAACACATAACTGTGAGTAAATATAAGTTCCTTGATATCCTTGATATGCCCAGTTATCTTGGGCAAACGTTAAACTGAATATTGCATGCAAAATTTGTCCACTGAGCGGGTCAGCTTAGTATAAATTCGCCCATACAAGATACTTTTACATGGTTGGTGTCAGCAACAAGACAGTGTAAAATCTAGTAACATAGTTCACGTATTGAGCCCACAGTCAGTGCGGAAGAAAATGTAACAACCCAGCTCAGCATACAGTCCGGTAACTGTGCCATTGCGTCAAAGGGTTTTTTCAGATAAAGACATTTCTGTAAGTTAACCTTCAAAGGCCAGGGATCTAAACATAACCACGAAGAGTGTATTTTATGGGAATTTAGGAAGACAAAATTAGAGGTCGTGCCCTGGACTTTAAGTCGTCAATAACGCGGCCATTGAGCATGTCTTCCATGGACTCAATCCGTAACTAAACATGGGAGTTTTTGTGAAATTCGAAATAAGGAATGAGAAAATAGAATAGAAAGAGTAAATTTGTCAAAGTATGCCATTGACCGAAAGTGCTGCCGTTGCATTTCCTGGCAAGTCACAAGTAGTGAAGGGATCAGCAGCAGATGTAATGTTATTGATTTATATAATGTAACTAACGCTGGGACGCAGACCCAGGCAGGTTTTCCTCCATTTTATTACTCTCATGTATAATGTGTGGCGGCTTGTACAATCGGTATGAAGGAAATCTTTAACTTCCTTTAAATAATGTTGTTAGGCGAACTTGTGCGCACGGAAAATACAGGATGAAGTTAAAAAGCTTTATTCTGGGTTCGAATAAATAGAAAAATATGTACGGTAAAAAGTGCACTTATCCGCAAATCTTTATGGAACAAGGAGAAAAATAGTTCACCAACATCCTGACTTACACCGCAGCAGAAACTGCTGAGGCTGACGTTAAGCAGTGAAACAACAGCCAAGTCTTGTTGCTTCGGTCTGTATGGTAATAACAAGCAGCGTATTTTTACAGTAAGATTTGATGTCAGTTTAGGCTACTGTGATAATTTGTAAGGATTTGTAAAACAGCTCTCATCTCTCTGTAAATTTACGTCCAGATTTACGTCCAATAACAGTATTATTCTAATTAGGAATAACATTAATAGGTTGGCGATGTGCTTTAAATGCACAAGATAGCTTTTGCAGCCAAAGAATTCTAAATGAACATTTATCGATCAAACATACAGAATCATAATGTAAAGTTACAGCTAAAGTGGATTTACGTAATTCGATAGTCAAAATTGTACACTTCTTTACCACGCACTGCAAGGTATACTTGTACAGCTTTTCTTGTTTGCTTTTTTTTGTTTTTGTTTTTGTTTTTTTGTTTTTTTTTTGTTTGTTTGTTTTTTGTTTTTGTTTTTGTTTTTTTCTATATTTTTCGCTGATGGAAAACCTTTCCCTTTTGGCAATGTATGGACTCCGGACTGCTAGGCATACTTGTACAGCTTGTCTTCTTTTGCTTTCTTTTTTTGGCTGATCGAAAACCTTTCTCTGACCCGGACTGCTTAAGACAAAGTTAAAAACCTCTTGCCTTTAAGGATCAGTGGAAACAATTAACCTGAAATCAGAAAAGGGAAAAGGTTAAACGGCAAACACTCTCCACAAGTAATTACCTGAGATTAAAATGGGTTCCCAGACACGACTGAGGTTCCTGTTTAAGCGCCATACTTAATGATTTCTGAGATCAGATCAAAATGTCGATTGATTTCTTTGCTCGAGACTTTCCTTACCCAGCTGTATTGGGCATTCGTCGTTAAAGGTTTTCTTGATTAAGCAGAAGTACAACGAAAGTTGTGATGTGTGTTGTGAGAAAAAAAGGATTTTGAAAAAGGTTACAATCTGAAAATATAAATGATAGACTAAGATTTTATCCCGAAATCACATCGAACTTCAAGGAATGATCTCCAGATAAGGGACAAATATTGTCCAAAAATTTTATGAATAATTTTATGCTTCATCTTGTTCGCCTGTCATTTCAGGATTCTCGAAAATTGTAGAAAAAGAGGAAGATTTCATCTGTGTACAAATCAAGTGGTTTCTGTTTTCCTAAAATGAGAACACGTTACACAAGTGAAGAAACCCTTAAATTTAGGAATCTCAGTGGCAAATCAGTCTTTTCATTTTCTTGTTCTTTTTGTTTCAGCTTTTTAGTTGACTCTTTATGAAACCTTAAATCACATTGAAAACCCGAAGCTTTATAACCCAGAGGCTACGAACGAACGGTTATCTTAGAACAACTCAGTCGAGACAAGGACGTTAACCCAAACATCCCTCGGCGCATTCCAAACTGATCGGGACACTTGGGTTCAAAGGTGAGTTCGTTTAGCTCATCAAGTAAAAAACACAAATGGCCTTGAAATCTGACCAGCTAATATAAAACTCTACGTCCTTGTTAAATTCGATCTTTCCTAATGATCAGAAACGCCCTGTTTGACCAGATAATCCACACAATGGTATGAGTAGCTCTGTGTTAATAAACACGCACCACGGTGTTTGGAAGAAATAAAGTCAAGGCAATTACCACGTAATCGTCGTTATACTGACTCAACTCAATTCTGCCCGCCTATGTGTCCTTTTAACGTACAGTGAACTGGGTAGAGACTTCGAAAAATCCGTACTTGGGGTTGGACGGAAATTCAATGTCCTACACAACTTGATTGCCTGCTTTTTATCTAATATTCCCACGAAAGAGGTATATACGTATGGTCAAGATCCATTTAAAGACATGGTTTCCAATTAGTTATTAGTACAGTAAAATGACTGTGCCAAGCACATCGTCGTAAACAGTTACATTTTAATAAAACCCTGACTGAAGCATAAATGTCAAGTGGTGGTATATGATCAAATACGAGGGAATACATGTCAATTATCACGCCGGCGTCTGTCTGGTATAACTCACTTCGCTTTATATCTGTCTCTTTCCATTATACATTTCTGAAATTTAATGAACAGTACAACAACGATGGAGGTAGGTTTAAGAGTCTCAAGAGTTCTGCCTCAACGCATAGATTCAAATCTGTATCTCGTTCCGTCCTATCTATATTTGGACTTTTGCAACCTTATATTCTGATTCCGTGTTGGAATATTGACACATAAAGTATGAACAGCAGCAAGTTTGGAATGACAGACATTTATATGCCCTGTCGTGTTAAAATTAGACTTTGCATTTTGTGTCTGAAATAATGTTACTCTTTTATGTCTAACTATTCTCGGATGGAGTCTTACTAGGCTTGCTCTAAACTCCTTTGTAAAGGGACTCCTTTTTTTATATATAGCTATCTCTCTTTCAATATCTCAGGCCAGCGCTTGTGTATTCCAGGGCTTTCTAACATTCTGTTACTGATGCCAGCAGCAGGTATAATTTTACTTGAACGTCTTTGGGGAAAGACAGTTTTTAGGGTATCAAGTCTCGTTTAACATCAGAGAAGTTACCATAGTGTCATAGTAGGCAAATGCTCGCACCGATTTGGTGAAATCTTGTAATCGTATAATGAAGAATGTCAGTATATATAAGAAGCTTTTACTGTCTCCTGGTTTTTCTTAAATCTTCTCACCACGACATAACTGCAATACAGCCGCGGTGGTTCGATGCCATCACTAATTATTCATTCATTGATTCATTTTATTTAACTTGAAAAGTATCAGGATAGATACCGAACACAAAATCTGACAGACATTTATGACTTCTGTTATTTATCTGCTGATGTATTCCCACCACGGGTACGAATCTGACTCGATAGATTAGCCTGTTCAGGAACTATTTTTCGACAACGAGATTTATAGCCTCCACTGCGTTCATGCCCCAAGGCCCGTCTCGCAGGCTAACAATATTTAATACATGCTGCTTCATCGTAACGCCATGCTAAAATCACTAGTCATTACACCTCAGCCAGTCACAGTATATTAACAACGGGTCAACAGTAACTTAATATACCCCCATACACATCAGACTAATCCACAGAAGTAACCATATTAACTATGTAAAAAACTTTGATACCATTCGACTGGAGATTAAATCGTATTCAATGCGGAAGCTTTGAGCACTCGGTCATGGCAGTGCCGCAGGTTCTGGATTGAATATGAATGTATTATTACCACTGTCTGTGTAAGGCAGTCATGTAATGTGAAAACAACAGTATACAAAGCCAGTCTGGACCAAAGAAAGTGTTTATTAGTGTGCAAAATTCAAAAGGGCAATGCTGAAATGTTTTCCACACACGTAGTTATAGGGGATGTTTTTAATTTGCCTTAGGCATTCTTGGTTGATGAAAGCAAGGTATCACCAAACATAAATGACAAATTCAACAATTTTGCGACCTACTACTTCCAATGAGTTAGTTGTCGACACCCTGGCAGAATTGAATGATAAAGGTAATCCGGAAAACTGGAAGATTTCATCTGTTTTCTCTATGGGTGTTTCCACCATATGTATATATATATAGCGCAGCGTAATGACCCAGGAGCCTCTCACCAATAGGATTCCTTTGAGTTCAAGTCTCATGCTGGCTTCCTCTCCGGCCGTACGGCGAGAAGGTTTGACAGCAACCGGCGAATGATCGTGGGTTTTCATTGGGCTCTGCCCGTTTTCCTCCCACCATAATGCTGGCTGCCGTCATATAAATGAAATATTCTTGAGTACGGCGTAAAACACCAATCAAATAAATGAATTTAATCACCCAAGTGATGACAATAACATTGGATGATTGATCATTATACCTTGATAGCAAAGTACTAACCTGGAAACAGAATACTAGAACCAGCAAATACAAATCTAGGCTTTGTACTGACTTATTCATGGGGTTTGGGTGGAATACTTTCTTCAGATATCCAGGACTGTAATTAATATAAAATGGGCTTGGTAAGGAATACAGCTAGGAATACGCTAAGCTTTTCCTGTTTGACCTGGTTATTTATATAGCTTTTTTGAACATATGCTGACTACAAAACCTGACATATATGATTTTCCCCCACGCTTACCATGACGATTTAGGGGTCAGAGATATACCAAAATGTAAATCTGAGCGAGAATGATATCTTAACCTTACTGGACTGTGTTTTCTAGTAGATACTTTCCTGGTAAATTTTATAACAGAACTGAACGAATGTAATGGTGTACCATAATATTTCACCGTGGTAAACGCAAATCGTTCTTTATATAATTGACATGGCAGCATGGTGTTAGAGGTTTATAAATTCTTACTACTTGATATGAACAGTTAAACTCAAACCCTAAATGATGTAAGTCGATGAGCTGGATTTTATTGGACCCCCATGACCATTTGCCAACTATCACAATATCGTCACTGCTCTGCTTTTACTTTCTGAGCTGTAGTCTTTTACATTTTGTTGAACTGAAGTTATATGTAGCATATATCCGTCAGAAAAATAAAACAAGGGCTTCAATGTTTGGAAAGGTCTATAGTTACTTCCAATAAAACTATACCAAAAAAGTAACGTGGTCACACGGGCATTCAATATGACGACTAATGAGGGGTCACACAATCATAGTTTGTGTAGAACTCAGGACAAATGTGACGAATAAAATGTCTATATTACATGTAATATTTAACTGTGAAGTTTAACAGTGCAGTATAATCCGTGAGAGTAGATCTAAACCACGATGCAGCTAACAAGGAAACTGTTTTACGCGTGAACTAAATAGTAAGTAGAACAAAAATACACAAGGAGATGTTGGACTAACTAAAGTAAAAACGCTGTGTGATAAATAGCGTCTGGCTACACATAACCTGTGATGTACTGTGATTCTGATTTGTGCAGATTTATCGTGTGGCACTAATTTCTTGCACCCCATAAAAGGTAATATCTACAATGAAAACACCTCTGTTTACACATAAAAGAGTATAAATATTTAGTCATTCATGGCGGCGGAAACCCCATATCAACATTTCATTAACACAACCGTAATTGAACTTCAGTTCGAGGATCAAGCAACATATTTAAGACCAATCACAAAATGAAAGTCTGTGACTCGCTATTTAATTTATGCTTCTCATAATGTAAGCACACTGTACGTGTGAAAATGGTGACGCAACTTGATAAATGAAAGTACACACAACTACAAAGCGCATGTCAGATAATCAACACAGGTAATTAACAGTGACATAATCGAAGTTATATTATTAATCATTACCTTTACCTGTCCGAATGATCCAGACTGTACCTCGGTCCAAGCCAGACCTGAGGCCAATGAGATGGTCTGCTCTAATTTATCAGCCTTGCTTTTGAAGGTTTTTCTGATACCTGGTGTGTGGATACTCTTTTCCCACATCTACCTATAGACCAATATTCAGATCAAATTTAGATCTGACCTCGCACATGACTTCCCGTGTGAGATTTCTTCAAAGCTTTCAAAATTTAGACCAGCAGAATCTGATGACTTGATGATTTCAGTTAAGGATTAAATGCAATTAAGTGACAAATGTTTTTTTTTCCTAATTTGGATTCCATATTTATTTCATGTGATCCTCGACATGGTTGCTGTTTTTTAGAAGACGAGGAACGACTGGCCAGCTACATGAAATGTGAGCAAAATGGTCAAAGCTACCGACAAGGGTTAGTGCAGGCCGAGACTCACTCTACCTTGAACTCACAACTTATTTCTTTCCCCTAGTCAATATTTATATCATACCCAAATTACAATAATACCACGTGTCCATGGGCGATGCTGTAGTGGCTCATTACAGACGTCCTAACGGAAGACTACACAACCTATGATTTCCGGAGTGTTAGATCGCATCTGTAATGACTATTGTTTTTCTGACATTTTTGCCCTTAGTATCATCAATGCCATCTTTACTTCCCCATCTCCACGTCACACAGGGTCTCTGAAGTTATTACCGCCATCTTCAAGTAAGGGGGAGAACTCGTGCAACAGAATATGAAGAGCAAGTGTCATAAAGTGTACATTTATAGAAAGTGGCTTACAGTTTAGCAAGAGAAAAAGTTAAACGGCACCGATAATGTCGTCCATGGTTTGCCGAGTGAAGTCAGAAGTTAACAGTTGGTGAGCTCTAATTTCCTGCAATTACCACACTCAGCATGTCAGCAATTGCACCTCATTGAAGAGAGTTGAAAAATTTTTGCATGTCGTAAAAACTTACCTCGTGTTAACAAACCACGACGACTTTTTCCTGTTAGTATCTGTATTGGTCAATATATGACCCACAATGTTTCAAACGTCTGTAGGTAGAGTAATTAAACAAGTAACACTTTGACCTCACAACTGCACGCACTGCGTAAATCACAGATCCCTTGTACCGTTTGTATAGTGTTACGACCCAAACTGTCTGTATTATAAAGAGATGGCTTGTTCGAAATACACGACAGTTTAGCCGCACAAAAAAGTAACCAAAACCAGCAAATTTTATTTTACAACAATTTATTAGCTTTAACAAGAACAGATAATAAGACTTATACAAATACTAAAGTACTTAAGTTTAACAAGAAAGGATAGCAGTATCTATACAAATACTAAAGTACTTACGGTGTCAAGTGCATATATTCCACAATATATACCACACAGGCATAAATGCTCAAAGGCAAATTCACAAGAGGGAAAATCCACAGTATAACTGAGTGTATGACGAAATATACACATAATTCCACAGACAGGGTCCGTGTACTAATAAGCACTGTGTACGCAAGAGCACGAATCAAATATACAAGCTCGGACTGAACAAGTGCTCGGTGGAGATATAACAAAGCCAGAGGTTATAAAGACACCAAAATTCAGCACAAAAGGCCTACTAAAGTAATACACAGCGAAAGCATCCAAAACTCTGAATAATTCTCCGTTCTCCTTTTTTTTTGACCTGCTTTCATAGGTCTTATATAGCCTGGTGGAATTGTCTAGAATAAGAAAATTCCTGAACACTTGATATAAACAAACAGGCACCGAACTGAGCGCATTCTGGAATATTCTAAGGTAGAGGCAGACAGCAGGCGCTGAACTCAGCGTATGTAACCAGTGGCAAGCTAAATTTAGAAACTGACGGCAGTCGTGCACATAACAATAGCATTTATATTCAAGTTTGCAGTAATGCGTACTCTGTTTGATTTTAGTAACTAAGATAATACGATCTCGTACTATAAGGTGCGCATCTAAAAAGGGCTCGTTCCGTAATATTCATACAACCTAATTTGTACATATATTTACAGGATACAAAAACTTCGAACAGTTGCCCAGTGATTTGAGTATAGCTACAGTCCATGGTAGGTTAAGATGATTCTCACGAACGGATCAGGCTTTTCCCTCGAAAACATGGTCAGCTCCAGTTTCCAGCAATTACCACACTCGGCATTTCAGCAATTGCACCTCACTGAAGAGAGTTTGAAAAATTTTGCATGTCGTTAAAAAACTGACCTCATCTTAAACTGTAAATATATTTACTGTATACAAAAAATTCGAAGAGTTGCCCAGTACTTTGAATATAGATACGGTCCTTGAGAGGTTGAGATAATACGCACGAATAGATCATGTCTTTTCCTTGAGAATTCAGGAGGATTTATTACAAAATCCTGAATAATTGTCTGACCTCAAACTCTTTCACGTTTGTTAAAACGTTCATATGCTATATGAAAATTACGGCATGAATGCTATATTTTTTCTCTCCAACCCAATGATCTGTAACGTGGGTAACTATCCGGTCGTGATGATGAAATCAACTGATGGATCGTGGAGTGCAGACTACTGACTTCTCCGTCTGTTGTCTGTTGTAGACAGAGTATCTAAATAGACATTGCGAGGACAAATCACCTGGGGTGAGGAAAAGCGTGATAATACACTCTGGCGTCTGGTAAGGAACTGTGGGTGTTGCGAAGATACCGTAAAGGTTACACAAGCTTAATGCAGGCATTTGGGTGCAAGATTTGCCTCCAAACTGAAGAGCACTTAGTGTGTTATACCGCCATACAGACATTTTAGGTTGTTGATGCACTATAAATTTCTGCACTGTTAGTTTGCGCCTATTCAAAATATATCAGAATTTTGTCTGTTTTTGATAGAACTCAAAATTTATTGCCAGTGTTACTCCCTATCTCCCCGGGGGTTACCACGGTAACAAAATCCTATGACTTCAGTAACCACAGCCTAAAAATAATGGTGGTCATGCTGTGTTCATTTTTGTTATATGTTGTATAGAAAAGTGCAAGATGTATGTGGTGGTCTGTGGTTCATCAAGTGTAAAAACTGGTTCTCGATAGAGAAGTGTTCGTATACTCTAGTTCCGCGTCATGGCGTGTTAAAGGCATAAATGAAATTGCCAGTCAGATTATGATCGACTATTTAGTGCCCTGCTTGATACAGGGCCTCAAAACTTTTATTTAATATATTGTATTTTTTATTATTTCGTAACTCTTGTAAACAACAATGTGAAGGAAATCCATCCACCTCGGTTTGATCCATTAACTGTACTGGAAGGAAAAATACGATGTGTTCAAGAAGTACAGACATATTATTTTCTTTTTTCTTTTATGTTTCTTTTCTTTTATGACATAGAAATCTATTTGTTAATATATCTGATATATAAGGTATATTTGCAAAAAAGTAGCCAAGCTATCATAAAAAAACTCAAGACATTGTTTATGCAATTGTTCAAAGAATCGTTAACACCTTTGTATTCTACAGTAACGTTTTCCTGAATATACATGTATTTCATAACCTAAAATCGTTTAAAACACGTGGCGGAATGACCTCTCACTCGGGCCAAATCAGTGCCTCTAATGTCCAAAAACTGACTACTGTCATGTAGCAATACATTGTAAGTTTATAGTTGTACATTTTCCAGCGCGGCTTAGTCACGTGACGTGTTCATTTCAGTCGCAACCGGGTAATCTAAATATAGAACATCTTGTAAACTTCTAGCCAATGAGTTTCGATTGACCGATGATGCTGGAAAATGACCCAGTTTATGGTTTTTCTTTGTTCTTTCTCGAAGCTTCGATGACAATATATAAGGCAGCAGATTTGTAGTCTTGGAGAGAGTCAGTGATAGAACAGTGATAGACAGTGATAAGATAGTGATACGACAGTGATATTTGGACAGCTATAAGGTGCTGTTCATCGAATGTCGTTTATTTGAGTTACGGACAATACATCACAGCTATAGTCAGAAGAAATCTTTAGTACCTTTGAAGTGGAAAAGCCGGTGTAATTTGGATTAGCCGGACTAAGGCTTACGGGTGATTGTCGGTGGACAGTCTGCTGTTTGTGAACTGTGGTTATCGTGTATATATTAACTGCTTGCTAGAGGATTTGTGGTCTCGATACCAGAAGAGTATCAACTTGCCTTGGCAAGACGAGCGGGAGGGTTCAACAGTGTCATGGTTGGGGGAGATCAACAAACTGTGCCAGTAAAGAGGAAATGGACGTCCAGAAACAGGATTGGAATATTCCAGGGCCGAGTGGACAACGACGGAAAAGTCAAGTTAAGGACTGTAGCGTAACTCGGGTCTGAAGAATTTGTACACACGAGTAAGCTGCGGTCAGTTATTGTAACATTTATTATATATATATATATATATATATATATATATATATATATATATATATATCCTGTGAATTGCTATTGGTTGTTTAAATCATTATTTTCCTTTTGATTTATTAAATTGCTGAACCAACCATTTGAGTGTTTGAGACTGTTAGTTACTCTGTTTGACCCAGGTTAGGCTCGTTATCGGGAATTGAGTCTACCTTATTATTCGTGTGGCAAGGTGTCGTGTGGCGGCGTTACGTCTCATGTCAAAATTTTCTGCACGATACCGGCGCATCGCAATCTCTTATGCTGGAGGAAAAACTACCCAGGAGCTTCTCAGAATCAAATTGTCAGGCATTAATACAGGGAATATATGGGACATTTCTACCTATACCGTTATAGAAAGTACATGTGAAATCCGACTTGGTGAGTGGAGATGTTACAGCGGGTATTGTGAAGACCTTACCAACTGAGGGAGTTTTATTTCTGCTAGGGAACGATTTATCGAGTGACAAAGTTCGAGCCAATCCACATGTTTCCAGCTTATCAGTTGACATACCTGAAACTAAACGTTTACAGGACGAACACCCAGGTATTTTCCTCTTATGTATGATTACCAGAGCCCAGAAAAAAACAAATGGACGCCCAGGAACAAGGCTCTGCAGATATTGGGAAGGCGAAGGAGACAATACTGTTAGAGACGTTCTATAAAGAGTTGGATAACGATCCGGAAAACGGTGGCGGTATATTATCAAGATCTGCTATTGTCGCCAAACAGCGGTCTGACCCGGAAGCTCAACCTGATAACCATGAAGACCAAGACACCTGTGATTTAGGCTCTATTCAAGTGGCCCCATTGAATCCAAAGTTAGAAAAATCTCGATTTAATTCTGGATCAGTTGCCTAAAAGCTGGAGAGAAGATGTTGCCCAGTTGCTGAACCAGTATCCCATCATATGTTAAGTTGTACCAGGATGTACCAACGTAACAACACATGACGTGGATGTCGGGTCATCACCACCGATCAAGCAGCATCCATACCGACTTAATCCTACGAAGGCCCAGAAGGTACAACAGGAAACTGAATACATAATGGAGAATAACATCACTGAACCAGGTCAGAGTAATTGGCCTTCTCCGATTGTGGTTATTCCCAAACCAGATGGTTCAATCAGGCTGTACGTTGATTACCGCCAGGTCAATGCTATAACAAAGGATGACTCACACCCCATTCCAGGCATAGAGGATTGTATTGACAAAGATGGAAAAGCTAAATTTGTCAGCAAAATAGATTTGTTAAAAGGATATTGACAAGTATCACTGACGGAGAATTCCAAGGAAATTTCAGGTTTTTATCAGTTCCGAGTCATGCCCTTTGGGATGAAAAACGCCCCAGCTACGTTCCAGCGACTGGCCAGTCACGTGACAAATGGGCTAGGCTTTGCAAGTGCCTACATTGATGACATCATGGTCTTCAGTTATTCGGGGGAAGACCACCTCAGTCACCTGACTCAGCTGTTTAGACTACTTTCAGGACATCAACTGGTCATCAATTTGAAGAAGAGCGAGTTCGCCAAGGCCAAAGTCACGCTTCCTTGGTCACGTGGTTGGAGGTGGACAAATCGTACCTCGAAAGGCTACAATAAAAGCAATAGTCCAACTACCAGTGCCTACAACCAAGAAAGAGATTCTCAGTTTTTGGCGTCTGTGGCTTCTGCCGGAAGTTTGTGCCTAACTTGGATGATGTAGTCGGCTCTCTCACTCATGTACTCAAGAAGAATGTCAAATTCGAATGGACGAAAACTTGCCAGCAAGCATTCGACGGCTTGAAAGCCATTTTGTCAAATGAACCTGTCTTTCAAGCGCCGGACTTTGACAAACCCTTTAGGCTTGCTGTGGACGCCAGTGACATTGGGGTGGGAGCTGTGTTGCTACAAGAAGATGATCATGGATTAGAAAAACCTGTTAGTTACTTCTCCAAGAAGTTAAACAGGCATCAGAAAAATTACTCAAGCATGAAGAAGGAGGCACTTGGCCTTATATTAGCTGTGCAACATTTTGAAGTGTTCATTTCCAACGGTCCTCGGAAAGTAACCGTTTACACACACCACAACCCTCTTGTCTTTCTAGAGAAATTCAAAACGAAAAATAAAAGGTTACTCCGTTGGTCTCTGACAATACAGCCATATTCTCTAGACGCTTTACACATTTCAGGAAAGAATCATCTTGCTGCTGATCTGATATCTAGATCTAGTTAAAAGTCTATCAGATAAGTATAATTCTTTGAAACGGCACCTTTTCAAATTATGAAGCTCCCCTAGGTAAATTGTTAAAGTTGTTGTAAAGGTCAATGTACTTTGAGCAGAATGATTTTTCTTTAAGTGGGGAGGTGTCATGTAGCAATACATTGCATGTTTATAGTTGTACATTTCCCCAGCGTTGCTTAGTCACGTGACATGTTCATTTCAGTCGCAACCGGGTACTCTAAATATAGAACATCTTGTAAATTTCTAGCCAATCAGTTTCGATTGACCGATGCTTCTGGAAAATGACCTTGTTATGTTTTTTCTTTGTTCTTTCTCGAAGCTTCGATGACAGTATATAAGGCAGCAGACTTGTTGGCTTGGAGAGAGTCAGTGATAGTTATGAACAGTGATAGTGATAAGATAGTTATACGACAGTGATATTTGGACAGCTATAAGGTGCTGTTCATCGAATGTCGTTTATTTGAGTTACGGACAATACATCACAGCTATAGTTAGAAGAAATCGTTAGCACCTTTGAAGTGGAAAAGCCGGTGTAATTTTACATTAGCCGGACTAAGGCTTACGGGTGATTGTCGGTGGACAGTCTGCTGTTTGTGAACTGTGGTTATCGTGTATATATTAACTGCTTGCTAGAGGATTTGTGGTCTCGGTACCAGAAAAGTATCAACCTGCCTTGGTAAGACGAGCGGGAGGATTCAACAGTGTCATGGTTGGGGGAGATCAACAAACTGTGCCAATAAAGAGGAAACGGACGTCCAGAAACAGGATTGGAATATTCCAGGGCAGAGTGGACAACGACGGAAAGTCAAGTTAAGGACTGTAGCGTAACTCGGGTCTGAAGAATTTGTACACACGAGTAAGCTGCGGTCAGTTATTGTAACATTTATTATGTATATATATCCTGTGCATTGCTATTGGTTGTTTAAATCATTATTTTCCTTTTGATTTATTAAATTGTTGAACCAACCATTTGAGTGTTTGAGAGTGTTTGACCCAGGTTAGGCTCGTTATCGGGAATTGAGTTTACCTTATTATACCGATGCCCGAACACTACACAAATTCATCCACAAAAATATTTCATAGAGGTTAAACAGGAGTGTAGCACCCAGCTTGAGTCAAAATTTGTGAAAATATTTCACCACAAAATGACTTTATGCGTTATGTGTAGAGCAGATATTTACGCAGTAAGAAATGTTTGTTGTAGTCCACAATTAAAGACAAAAAGTTGAAATCTTAATTGGAACGGACTATACTGCTTGTTAACGGCTGTCTTCATACCAGTACCTGTAAAAACATTCGACGCTTTTTAAAAAAAAAAAAACAAGTTCGTACAAAACTACTCTAACTGATCCGCGTTTGGTGGGTACGTCGACTATGCGAATAATCTTTGGGTTGCTGTATTAAAGGCCACCATGGTATGTCGATGGTTCAGTTCTTGAGAAACAAATATATATACCTGCGTTCCACCGGTGATAAATATTTCACATCAACGACAAAGGAAAAGGCAGACATGAGAGAGTAGCACAAGGTATAGAAATCCGTCAAAATCTTATTTCCTTCCATCCGGTCCCCTCACCCTACTCCACAAACACACACTAGCTCCACCTATCCGTGGTCTATTGCATGACATTTATCTTTGATGACATATCTCCAGGGCACTGCTGAACTCATGAATAAAGAAGCTCCTGAAATAAAAAGATATGACCATAAGATGGTGTTGGACAATGGACGACAACGGCTGCTACTCAGCTGTAGAGCTAGGTTTGGAAGCCAGATATTTCACCACATAACCCTTTCGTTAATTACCCCGAATTCTTTGAATGACGCCCCAGATCCCAGTAACGCGTCCATAATGTTACAACAAAGAACAGGAAAGGTAGACGGTACAAAATAAAGGTGCTAGACAAGATACCATTTCTCAAACATCTATGAAGGCACCAACAAGGCAGCCAAGAGGTTTCTAACTTTGTCGTGGCCTACATCAAATACGGTTGTATTTTTAAGGTTCCGGTGTCTGTCCTGTTTCCTGTGGTGTAAGCTGCCGAACCCTTAGTGAGGAACAGTTTCCTGTAATCCTCACTGCAACAGCATTAACAAAATAATGTTTAGTACATACACTGTAATAGCTGCTAACGTTTAACATATTCAGGGTGTGTTAATTTTTCAAATACACACGTTTGTTTCATAAATACAAGGATTTTTATAAACTACATACAGTATTATATATGTATATAAATACTTACATTTATTATGTTTATTTGTATAAATGCAATCATTTATATGGTAAATTGAATGGCTTTATTGCTTAAACGGTGTTATTTTTAAGTTTCCAATGTGTATGATCAACATTATAAAGACGTCTTATGATCAGTTGTTGGCTAAACATGTTTAAGAGTGTCACAATTAAACATTAAACACGTTTGTTATCTGTTGCAAAGAGATCTTTATTACGCGTTCACCAAAAATCTAAACCTAAACAAATAAATCCACACATTCCGATAAGCAAAGTTCAGTTCTCTGACATTCAGTTGTAGAGGAAAACGTTAAACTCTCAAAATATTGCATTTAAAGTTTGTCCACTCAGCAAATCGACTTAGTACGGGCTAGTTTTGCAAGTATGAAGAAAGCAAGGAGAAAACAACGGACTATAACCAGTTAAACGTACGATGTACAATGAACCGAAAGTCGATGGAAAAGAGAGAAAAATGTAACAGCTCTGCGTACAATCCAGTGATTGGAAAATTACTCCAAAGGATAGGATAGAGATATTTCTGCCAGTTAACTTCGAAGACAGAATATCTAAACATAACCATGATAAACATAACAAAAATAAGAGGCCGTGCGCCAGACTTTAAGTCGTCAATAACCCGACCAGTGAGTCTTCCTTCCACATAATCACCCTGCAACTAAACACGGAGGAAATTTGCATACAGAAGTTTTTTTGCGAATTTCGAAATAAAAAAAGAGAAATAAGATCAAGGCGAGTGATTTGTCAAAGTATGCCACTGACCTAAAGGGCCTCCACTGCATTTCCTGACACATCACAGGCGGTGAAGAGATCAGCAGCAGATCTGACGTTATTGATCTAGTTTAGTCAGCGCTGGGATGCAGACCCAGGCGAGTTCTTCTCCATTTTAATACTCTCACGTATTGTGTGTGCCAGCTTCTGCAGACCGCTATGACGGTTTTCACTTATGTTAATATTGTTAAAAGCGAACTTGTTTTTACTCAGAGTAAGTACAGGTGAATGTCTTGAATGGTTAAGTCTGTGTTCCGCTATATCAAAACAGATACCTGGTAAACGTGAACTTATCTTACAAATTGAAAAAAAAAACCAATTAAAATTTCTTTTGTAAATCAAAAGCGCATCCAAGATCAGTTTTATTAGGTAATGTGTAAGAATCAGAAGTCGACGGAGACAATTTAATTCGCTGTCAGTTATACTCAATTCACGTTCCTGAGAGAACCCGAGTATAATCATGAGCAAATTATTCCGAAAACTTCAGAAGTCGTAATTGTGTGTTCTTTTCACCTGAAGTGTACCCATAAGGGCACAGATCGAAAAATTCACTGATTTTTAAAAAAAAAAAAAAAAAAAAGGTGCTATATAGGGAGTGTTCAAGTTGCCCAAATAGTTACAGAAACAGTTGGAATAAATGCCCTAATCAGGTAAGTTAACAAAAGGACAAATTTCACCGGTTACTTGTGACCCCAGTAGTCGCTGCTCTTGTTTTCTTCTCTAAGCCTTTAACTGTACCGAAAGGGACTGTCAACACTGTATACTTACAACACTGTATACCTAAATATCATTCTTCTGTTTGCCCAGTCCGAAAATCTTTCCCTTGTCGGAATTGACCCGGATTGCTGACGACAAAGTTAGAAACCTCTTGGCTTCAGTGATCACCAGAAACAATTAATTAGTCTGAATTCAGAAGAAGAAATAGGTCAAGAGGCAAACACTTGCCACAGTTAATTAGGTGAGATTAAAATGGGTTCCCAGAGACGTTTAAGCGCCACATTTAATGATTTCGGGGGTCAGAGCGAAATGCCGATTGACTACTTGGCTCGAGGCTTTCCTAGCACCACTCTTGGACATTAGTCATTAAAGGCTTACTTGATCAAGGAGAAATACTACAAAGAGTGATACTAAAATAAGGTCATAGGTTTCTTTTCTGTGTAAGGGTAGTTTAATGTTACTCGCTCTATGAATTTTAAACGCAATATTTGAGTATAATTTTTTATTCAACATTTTCATTGATTTCGAAAACCGGATGTTTTGCTTTAAGAAGTAATTTTGATTAATTATTTGATCGGTTTTGAAACTGAAATCTGGTTTTGATGGTTTCGAAGCAAAACTTTACATTGAATAATAAAAAATATATTTCTTATTAGCGAAATAAATTTTGAATGACGAAATGAGAGACATTAGAAGAAACGGTTATATGCAACGACTGGTTGACCCATATCAGGGTCGAGTGGGGCGGCTTACTTGCCTTCGGTAAATTGTTTCAGTGAAACAGCACTAGATAAAAGAGCGGTGGAAATCCATTTGGCAGCAAGGAAACACTCTAAGGTCTCCTTCGTTGTCATAAGACTGAAGAATTGTTAAGTACGACGTTAAACTTTTAGCACTCACCCAATCATTGAATTACCTCTGAAATTAATATGTATGTATGGAAAATTGTTTCCATTGTGTTAGCCATTTATTGGTCGTCCTATTCTCCGCTTACCTGGCTTTATAGTCACATGGGACAGTATGCTACATTGTGCCATATCACTGAATGATTATGGCTTAACGCCACTTCGGCAATATTGTAGGCATATTGTGCCGAGATATTCTGGCACAGAACTTGATAGGTATATCCCACATGCTCCTCTCGCATATCTTTAGGAAAATTGTCGAACAGTATTTAAAAATGTAGCTTTTGCTGAAAACACGGTACTTTATTTCAACAGAAAGTTGTGACATGCGCTGATGAAAAAGGTTACAAGTTGAATAGATAAATGCTACACCAAGGATTTTAACCCTTGGTTGCTTCAAGAAATGGTCCCCAGATATACAGAAATATTCCCCGAAAATTTCATGAATAATTGTTAAGCTTGACGATCGCCTGCTATTGTGGTATTCCCGAGAACAAATCAAGTATAGTTGGATATGTTTTTTCATCACGTTATACAAGTCTCGTTTACAAATGGAGAAATCCTGACATTTTTGGCACCTCAAGGGCAAAGCTGACTTTTCCTTTTTTTTCACTTTTATAAGTTAATTGACAATTTCATGAAGCCTCAAATCACATTAAAACCTCAATCTTTATGACCCAGAGGATTAGATCGAAAGATTATTTTAGAATAACGCAATCAATACTTGGAAGTTAACCCAAACCTCCGTCCACGTATTCCGAACGGGAAGTCGATGTGTGGAAAGTGCGATACAACAGCGGACAAGCTTATTGGTTATACCGGACAATCTCTTGTTGCAAGCAAGACTTAGTTTGACAAGAATCACAAGTTCTTCCGGCATGCTCTCAGCTGAACTGTTCTTTCTGTAAACAGTATGGCGCAGCAAACCAACTCTCACGGCCTTTATCCACAAACTGCTTCATTCTAAAATCAGAGTCATCTCTCTGAATTACCGGCATTAAATCATCATCAATTTTTCTATTCGGATTTCTAAAATTGGAGAACTTCGCAGCATGCAGATGGTAAGCTAACAGACAGCTGTTCCATGTACAGGGTGGGTGTCCCGATGGCAAGAGAAATTAAGTGAAGTACGTAGACGTCGATTTGACATGAGATAAGAGATGATTTGGTGTAATGATTTGTATTGACCAAGAGAAAACCAAAACCTTTCATTCACAAGACAGATCAAACAATATGTGAATCATCTGAAGTCAGGAGCTAAATGATCTTAATTTATTTGATTGGACTGTCTGTCCGATTGGGACACTTGTATTGAAACTTGAGTTTTGTTTGACTCATCAAATAAAAACAAAGAAACAAACTGTGTTCAGTATGAAAATTATAGATTAATAACACGGTGTATAATTCAAAGTAATTGAGAACGTCGTTTCTGTGATGTTAAAATAGTACATGTTACATTCACGATATACTTAATTATCTCTGTTCAAGTAATTTTATGAGCTATTTTTTGTCCACATTTGTCTTTTTTCACGATGATGTTGTCCTGGACGATTTACTCTGCCCCAAGATCTTGACCAGATGTCGGATGCCAGATACCTCGCTGCTAACAGCACAATATACATGTGGTCTGTTTCCTTTAACATGTGGTACACTGTCTGTAAAATCGTTCCTACTCGCATCCAAAATTGCTTCTAGTCAGCGACACGTAACACCACAAGCTCTGCTTCGCTGTATAAGTATGACCAGTTGCTAATATTCACGCATTATATCATGTTTGCCCCTTGTACATCTCATATGCTTTTGTCGTTTTAACTTCCAATGAATTGCGGAATAACTTCAATCTACGGTACCTCCCTTTAGGAAGTTGCGCGGAGACCCAGTGTCCTATATGGAACATAATCGCCTGTCCATAAACTATTTACAGTTTCTTGGTTTAAACATGCGCTCGATATGGCTGCCTTACAGATGAAGTGGCGTTAAACAACCATTTATTCATTCATTTATTCATTCATTTGGTAATTCATTACTGCCTTGATCATGTTATGTAGGAACCATCTGCCAGCCAACGACATTTATGATCTCCAATGGGCTATTTATAGTTCCTGGTATCTCGGTTGAGTAGAAAAACACTTTCAGAATATGAACTTAAACCCTTATTCTATCCGTCATCTACAGACCATCTGTCTATGGTCGTGATGACCTATTATACTGCCTGAAACAATATGGCAAAAGCACCAGACGTTACACACAGCCAAGTAACATAATCTAATTCAGCAGGTTTAATTTATCCGTCAGTATCAGACGTCTACAACTTTAATCACCCAAGTGATGACGGTCACATAAAATCATTAATCATCATCCTTTGATAACAGTGTTCTAACCTGGAAACAGAATACCAGAACATACAAATACAACCCTTTGCTTTTGACTTATTCGGTACTGGACTCAATACTTTCTGGGAATTCATAGTTTTCAGTTAATACCAAATGGGTTAAGCTTGTCCTGGTTGACCAGATTATTCCTAATCTTTGTGAATAGGCTGGATAGAATCCTGACCTATTTGGTATTCACCCAGAATTTCCGTGACGATTTTAGAGTGACAGAAACAATAAATGAAAATCTGAACAAGAAGAATTCCGTACCCTTAGTGAGCTGTATTTTTATTTAGAGACTTATCTGTTAAATTTAAAATGAAATTGAATGCATGTGTCCTTGTAACATAATATTATAACCTGATGGACGCGAATCACTCTCTATATAATATACATGGCAGCATGGTGTTAGGGACCTGAAAATTTTTTACTGTGTAAAATACTGACATGGACATATAGAATAAAACTCTAAATGAGATTTATTAGATGCCGGATTTTATTTGTTACGCGTGACAATTTGTCAATTAGCACAATATCGTCACTGTTCTATGGACAAGACAGATCAGAAAGACTTGGAGTGAGAGTTTGAGAGACATATGCAGAAAAACAACCATTCCACAGTGAAATGTGATCCTTTTGGAACAGTTGCAAGCTATCTTGCAGCTAAATTCGAAATCGTTTCCCTGGCGAACCAATTGGTATGTAATACTGAAAAACACAGGGTGAGGCAAAAACCGCAGAGACACGACTGACGTCTGGTTTCACACAACTCATGACGTACTTTCGATTCTGATCTGTGTAAATTTATAGCACTTGAAGCACCTAATTTATATTACAACTTGTGAAATCTATTAATATAAGACAGGGAATAAATATTTAGTTGTCATTGGTGGCTGGGAGGTCATATCAATATTTCATCAACACAACCGAAATACCAATCAATCAGAGAACGACGCAACACAATGAAGACCCAGTAGATAAACAATGTCTATCTCTGTTTATTTTCTGCTGCTCACAATATAAATACAGTGTACGCGTGAAAGTGGTGACGCGTAACAACACCACGACAACAGCTAGGCACACCCCAGAGAATCACACACTTGGTATATTCCTATAAAGGAATAGGTAGGAAAAGTGTGCCACAATCAAGTTATCTTTTTGTCATGGACCTTTGCTTTCTTTAGGTTGTGTCTCAGTTCCAACCACACCAGAGGCCAGCGAGGTGCCGTGTCCTACTTTATCTATCGGGGGATCTAGAGCAGCCTTGCTTCGGAAGGTTTGTCTGATACCAGGTGTGGTGCAATGGTTTCTTCCCAAAAATACCATCGCCAAGGTCTTGATCAGTATTCAGACGAAAGTTCGATTTGACCACGTCACCTCAATGATTCCTCAACTAAGGTTTCTTCAAGGCAGGCCTCATTATCATCACTAATTAAAAACGAGTTGCGTTTCATAGACTGAATTTTAGAATAACAAAATAAGCAAACTAAAAAAGAAAGTATCTTGATGACTTCAAATGCGCAAATTAAACGTAATAAAATGATTCGTTTTAGTTATTTCATATGACCTCCACATTATTCAGGTGTTTGTTGCCAGACTACATAGGAACGACAAGCTATCTACGTGCAGAGTGGGCAAAATGGTCAAAGCTGCCGACAAAGGTTAGTGTATGTCGAGGTTTTGTGTAACCTGAACGGACAATTCCGTCGCTGAATTGCAATTAGTTTGCGGTCATTTCCTTCCCCTTGTCAATATTTATGTCATACCCAATTACAATCATACTACACGTCCAAGGGTGATGCCGTAATGGCTCATTACAGACATCCTAACGAAAGAATACACAACCTATGGTTTTTCCGAAGTGTAAGATCGCTGCTCTAATAACTACTGTTTTTCTCACAAATTTCTTCTTAGTATCATTAGTATTTCTCCATCTCCTCATCACAAACAGTCTCTAAGGTTAAGGGCGGTCATCTTCAGACTAAGGAGAGAACTCTTGCAGCAAAATAAGAACACTAGACGCTGGGCAGTCGACTACACTTATAGAAAATGGCTTAATTTTTAGCACGAGCAAAAATAAAACGGCGCAGAAGAAGTCCTCTGTTGTTAGCGGAGTAAATCAAGAGTTAACAATACAGACAACATGGTGAGCTCCAATTTCCTGCAATTACCACGCTCAGTATTTCAGCAATTCCACCTCATTGAAGAGAGGTCAAAAAAATCTGCATGTCGTTAAAACTGGACAAACTACGCCGATTTTTTCCATGACAGTTTCCGACATCCCAGGAAATCTTTTCTGTCCGTTGAGTCAATATTTAACACACAGTGTTCCAAAACTCTTTGGATGGAGCAATTAAAGGGGTAACATTTTCACTTCACAACTGCAGTTAATACGTAAATTACAGATCCACCGTACTGTTTGCCTTGCATTTGTCTTCCGGTTGACAGTAACATATACTTTGTTTGATTTTAAATAACTTAAATAATAAGACCTGGTACATTAATGTACGCCTCTAAAATGTTGGTGTTCTACAATATTCATGCAACATCTGATGTGAAAATATATACAGGAAGCAAAAAGATTTATTTATTTATTTGATCGCTGTTTTACGCCGTACTCAAGAATATTTCACTTATACGACATTATGGTAGGTGGAAACTGGGCAGAGCCCGGGGAAAACCCACGACCATCCAAAGGTTGCTGACAGACCTTCCCACGTACGGCCGGAGAGGAAGCCAGCAAGAGCTGGACTTGAACTCACAGCGACCGCATTGGTGAGAGACCCAGGAAGCAAAAAGATACGAAGTAAACCAATAATCTGAATATATATACTCTCTTTGTCAGAACAGTACAATATGCAGGACAATTTATCACAAATTCTTAATAACTGTTTGACCTCAAACTATTTCACGTTTGATAAAACGTTCCCAACTTCTCTCACTGTTATGGACAGAGTATCTAAAATGGCATCCCATGGAAAAATCAGCAGAGGCGAGGAAAAGAGTGATAATTCACTTTGCCGCCTAGTAAGGAACTGTTGATGTCGCGAGGAAGCCTTAAAGGATTGGTCGTGATCTCCCTCATGTCGGATTGAGCGACACAATTATCCTCGGGCAGACAGCTTTGCATAATATAGCTGGGTCGCCGAGTGCTAATTCTATTCTAAATGGACAGGTGCCCTTATACGTGTTACAGGCAGAAATCATTGACTGTTTGCACATAGCAACACAAATTCTTACAAAAGCTGTTGGTTTAAAAAGTGGCACTCTGATATCCTCCTCCCATGAAACAGGTCTACAGGCCGTCATGACAAATGTGAAAACTGCTGAGTTTAACACCAATTAAATAAATAAACATTTGCACGGTTAGGTGCTGATAACTAGCGCTATGCTTCCGGTATTATTGAAATTACACGTGATCTGCCGGAAGAGCATTAGTACAATTTGAAGTATGAAACTGACTAGTCAAAACCAAATGTAAATAGAGATGATTTAAAGTCATTTGACACTTAGAACACCTAACCTCTGTCCATGCAGCCAGCACTGGATGCCGAGTGTGAATGTGCAGATGTACTCAAGCCATTTTGTGGCAATACATTCTGACACATAACCTGATTTGTATATAGTACATTCTATCCTCTCAAGGTTTTTGTAAAATTGTTGCACTGCATTAAAAATATAGCTCTCGCTGAAACACGGAATTTTATTTCCGGACAGTGTTGTGAAATGTGCTGTTGAAAAAGATTACAGTTTGATTAAAATCTAAATTTTAAGTAAGGAGTAAGGATTGTATTCCCAGATAACATCGAACGTCAAGAAATGATGCCCAGATAATGGAAAAATATTCTCCAAAAAATTCATGACGTTTTAAGCTCGATCTTGTTCGCCTGCCATTTCAGAAAAACCAAGTATAGTTGTTATTTTTTCCCAAAATGACATTACGTTATAGAGGTCTCTTTTTACAATTGAAGAAGTCCTAAAACTTCGGGATCTCAGAACTGTTTTTTCTTTTTTTTAACTTTGTGTAGGTTAATTGACAATTTTATGAAACCTCGGGTCATTTTTTTCTATGATCATGATCCAGTGAATTAGAACGACATACCATCTTAGAATAACACTGAAAACACGTGAGTAACATAACAAATTGTTATGCATTTCAAATGGGAGAGGACGAGGTAAATGTGTGACAACAGCAGACAAGCTTATTCCAGCGTTGTTTGATGTGGCTGGGCAGATGTTTGCCCCACATGAAAAACTAACAGCACAATACTGATGTGCCATTTCTCGCGAGACATAGTTTGTGAGCAGAGTGATAGATTCGTCCAGAAGGCTTACTGTCAGATGATCCGTTCTTTCTTGCCTACAAGGTCCACGGCTCAGCAAATAAAATTAGCGTCATCTCCTTTATTCTTAATTCGTGAAATTTGACGGAAGGTCTCGCAAGCAAATAGTAATTTAACGGACAGCTGTTTGGTTCTGGCGGTGGGTACCTGGTTGGTAAGAGGAAAACAGGGGATAAATTGACGACTTATGTTAAAGATTTGCGTATTACGATCAGAGATTAGGGATTATGTCGACCGAAAACTGGCAAACACCTTTTACACAGGAGTGGCTTAAGCAACATCCAAATCACTTGGAGTCAGGGGCTAAATGATCTGAATATATTTGACTGTTTTTTTTTCTGATGAGAAAACTTGGATTGAAACGTGAGTTTGTTTGGCTCATCTAATGAAAACACAGGTGTCCTTGAAATATGATAAAACATATATAAGCGTCATGTCCGACATTCATATACCCCTCGTAGTCCGTAAAGGGCGTTCCAAGTCGATAGTCGCAAGGTCCATTTCCAAAACAACGTTTAAGACTAGCTCCCAAAGGCAAAGGTTTGTAAGAAATTATAAAAATATATATTTATATATTTAGAAATTACATATATATAAACTCTATCAAATATTTAAATTTATACGTTCCCAATGAGCAGAAACTCGATGTTTGGGCACAAAAACAAACAAATGAAAGTGTTCAGTTTTCATAAAAAGTATAGCTATATAGACTGAAAAAATGTCAAGGTAACCGAGACAGTCGTTTCTCTGTAGTCAAAAACGTCTCCGATTTACTAAATAAAGATGGTACAAGTAAATTTTGTGGGTTGCTCTTCCTTCACGTTTGCCTTTTTACACGATGACAAAGTTTACGTGTTCTTTCCCCCTGATGATTAATGTTTTACCTTGTACCTACAAACACAACCAGGCGTGCCAATCAACGTAACAACAGAATCAGGTAAATGTCGCGTAAAACACATGATGTCTGGGGCACGTGATACAACAGGAAAATAATGGAGGTGGCGCTATTTTGTCACAATTCATAGGTAGACTCGATACTCGCACGGTCTACAAAAGTAATAATCATGAGCTGGATAGAAGTTCTCATTAGAAGGACAGTTGTTCTGCATGCCCGCACGAACTTGGTTAATACCCCTTCGGGATCTTTGAGATCTGTCGCCATCCTCTTTTTAAATTTATTTATTTATTTGATTGGTGTTTTACGCCGTACTCAAGAATATTTCACTTATACGACGGCGGGTTTTTTAAATACACACACACAAATAAATACACGCCGGTATATAGCATAAGGGTTCATACGGGCAATGACCATGCACTAACTATGCCAATTACAGAAACGAAAAATTATAATACAACAGTCCAGATTACAACAGAGCAAAATTACCCTTAATATAAAATCTGCAGAAGAATATAGACCTTAACTTCAGGTAAAACAATATCTAATTTAAACAAGAACAAATAAAGTGGGATACATGCAGCTGTATGTTGAATTCTTACAGTACATGGGATTGTTAACAGGTTGCTACATACGGTTTGAGAGAAGTGCCTGTTCAGAATGAGCTACGAATAACGGGTTAGTTAACAATTCCACTATTAACTATACATGGGAATTGCAAACATCCATGTTAATAGTTTGATGTAGATCAGCTTTATTCACAGAAAGTACAAGCTCAATAATACTGGATTGTAAGTCCGTAAAAGCTCTTCTTGAATTTGTAAACTTGTGGCTAACCTATACGAAGAGGTTCCGATACGACCATCATTATGTGGCAATACGCGCCTAATATAGTCTTGGAATTTGACATAGACGCCACATTTAGCCTATGTCACCCTGAGATACAGGTAAATATCAACTTTGCATTTTTAGTCAGGCTATTTCCAATTTCATACCTGTGTATTGAAAATACCACAAGAAAAAATCTGCATATCTTATGTATGGCAGTCAGATAGTAGTCTCGTAAATATGTGAGCGTGGATCAGCTCCTTGGAAAACAGAAATGAACCACGTGTTGCTCATACCAGCTTCCTTAAATACCCAGGTATATTTCTTATATATAAGAAACCACCACAAGCACCACAAGCACCACCATCACCACTATCGTTGCTATAGCCACAATCATTGTCACCATCACGATCACATGTCGACTGCAAAGCATACATTGTAACAGTGGCTTTTAATAAAGAGTGTGTACAAGGCTTCCACCGTTGGTTTGAAATTCGCCTATATTAAAGTTCAAGAACTTCTGTCCCGGATGCCATTAAACTTAAGCGATTGCTGCAAGTCTACTCTGGAAAGGCGCTAGATGTCATTCAGTGCTGCACGTTATAGCCTACCGACCAGGGATATCGTAACGCTGCTGAAGAATAGATTTGGGAATGAATATTCGATCGCAAATGCATGGATTTGCAAGGTAATTTAAGTACCAGACATTAAACCGTATGACAAAGAAGCACTGTGTTTGTACGCAGATCAAGTGTGTTGACCCTGGGAGCAATAGGTAGAATTGCTGAAGTGGATAACCAACCCGGAATGGTGAAACTGGTAGAAAAGTTACCAGGATATCCCCAAGGCGGTTGGCGCAATCTGGCAGTGAATATGCTCAAGTCAGACGGCAAGTTTCCTGACATAATGGCCTTCTCAGAATTCCTGCTCAAGAAATTAACAACCCTGTGTTTGGTATGCCTCCAAAAATGACAGTCTCCAGAAATACAAGTACGAACTTCAGACCAAGCCTGGTGCGTCATCGTCAACGGTGAATCACGTGAACACAGCATCACTTGTTTGCTACTTGTTCTCAGGTAACCGTCCATTATGTAAGTGCGACAAATTCAAGGAATTGACACCAGAAAGAAGGGTTGACTTTGTGAGAGAAAGGAAACTGTGCTTTAATTGCTTTTCACCAAAGCACAGATCCACCGACTGCGAAAAGGATCGCCGTTGTTTGGTTCGTGACTGCACATGGAAGCACCACAGGCTGTTGCACGTCTTCAAGTCAAACTCCGCATGTAATTCGACTAAGAAAACCCCGTCAAGTGAGAAAAACGGTGCACGGGCGCTAAAGTGAATAGCTCTAGTTGTGAAAGTATCCAGGAAACAAGTACCAGGGTTGCTTCACCAATCGTTCCGGTGAGGTGAGGGCTGTAGGAGACACAAGATTCATTACTGTAAGCGCATTATTGGACAGTGGAAGCACAAACAGCTTCTGATCAGAAACCTTGGTAGATATGCTTGACTTGAAAGGTGTTGACACAACACTGAATCTAACCACGCTCAACAGACAGAATGGCGAATGTAAGACTATGTTGACGTCCTTAGAAGTAGTCGACATGACCGGAAGGAATTTACTACAGATGCCGCATGTTTTCACAACATCCAGCGTACCCCTTCTCAGAGACAATGTTGCGAAAACAGAAGACCTGAAAGAATGGCCTCATTTGCAAGACATTAAGTTTCCCAACATTGACGGAGAAAACGTCAAACTTCTCGTAGGACAAGATGTGCCAGCAGCACTAACTCCGATCGAGATCAGATGCGGTAAGCAAAATGAGCTTATAAGCCTCAAGAACTTCACTGGTTTGGGCATTGAATGGACCTCTTCGAACAGGAATCAACCATTCGACGATTTCTAACTTCATCCATACAGATGACAGCTTACAATCTCAAGTCGAGAGATTTTGGAGGTTAGAAGCTAGTGAATCACAAGCTGACCCAGCCTTTCAACTGTCTGTTGATGATAAGAGAATCCTGGATATTTGGGACAAGACCATCCAGTTGGCTGACGGATATTATCAAATGGACATTCCCTTCAAGCGAAGGACCCTGTGTTTGCCAAACAATAATGTCGTTGCGAGAAGTCGCCTTGAGTCATTGCAAAGAAAGTTTGAACGACAACCAAATCTGTTCCGAAGGTATCAAACAGAAATGAATGACCTACTGAGTAAGGGCTACGCAGAAAGAGTGTGCAAAATGGATTTGCTTACTCCACAAGATAGAATCTGGTATCTGCCTCATCACAATGTCGTTAATATAAAGCCAGAGAAGGTCCTCATCGTCTTTCTTTGTGCGGCGAAATACTGTGGCAAGTGTCTGAACCATAATGTTTTGCAAGGTCCCGACTTGACTTGACTTAATTGGAGTCTTGTTACGCTCCCGGGAAGGGAAAATAGCGGTACTTGGGGACATTAAAGCCATGTTTCATCAGGTCAGGGTGACACCCAAGGATCGAGACGTTTTAAGATTTCTCTGGTGGGAAGACGACGACCTTCAGCAAGAATCGACAGTATTCCGACAGTATTTCGACATTTTCAGACAATGAACGAAAATTTCTATGTGGACGATTGTCTCAATCCATAGATTCAGTAAAGGAGACTGTTCGCATTGTGGACCAGACCTGCAAACTTCTGGAGATAGGCGGCTTCAAGCGCACAAAGTGGATTACAAATAGTTACCTGGTACTGGGATTCATACCACAAGACAGGAGAGCTAAAGAATGGTTACAGCACACGTAAACTTTGCTGAACGAGCACTTGGTGTGCATTGGTATACGTTGAATGACATCTTTGCATTCCAGTCGAAAAAAAGGCAGCCCGGACACTCGTCGTGGCTTATTGAGTGTTGTGGCGATTCATTTGGATTTGCCAGCCCCTATGTTTTGCAACCCAAGAAACTGCTGCAAGAAGAATGCAGATCAGGAAAGGGTTGGGGATGAACGACTCGAAGCCACCAATCTTCAGAAATGGCACAAATGGTTGAAAGAACCTACCAGAACTGGCAGAGTTCAAGCTGGATAGGTGTGGTTGTTCCACCCAAGTTCGGACAAGTTGTCAAGTGTCAGCTACATCACTTTCATGCGACTAAGAAAGATGTCGTATGGGTACTGAAGTCCAAAGCTCTACTCTACAAGAAAGCAGTGACGAAATCTCTAGTGAAGTGGAACCAAGGTCCGCTAACAGTTAAAGAACTAGCAGACTCAGAGATTCAGTTTTTGAAACTGTTGCAAAGCATACATTGTAACAGTGGCTTTTAATAAAGAGTGTGTACAAGACTTCCGCCGTTAGTTTGAAATTCGCCTATGCCGTGTGTAGCCCAAATGGCGACATTCTTCTCTTGTCATCTTCTTATTAGTTTTTGTTGAATTTGTTCGGAAAATGTTGTATTCAAGATGTTTATGTAAAATAAAAAAATGGTACGTTAAAATGGAAATAACTCTTGTCGACTTATAATTCCATACTGTTAAGAGAAAAGGGTTAAAACTACCAGAAAAACTAGGGTTAGATGTGACCCTGATATTCAGAGTATAGACATGACCAAATATTACGGTCACTTATCAAACCCTGGAATTTAGGGTCACGCGATCTTAAAAAATTAGGGTTGACCTACCCCATGAATAAGGGTGACATAATCCTAAAATCTAGGGTTACTCGGCACCATTAAACAGACTGAGTGAGCGAGTGAGTGCTTGGGGTTTGACGTCGTACTTAACAATTTTTTAGTCATATGACGACGAAGGATTCCTTAGAGTGCATGTTATGTAATTTTAGGGTTCAGCTGACCCTAAAATTTTGGCAGTGCATGGAAACAAAACATGACAGACCAGGAGTTGGTGTATTCATAATTCAAGGTCTTGCCTTTCCCTGTTTCCATAATTTTGTCTGTCAGTAAATTAATGTCATGAAGAAATCATATAATAAGCGGAATGACTTACTCTCACTCTCCGGTCCCAAGGCACTGCCTGACCTGTGCCTCACGCTACTCGTACGTTTAGCCTATATATACGTTATGTTGGCTAGGCTTGGCTATGAGGAAATCGACAGTAGTACATCCCATAATTAGTAGAACAGGGTTATAAACCTTTCTCATAATCAGTGGTAGCCACGTTACCTAATTGACTGACTGTTACGGACAAGAATTAAGAGGTCAATCTCATTTGTTTTCGTGGTGACTTTGGACAGGGAAGGAAGAGTGCTCTTGGAATCGACACCTATGACAGTAAACCATTATAACAAAAACAGCTCATACCCAATACATCCCTCTGAATAATTAATACATTTGTATATTTCTCAGTCGTGTTATATTGGACTTATTGAATATTCAGTTACAGCTACCTTAAGCGTCAGTTTGGTGTCAGTTGGTATGGAGCTCTGAGTCTGTGTATGCTTTTATGTATCATCCGAAACATTTCTTCCTTGAACAATGAGTGTCATCAGAGGTCGTACCTTCTCTGTAATAGTCGTAAGAAGGTGTGTATCTCATGGCATCTTGTATTGTTCTGAATCTCTGTGTATATTTTTTTCATCGCTGTTTCAGATAAGAGCATCAACGAGATCCTGAGTTCTTCACATCTAAATGTTGTGTAATTCTCCTCTTCTTTCATACTCAGGAGGGGACCCTCCGTGACTCGGTTGGTTAGTGCACTAGCGCAGGGTAATGACCCAGTAGTTTCTCACCAATGCGGTCGCTGTGAGTTCAAGTCCAGCTCATGCTGGCTTCCTCCCCGGCCGTACGTGGAAAGGTCTTCCAACAACCTGCGTATGGTCGTGGGTTTCCCGAGGGCTCTGCCCGGTTTCCACCCACCATAATGCTGGCCGCCGTCGTATAAGTGAAATATTAAAACATATTAAAGCGTAAAACACCGATCAAATAAATAAATAAATCATACTCAGGACTCTAAGAGCAATAGACTTGTAGAATCAGACTTGTTACTTCCACGTTGACATTTTCTAAAAGCAGGAATACACACCTCACTGTTGAAATCGAAATAGATCGGATACCGTTATGATAGGTAGCCAATCATCTGATTATCTAGGGTAATATTCATCACCACAAGTTGGTCATACTTCTCGGCTGTGAAAACGTCGCATTCTGTCTTCCCTCCGTTTTCAGGACTTTGGCTGAACTCCGGACTGGCTGTTGGCTAGATGTGTCTCACGATGATTCCGCTCTTAAGCTCCTGACAGTTCTCCTCTCATCTTGTCTACGCCAATTCAAATACGGTCTTATGGTCAGGCGTATATGCTTAACACACTGCAATTAAAACGGAAAACGCAGTTGGATTCACCTTTGTCGTCTTCCATTTCACCATTTCCCAAATCAACTTGAGTATATATGAGATCAAATGTTATCTCTTTTTCATATGAGTGAACGCTCAAACTTCAATATCCTTTATAACGAAGCTTTCTTCCTTTTGTTTTCTTTTAAATTATTTGAATGGCTTAATTCATAATGTTATGAAATCACCGCTTCGGTGGCCTAATGGTTAAAGTGTCCGTCTCGAAAACAGGAGACAGCGGGATCCCGGGTCAGGTCATACTAAAGACTTCAAAAATGGTACTTGCTGTTGCCTTGCTTGACGCTCAGCACTGAGATGTTAGAACAAAAACACACACCTGATTCTCTTGTGTCTTTGGCATGATACTTCAATGGCGGCAGCTTTTGGACTCGTCTTGCAACAGGAAGACAGAACAGATGTACACACGCTTAATGACTCCACTCACATATTGCCATCTGTATGACCCAGAGGATATGAGCGAAGAACTTTCTCAGGATAACTCAGTTAAGATAAGGGAGTAGTCAATCAAACAGATGCCCACACATTTGTAAGATGTAGGAAATGTGCGATATAACAGAGGGCAAGCTTTTCGGCGTTTTTTGTTAGAATTAACAGATGGTCGTTGTTCTAGATAACAAAATAGCACCACGTGACTAATGTGACATTTCTCGCGAGACTTTGATTGTGATAACAATGATAGGTTCTTACAGAAGATTGCGGTCAGCTTAACTTTTTTTTCTAAAAGCTTCACAGCCTATCAAACCGTATAAGAGTATTACCTCCCAAACGGATTGACTTTCATTTCAGAACCATGTTACCCAACGGCCCTAGCGGTAAAATCAGAATCATCTCCTGTATTCTCAATTCCCAAATTTTCACTAGAGACATCAGAAGCAAATCGTGACAGCTGCTTAGTGTGTGCAGACCGGGTAATTGGTTGGCAAGAGAAACGTAAAGAGGCACATAATTTGACGACTTAATGCAGAACTAAGAAATAGACAAGTTATTAACGCCATTAATTGATAAGAAGATTAAGCAATCTGTAAATTAATTGAAATTAGTGATTCACATATTTAAATGTGTTTGACTAGGTTTTCTTTGTGATCGGAACCCATGTATTGAAACAAAATTGGCCTTAAATTTTAACCAGCAAGTATAAAGATCATTAAGTCAGTTTTTTTCCATTTGGTTATTGGCCAATTATATACCAGACTACAACATACATAGTAAAACCAGAGCGATGGCGACAGTATGCTAAATATCGAAATGGTAACTGGTGAAATCCGACATTTCCGGTTTTATTCTAACTGTTCCTCTCCGGCCGTTCGTGGGAAGTTCTGACAGCAACCTGCGGATGGTCGTGGGTTTCCCGAGGGCTCTGCCCGGTTTCCACCAACCATAATGCTGGCCGCCGTCGTATAAGTGAAATATTCTTGAGTACGGCGTAAAACACCAATCAAATAAATAAATTAATAAATATTCTAACTGTTTATATAAATGTTTAAGTAGTAACAAGTTACAACTCTCCTAGCACGACGGCTTGAATAGATTTTTTTTTTTTTTTTTTTTTTTTTTGATTGGTGTTTTACGCCGTACTCAAGAATATTTCACTCATACGACGGCGGTCAGCATTATGGTGGGTGGAAACCGGGCAGAGCCCGGGGGAAACCCACGACCATCCGCAGGTTGCTGACAGACCTTCTCACGTACGGCCGCCAGCATGAGCTGGACTTGAACTCACAGCGACCGCATTGGTGAGAGACTCCTGGGTCATTACGCTGCGCTAGCGCTTTAACCGACTGAGCCACGGAGGCCCCGGCTTGAATAGAATTTTATAAAACAGTCGCGTCAGCTGCAATTTATTAGACGTCACTGGTCACACTTTATAAACAGGCAGGTTACAACAATGCAAAGGGTAATGGCCTCGGCTTAGTCAGCCAGCAGAATTTTGCGTTGTTCAAGTTTAGAACACAAAAGAACTGCAGGATATGGAGTAAAACAAGGCCTACAGCAACTACACCAGTTCATTGTTCGTAAAAATATGTTAATAACTTGCCATGTTATGGTTGCCTTCAAATGTGGACTTTCGTAAGCTTCTCATTAAATTCACTCACGAGGGTAACGGTAAGTGTGTGATGTTTTCCTGGATCATAAGGTGACTATAAGTGTCACTGAATCTGTGTTTTACTGGGGTGAATACCATGGCAACAGATCTCACTCGGCCATACTCGCAGGTCTAGTATCGTCAATTAGCTAAAAAGGTAGATAATCAAGCGTGTTATACTGGCATTTTAATTCATTTATGTCGCATATCATACAACACTGTTGACTAAAAAGAATAGAGCAACATTCAATGTCAAGATAAAGCCACATTCCAAATTGGACAATTTTTCTTCATTTATTGTCCTTGTTGGGCAGCACAGAAAGATACCTGTGTAGCACTGTTACATGACAATTTCCAGGTCATTATTAGTAAACCTCCAGATATGATAGCGTCTACAGGAGCGATTCCATACTCGTACAGTCTACAAATGTAAACATCTTAAGCTGGATAAAAATTCTCATTAGCAGGACACAGTTGTTGAGGGCTCTGGTAAACATGACTGGATAAAGTTAATATCCCGTCGGCGTCGTTGAAATCTGCCGGTCTCTAGTATCATCTCCGCCGTGCAACACATACACACATACGTGAATACACGCCATCATACAATGTAAGAGTTGGCACCGAAAACAACCATGCACTAACTATGCCAATTACAGAAACTACAAATTATTGTATGGCAAGCTTTATCAGGATGGTGGATTTATTCTTAATTTACACTCTGTAGAAAAATTTAGACCTTAAATTCAGGGATAACAAAGTCTAGCCGTCTAAAGGGGCTGTGTTTACATTGACGTCTGACAGTAAATGGGTTCTCCACAGCTTGCTGCTAGCTAGTACAGTGTCTCTTTACAAAGAAGCACACAATCTGTTTATTCAATATTTCCACCATTAGCTACAAACATACAATTCCAAACATTAAAGCTATTAGGTGTTTAGGTCTGCTTATTTCTCACGTTTTTTCATCTTCTTACCACGTGGTCGAGGTTGTTAGCGTGACAGGGAGGCGCAATGACCCTGAAGCCTCTCACCAATGGAGTCGCTGTGAGTTCAAGTCCAGCTCATCCTGTATTCCTCTCCGACCGCACGCGAGCTTTGCCTGTTTCCCTCTCAGCATAATGTTGGTGGCCGTCAAGTGAAATATAAGTGAAATATTCTTCAATTCACTGTAAAACACCAATCAAATAAATCAAATCTTTAAAAAAATTTCATTTTTAAACCATGCCATATCCGGCATCATCTCTATGGGCAATATTATGTAAAAGAACCCGTATATGCTCATTATGTTGGGAATTGCAAATAGCCACTTAATTGAGTGTGTGTGCAAGAATATGGATCAGTTCCCTCGGTGCAGGCTTCCTTATTGGCGGAAGTAATCTATGTGTTGCTCACATCAGTTTCCTGTCTTAATTATGGCTGTCTGGAGATACTCATCCTTATCGTAATCCTAATGAATGAATGGCATCCTGTCGCTCGTTGTCGGCTAAAAATTGCGATATCGCAGGGGAATTTCTCCAAGGCCAGTTCCGTGCTGAAGTCCAAATTTTCAACTTGATTTAAAGCAAAGAATATGGTTTAAACCTAATCACTGATCTTCGATTCCTTGCATTTAAAATGGCTTGTTCGAGTCGAGGTTACATAACTGTCATTTTCATTTCAATACTTGAAATCAGACAATACAATTTTAATTGTGTTAGAAATGTTGACTTTGAGTTCCAATTTCCAAGTTTTCACATACAATATATCCCAAGTCAAACGAAGGTGCCACGTGTGAAAAATCATTGAATTCTATGGGAATGTCTGGTACAAATTGATGTACATACATTAAGCCTCAGTTTAATCTTCAGTTCAAGTGTGTAATTAAAAACAATCAATTTCTCCTATATATGTAGGCAAATGGCAGAAATTGTTGAAAATAAAAGATAACAATGAAAACAAAGTGGCTGTATATATAAAAACTGTAAGGAAATGTAGATGATAGCAATTTAAAGCTACGCAATACAATTGGGATCATGGCTTGTAAAGCTAAAATCTACCTTAGTCTTCCGGTCACATACTGGCAAAAATGATATCAAGCTTGTTTTGTGTGAACACAAATTTGTGTTATTTCCAACGAAAGCCCTGTGTTAAATTAACACAAGTTCTGTTGAATGTTACAAAATATAGAAGCTGTATTGCACAAATTATCTCATTTTGATTCAACACAAGTTTGTGTTCCATTATTTTCAACACGTATACTTCACATTTAATTAACACATGTTTGTGTTGGGGTAATATATTTCTGTGTTGAATGAAAACAACAGTTGTTGTGTTAGATTTCACCGCAAGTGTTTTTGTGTGTTTTCTTTTGTGTATGAATCCTTATTTCCGGACGGGGAACGGACATAACTGTTGTCATTGTACCATTCACTGAGGCAAAACCAAATTTTAATACTTTTTAGTGTTTTTTTTTTTAATAGAATCGCCTTCATCTATGGGATTTCTCTTTGGGCAAGCAAAGAAAAGGAACTGGCCAGGTTTCTGTTTTCTTTCATTCCCTGGAACTGTGCACTCTTCTGTTACAGCCATATTTTCGCTTACAAAGCATCGGCCACTGTGTCTGACGCACTCACACTGATAACTGTAATAAATGACTAACAAGATTAAAGAGTCAACGTACGGCCATATGAGAACAAACGGAATTTGTACGAATAGTTAATGTAAGCTTATTTTTGAAATTGACACCGCCTGACCGATGTATCTCAGGTCACTGATATTTTAGCCTGTATAATAGGTAGGTATCTTCAGTTTAGTCCCTTCAGAGGAAATGGACGCTAGTAAATCCCATAATTAGACAGAAGAACAGGGGAAGAAACCATTCTTATGGTGACTGATAGTCACCTAAGCTCATGTGGTAAACGCATAAGAGGTAACTTGGAGTTTCCTTGTAGGTGGCTTGCTGTTGTCAGTTGATATACTGGTGTCTTACCGAGATTTGTACTGGCTGAATATTGCGCTTTCCGAATACATTTCGCCCAAGACATTTCCCTCTCCAACTAGAGGTGTCCCCATGCAACGTCTCTGTCTCATACATGATGTAAGACCAAAAAGAAGAAAGAACTTTCAATAGATTTTCTTGACTCAATCAGGAAAAGAAGTTTTAGTGCAAAAGTAAGTCCGCCAAAAAATCGCATGCTCCTGTCGGCAGGTCATTGTCGGCCAAATAAAGACTTGCAAGAATAATAGTTCTGTCAGCTTTGTAAAATACAGAAGAAAAACAGTGATAATCTAATGCCTGGGAACAGAAAACCAAAGCCACAACCGAAGTGTGAAGTAAGTAAATAGTACTAGGGAAAATGGTAAGATGAAGTATATTAGATGTACGACGTCATTAAAAAGCAATGGCCAAGGTGTTCATATGTGCAGAAAATGACAGAGACTGTCTGATGTTAAATTTTAATAACAATCATTTCTGAGATTTTTTTTGATAAAACATCCAGCTTCGAAGCTTATAGTACAACTGCAGAATAATAAACTATGCAGGCAGAATGTGATAAAACGTATTTTAAAACGGGTTGGAGGTAAAACAAATTAACACAAGCTTTACTGAGTTTTTCATACCGACTGGCTTCCCTAGAGTCATAACGTCAGCTGTCATCAGTATTTCAATCTCTCCGTGGAGCAGATCGGACTGTCTGGTGATATAGCCTGCTTATCGTGCTGACTCACTTCACACATAGCCGGTGAAGTATGAATACTTTTTTCTTTAAGCTCTTCTGAGTCGTATATTTTCTACCGTCGGAAGTGACATTGGCTTTTTTTCAATCATGAACCGTTCGCCACAGTTATAGATCCATCGAAGCCGGTGTGAATAGCTGACAATCTATATGTCAGATATAGCACAGTGCGCTCGCGTTGGATGGGTGATGGGTGTTTCGAATGTTCACACTATGCAGTGAAGGAAACAAAAATTCAAGGTAAAAAGCCACCGCGGTCATACGTAAGTCCTGTCATCACTCAGAGATGTGTCCTTCAGAAAGGTGTATAAGGTGATTGGGTTCTCGCCAATTTTCCCATCGTTGCTGATATTTGGAATCAGTTTTCGTCTCCAGCTCACAATTCCTGGCTGTTTATCCGGATTTTCGAAGACTCTTGCAATCTAGTTTATCATCTCCGAGGTGGACACCTAACCAGCTTAAAATAGCATGGTAACGTGGTGTACTGTTTTGTGCTCTTTAGTGGCAAGAGCTTTTAAGTATCATTTAATCAGAAAAGCTCTTCGCTAATGAAACAGAATCATTGCCAGATATGGGGACAAGAAGCATTCCTACCATAAATTGAGACCACAACATGGTTGACACCACCATATAGCATGATACATGAACACATACTCCATTAAAATGGTAGGCACCCAGAAAAGGACAAGAAATTACCCCACGATTCCAAAACTCAGAACCCTTCGTAGAAACACCACTCGATCAATAAACCAGTCAATCAACACGTCCATTATTCCATTATTGCAGTGACACTTCACAGTTTGCAAAATGGCGATGGCAAAAGTTTCTCTCTTAGTATACGCTGTAAGCCCTATGCGTGCTAAAGGTTTAGTTGCCATTTTAAGAATCTTCATGGCTTCTTCATTAAGCATTTTTAAAACGCAAAAGATTTATCATCTCGATCCACCTGTATAAAGGCATGTTAGATCAGGAGAGATAGATTTCTTCAACAGCTAGCCGAGAGATATTTTTTTCATATCACGTTCCATGGAACTTTTAAGGAGTTTGTACAGTAATCACTGTTCCAGGTAAATGTTGTCCTGGTTAATCAGAAGGTTGAACATCTGTGGATATTTACGCAAAGACGTCGAGAAAGGATACATAAGATTTATACGCAAGTATTGATTAGGGCCAATTAACTGCAGCAGTATATATGCTTTCCACGTCTAACACCAAATTGCCGTCGATGTGGATACATACATTCTGCTCGGCAGCCTTCTTGGATTTAAAAGAGAGTTGGCATTTAGTTGGAACGATTTATATCCAACTGTTGTCCCATACAAAGTTGGGAGTCTCACGGTTCAAATCTTTTGGGCAAACCTTGGGAAAGGGAACTTTTCGGGTTTCTCTTGCCTCTAATAAATACGTTACAAGGAGGTACCGTCTGAAGCGTGATCTTTGCCTTCAGATTAAATCAAGTAAAATACTGAACTTGTTATTTTATCACGCTCTGCACCTAAAGAAAAACCGTGTCAAACTTACTGTCGTAACTACTCTACATGTTCGTATCTATGTACAACATGCAACTAAATTTCACCGTCAGTGAGGCCTTGGTTGGAAGAAACGATCGCAGACGCCTTTATGGCCAATAGCGCAGTCTATTGTGGATTGAAGACCAACTGTTTTCCAGCAATGTGGTGTGTTCGCCAGTAATTTGCACTTAATCCCACAAAGAGTAACCTTCATGTCGTCAGAAAAAAAACTCTTCAGTATATGGTTCCCGCCAGTATATCGGCTTCCTCTCCGATCTTATGTGGAAAGGTCTCCAGCAACCTGCAAATGGTCGTGGGATTCCACCGGGCTGTGCCGGGTTTCCTCACACCATATTGCTGACCACCATCGCACAAGTGAAACATTTTCTGAGTACGGCGTAAAACACCAGTCCAATTAATAAATAAATTCAGTACATACATGGATACATTGGAATAACACATTAGGGCAAATAAGAGACAGATGTAAAGACACAGAAACAGAGTGCTCAACAAACAATCCTAAAATATGTGACAAAGCGACCAGACAATTTGACATGTACACTATTTATCATGTGCACGCTATATTAGGGTATTTTTTATTACCCTAATGGATGGAAGTCATATTCAAGATTATACTTTAAATTTATGGGTGGGAGAAAAAGTATCGCCCATTGCCAGGTATGCCTAACAAACATCCAGACTGAATCACTCTCGGAAGTCGAGAAAGTGACTTCGTTAGTAAAATGCTAATTGTCTGTGGCGATAGAGAACCTTGGAAATAGAACCTTGCAGACACCATGTGTCATTATGTAATTTTACACGGCGTTGTGCGAGTAAGTCGTAAAAATCCACTAAATCAAATAAATAACTTCAGTGTAATTATGTAATGACTGCAGTTAGCGATAAAACACTGATATACTCCTTAAGTGTCGCAGTAAACTATGCTGGTATGTGACAGGGGCCATCTGGTGTCTTAATCTTGAGGTCGTTAGAATTATATGGAGTGAGAGACAACTGGGTACAACAAAGGTTTGCAGAAAAAGAACTTTTCTAATAAATTTGGGCCTGTTTCACCACAAGCGCAATGTTACCTCTTACATCATTAAGTTCACTTCTGAACTTGTTGATATGCAGATATGAAAACATGGAGATGCTAGACATGAAAAAATGCAAAACCTCAGTTTGGTGAGCTATCACTCCCGGTCGATTGCCTTAATTCCGCCAGCGCCATAGTGCCCTCAAATCCATCCGCTTTACCCTTTAAGACAGCGCTATCACTAATGTTAGATTTAATAGCCGCTTGTTGCTAACCAGACCTGTTTTTTTCGTGAAGTTGGCACACCTTCCTGGATTTAGACTGTGGAAGCACCGAGAGGTAATATTATCTAGATTTAAAGCAAAGCGCCAAAAGCAAGCTCAATTGATCCCGTCAGACACTTTTTTCTCCACGCCTTTACAATCAAGGGAGATAGGTTAGATGTTTTCGTTTCCTGGAGAAGTAACCTCCCCTGAATTTTTTAGGCTGTAACATCACTGTAAGCCAAATCAACAGTAGTGTGTATGCGTGTATGCACGCACAGAGTTTTACATAGTACTTATCAAGTTTTCAGTGATTTTACGACGAGTAGTCAGTTGGTGTGTGGAAATACTGTGTCTTCTTGTGGCAGGGTGAGTACATGCCGCCAGAGTGCCGCCGCCACTGAAGTATCAAGCCCAATACATCAGACATGATGCTCCATCCGGTCAAATTACGCTGACGCAAGGACAACCAGTCCTGTTTCCTTGCTCTAACATATCAGTGCTGAATGCCAAGCGAGACAGCAACAAGTACTATTTTAATATCTGGTATGATATCTCGGATTACTGGGTCTCTCGACTTCGAAGCGGACGCTTTATCTCCGAGGCCACAGAAGCAGTTTGATTATTTGTACAAATCTTCAAGATATATGGTTTATATGTCTTCTGTAGGAAACCGCCAAGTAACTTTTTGTAAGTAAAGCACAGTAGGGACTGAATATTTTTACACCATTAATTAGGAATCTTTCCTCATGAAAAAGTCGGTCTTCAGAACGATAAATGTAACGTTTCGTCCGTAATCAAAACATTTTTTATGAACACTTTTCGAGCTAAAGCTACAGGTATACTGAGGTGTTCAAATCGTCTTGGTGTTATTTATTTCTGGTGTGGTGCGCCTATCATGGATTATCCGCAAAAAATTTTCATCAATCGTTCTCATCAATGCCTAATTTCGCACGACGGGTTAAGAAAAGAATCGAACTAGACGTGATTACATACCGATAACGCTACAGGTACGATATCCATTAAAAAATGATTTTTGTATATGTGTATTTGTTTGGCTGGTTTCCTTCGGGGTACTGGGACAGCTAAAATACAATAAAACGTTAAAGGCTACGTAACTGATAAATTACACCAGCATTGACGACACAAATTATGATTTCTAACCCAGAAAGCAGAACATAATGATATCGGGTGGATCGACTTTAACCATGCCCATGCTCTCTGCAAGCAAATGCTAAGAAACAAGATTTCATCATATTAGGTTCAGTGACCGGAAGTATAGCGCATAGTGGGTATAATTAAAAGTGTTATAACACGGTTATACAACGCCAACGGCAAATCGCAATTTTGAAAATGTGCTAAGGAGTTTACTTTAATATTAGCTGCTTATGCTTCATTAGACATTGTAAGTTTTCCATAACCGTGGGAGACCTACCCAAACCTTCTACTGTGGTGATAAGTAACAAGATTACAGGGATTAAGGTTAGAAGATTTCATTAATGTAATAAGTACACCATAACTGAATTGCCTATGTAAGCTGCTGACGAGGACAAGCTTTAACACTCGAGGGCAGATGCACCAAGACTTTTATACCTTTATACAGTTGGTTGACTAAATGGCCCAAGGCCTGGATGACTGACCGTTAGTTGGTTAATTGACTTGTGGATTTGTTTCCAATACCCAAAATAATACGTGTTCATCCAAAGGTATTTTATTTTACTTTCTCTTGATATACGTAATAAGTAAAACCCAATCAGTTTTGTCACCATGCAAAATAATGTAATAAAACACTTACAGCTCAGAAAGTAAATCTAGAACAGCGTTGCTATTGTGACACTTGGCAAATGGTCACACCTAACCGGTGAAAAACGTTCTCCCGTCAGTTTATTGAAGTTACGGTTTTATTCCAACTGTTCTTGTAAAGGCCTAAATAGTTTCAAATTACACCCCTCCCTTCCCTCACGGAGTCTCCATGGCCGAGATTCATAGCGTCCCAGCGCGGTGCAATAAACAGGAGCCGTCGTATTGGTGAAATATTCTCCAGCACGGCCTAAATCACCAATCAAATAAATAAATAAATACACCTCCTCCCCTCTCCCTGCAGCACCATGGTTTAATCACAGTGGGGTAAAGTAATGTCGTTATATTGATTGCAATTTATTACAGGTCACTGGTCTAGTACTACACTCTTGAAAATGCATCTTCCTTCCTGCAAGGGTGATACTACCCCAGAGGCTTCGTAATCACCCTTGCTTTACTGTACATATGACAGTGTTTAGAAACCTGCTCTTTCGATAATCAGTGGCTTTATTGCCTGCGTACTTCCACCAGGACATTTTCAGCGAATCAGTGATCGTCCGTTATAAGTGTTTATTTCTTTGTCTCGAATCAAATGCATATACGTTCGGATGCGGTTCATTCCTTGATACAACATTAAGCAACAGCAATAAGGAGTGCCATGAAGGGTGATCTGCTTTTATCGAAACAGGCAATGGAAAATCACTGTGCTGTCAGGCAATACCGGTTATAGTGGTCAAAAGTGGCGAAAGAGCCAATACAGTTAATCTTGTTGTTGTTTGGACACTAATTTCTGTCTTGCCTATTTTGCCTCAAAATGATCGCCGATTCGCAGAAAGTTGTTTTTTAAGCTGGAGTTTCTTCTACGTCTACTGTGAAATAAATTTATTCTATATACACCGCATAGTGTCATTACAGCCACTTGCCATGCTGCTTTGAACTATCAGTCCAATGTCGGGTTTTGGACCCGCACAACACGAGTCGTAAGCATTCAAAGACAATCATCATTACCACTCATGGCCAAGACCCGAACAATAAATAAATTAAATATGTCAAAACAAGAAAAGAGAAAAATAGTGAGATTACTTGCCTGTAAATGACAGTGGACAGCGTTATGTAAAACCTTCAAAGTGCATGTATCTTTACCTCATTAATCGCATGAGCAAATTACAATTGGGATAAACTGAGCAGAAAATTATAAAATGAAAAATATCTCGTAATACAGAATCAGGATCTTTTCTACATTTAATGAATAATGTTATTTTTACCAGTCATGACAGTCTTCTTCGCTTAGGTGGTGTCACTTCGTATGAAAATACAGAGAAGATAGGGGGCGCTTTGCGTTTCAATAAACATCTTGCCCTAGAATCGTTTGTTAGTAGATGGTTACAGATCGGTCCGTGCCGTTGTAGGTCAACGTCCACTTTCTGTGTATTATCTACCATTACAGACGAGAAGCGTCCATTAAAACACTTTTCTACATGTGTTATTGTATTAGGAATGCTATTTCCACAAGCTTCTTGTTTTCCTGTAACACATCGATTGCACAGAAGGGAACCGTTACATGTGAATTTATCTCGAGGGGAATTGCCACTTTTCATAATCTTCTTATCCGTCCTATGCCAGTTTTGCTTATAAACTCCAGATGCTGTAATCAATGGGCTTCTACAACATAGATTTTTACTGGCTTCACTAGAGCTGTCCACACCACATTTACATTTCTTGAAAACATCCTTAACTTCAGAATCGGAATATAATTGATGGCACAAATTATGACAACGACAGTTACTGAACATATTATATCGCTCAGATTCACAAATATCAGAAAAGATTCCTTTGGGTATGTGGTCAGTCATCTGATTGTCTATGAAAGCTTCCGTGGCCAAAAGCCGACCGATTCTGTTATGCTTCAGGAACGTCTCTCTCTTTCTTCTTTGCTTGTCCGGAATTTTGGCCGGAATTCCGGACAGGCTGTCTGGTGAGGTATCCTCCAGGCTCGAACCATCCTCTTGTATATCAGACTGCAGTTTGACCTCATAACTTGTTCCATCCCAACCCGAAACGCTACCCTCATTTGGTCCTTTATTTGCTGAAGGAAGTTGTTTCTCTCTTCCGTTATCCAACAATGTGTCGTCTTTTCGATATAAACCACCTTGACAACGGTCGTCAGTTAAACCTGGGTGACGGGAAATGTAAAGACCGGTGCCAAAATCTATCCCTTCATTTGTCAATCGGAGATCGTATAACAAACGAGCCAAAGCTGAGGCGAGAAATGTCCGAGTGCAGAGGTATTTTTCTTCCTTTGGTCTGAGTTTGGATGTTTAAGCAAAGGAGACTTATCAGAATGTCCCACGCTGGCGCTTGTTATCCCAAACTTCTCCTGAGTGCAATTTAAATGCAAAAGCAAATACACTTTTCTGTCTAAATGTATGCTATAATATGTTAAACACCGGCCTGATCAGAACGAGAATCAATGATATAGAAAACATTTCTGTTGATTAAAGTTATTTTCAATGTAGAAATATAAATAACGTTAACCTATGTTTATATGTATAAACCAAATTTCATCGTTCGGAATTTTTTGACAGGTTAAGTTAATCAGTATGACAACAAGACCTCTAAACAGGTTTAATATTTTACATTACATCTGTAGACATCACTAGGTCCTTCCTAAAGCTGTCTTAAAACAAACCTGAGAGATACCATCAGCCGACTCAGATCCGAGCCTCAGACAGCCAGATGAGACACCGCCATTCCCTGTAAATAACGTGTCTGACGGCTGATCAGTCATTTCGTCTTTCCTACTCGTTTGTCTATTTCCTGACAACCTACGATTCTCCATCCTTTGAAACAGTTTACCAATACAAAATGTTGTCCACGATAGTGACGTCACAATTATCTTGTCATTCAGAGTAACATCTCGTCCGCTTTTATCTGTGACGTTACTTTACGTCATATGACGACTGTATCTATGTTACGTTATGTTATGACGTAGCTTATTGTTAGCGAGGATGCCTCAGCATTCGGCTTCAATGTGTGAGACTGGGAATAGTCAAACGCCGTTTTGTCAAGTGCAGGAGATGCACGAGTAAAATAGGCCTACAAGTATGATGTTAGTTGTTGAGTAAGTGTGACATATCTGTGTAGAAAAACTGTAATACTATACCCAGTGTACCGAATGAAACTGTCCTAAACAGAACCGAATCTACAAGCATTAATGTAAGAAGTGATCGGATAAGATTCATTAAGCTTCGATTTATTTAAAGTTGCTGTTCATGTTGTTTTAGTCATATGACGAGCGTTTCCACAAAGAGCAAATCTACCACATAGTTACTGTATATAACGGTTCTTTATTAAACCGTCATGCTGTAGCATGCAAGACACCAAACATGACGGGGCCTCCATCACCCAGGAGGAAAGCACGCCAGTGAGGTGCACCCACGAGCCTCTCTCAATTCGGTCGCTTTGAGTTCAAGGCCAACTCATGCTAGTTTTCTCTCCGGCCGTTCGTGGAAGATCTGTCAAGCAACCTTTGGATGGTCATGGGTTTCGAAGACCCATGTGAGTACGGCATAAAACAAATATCAAAGACATAAATAAATAAATAAACCAAACATGACACTAAACCTCGCGTACATTCCAACCAGACATACTTGAAAGGTAAATAAACGAAGGTTCCTGTGAAAAGCTTGCCTTGTAGTTGAGATTTGGTATACACGCACATAAGAAATGAAATACTATTATACAAGAAATGGCCTGGTCGTAAGAAAGAACAGTTAGACTACATGTATGTGAGAAAGTTAAGTATGACAGAATGTAACAAGTGTGCAGAATAAATCGTCTGCTTCACTTATTTTATCACTTGAGCTGCCACAGAAACCGAAGTTTACTTGTCATTCGATTCTCCCGACAGGTCGCTATCCCTAAGATATCTCGTAGACAGACGTGAAAGATTAATAGAGATGATCTGTTATTTAGTGGAACGCTTCTTCGGTTTTCTCTTTCGTGTCTAATATTTTGTACGGTCGTCAGGAACGTTACGGGAGCTAAAACTCCGTGACGTTGGCCACATATATCATTCCAGGCCTTCCCTTTTCGCAGTAGCTCTCTGTCAATCTTGCATTAGTGTTCACTCGCTAGAAAGAATAACAAGAGAACCAAATGATAAATGTCCCTGCGACTTCCAGCTGAGCAAAGAAACTTCTTGCTGTCGTCAGACAGAAGTCGTGATGTCAATCAGCTGTTAAACACTACTCTGACATCAAGTTAGGGAGATTATATCTTCTCCAGTTTTTCCGTCCTAATTATTTATGACGTCGGTATTTCAAGCCTAATTTCTGGCCTAACTCTCCTGATATATAACACCGCACAGCGACAGCAATGTTTAAAGGAACTCCTCTGCAATGCGTAAGCTGCCAAACACCACGCTCAGAAATGGCACTATGTACTGTACAATAAAGCTGCATTATACCTCGGTTTATATAACCTGAGTCAATGTGACAATAAACTGACAATTTCTTGCAATAAAGCTGTGCATTTCTTGCAATACAGCGATGTATTTATCAAAATGTGAGTTTATTTTAACCAAACTATTATTTCTGTGATATTCAAGAATACCTTGTTGTTTGATGATGTTTACCATTCCTATAAGTCAGATGTAGTTAGTATTTGATACTTTCGTTTTCAACATACAACACGTAAATCTACACATTTTATTCGGAATGTACACATCATTTTCTTTAACTGCTCGTAAGCTCATGAATGTGTACAAACACCGGCCTTGTCACATCAAACACGATGGACAGTCTCCACTTTGGTTTTCCCATTCTTCTGTGTCCATTACTCACCCCGTGGATCTTGTTTAACAACACTTTAATAATCCTCGCCCCAGGGATTATTTCGATTAACCATTTGCCCGCATAACTTTGTTACACAGTGTAATCCGTCTCCGTAGGGCATTTTGGCTAGAAAGTGACCCTTCTAGGTGTATCGTGTTCAGCCCGTTAGGCCTGTCTTTGATACCTTGCGTGTATAATTGCAGGTGTACCATTGTTAAAAGTGCACAAGGATGTTAATGAAGTTGTGTGGAAATGACAAGAGAATAACAACTGGTGAACTGTTCACTGGCACTCACCAACTCCGCGGAGGGATTATTTGTTTCGCCTCTCGAAGAAAATAATCACCCTATCATCAAAGGTAGAAATCTGAAAACGTGACGAATAGCTATCAGAAACCTGATCAATAAAAAGTTATAGTCTAGCATTCCTAAAACATTAGCCTGTCTTATTTTTTATACTTAAACATTGTGTGCATCTTTTAACAGTATTCTGTAATATCACAGTATGAAGAAATCACGCCATGTCATAGGTCAAACATCAGTTCCCCTCAAGGATACAAAACTGAAAACGCGAAGAATAGCTACTAAAAATCTGATCAACAAAAAATCAACTAAATTGTACGAGTTGTGGTCTAGCATTTCTAAGCCATTACCCAGGGACAGTCTTACTTTTTTATAGTTAAACTATGTGTACAGCTTTAAACAGTATTCTTTAGGATCACGATTTGGAGCAAATCACGTCATCATATACGTGAAACATCCAATCTTCTCAATCAAAGCCGTGTTTCTCACTATCTCAGACACCATACTATTAATGGCATATTGACAGAACTCTGAGGTAGGCGTACATGTGCTACATCATTTCAGTGACGTTGAACGTTTCGTTGCATCTTGAACCGCGTGAAGTCACACTGAGTATGCATACCATTAACGCCATACATGAAACCCATGTACGCTGTACATTTCACGTCGCAAAGCTCCGAGAATGGTTCCAGATCAGCTGGGAAGAATAAAACAGATCTCAGATCTACACATTATGCAGCAAAACACCTCTGACGTGGAAGTACAGCAGTGCCATATTTTGTGAGAGGACAATCCACCCATACCTCATTAAGGCATATTTCGGTTGGTGATCATATCTCTCGAAACTAAGGTCACACTAAGACCCCAAAAGAGGAAGGTCACACGCTTGGCGTTTCAGCGTTAAACGGGTAGCGAAACGACTGGTTGACCCGTATCAGTATAGTGGCTCAGGCGGGGCGGCTACTTGCCATTGGTAAGTTGTCTCATTCAAGCAGCACTAGATAAGGAGCGGTGGAAATCCGCCCTGCAACAGGAGCACATTACATACACTTTAAGGACCGCCTTCGTCGTCACGTGACTGCAAAATTGCTAAGTACGACGGTAAACCCCAAGCACCTCAATCACTCTCGAAAATAAGATTATATAAATGTGAATGAATTAAGAGCACGCGTGTTTTGCAATACATCTAGGCAAATCTTTTTTGGCTCCATTTGAAAATTCTGATTTGAACATGTCAGTCAGTTTCATAATATTTCAGTGCTTAAATCAAGACTAAGCTTCTTCCGTATATTCTATTATCAGATGTCTCGGTGTTATTGAAAAACTGGATCAAACGGATAAAGGGTAATCTATTCGACCTAACTGGTTTTTACCAGAAGGTCGCTGGAAGGTTTCCCTATTACCCATACAACTAAAATGGTATTAACTTAGAAAAAAACACATCCTGGTGCCTAGAGCATAGTTGCACTTCGAGGTTTCTGTATTACTTCCTGATCGAGTTTTTGTTTTATAACTTTTAAAAACTTCATTACATATCTTGTTACATGGAAGACAACAGTAATATCTCGCTGTCTAAGTTGCTTTCGCTTTACACTGCAGTATCTTACCTGCAATATATTCTGCGATCACAAGACCGCTTCGGTGGCCTAATGGTTTAAGCGTCTGCCTCGAAGTCGAGATCTGCGACCAAACCCTGGTCATGGCAAACGACTTTAAAAATGGTACCTCCTTGGCACTCAGCACTGAGAGTTTAGAGCAAGGAAACAGGACTGGTTCGTTCGGTGTGTAATGGGAGCTACTAGACGACGCAGCATATGTACACACACCTATTGACTCGTCATATCTTGTTTAGTAAGACGCAATTCCCCGGGCACACATCCACATATATATTTATAACAGTCCAAACATACATGAATTTAAACATTTCCGTTGCTACAAGGCGACCAAGAATGTCAGTGATATTAATTTCATTAGCTGGTCGGCAACTTTACACCCTTCTCACAAACATCAAGCTCTAACCCAGTCTATGTGCACTTTGTAAAGAGTGTTCTGTCTTTGGTATACGAAATAATGAAAAAAAAACCCGAAAACTTGACAACTGATAATTATTTCTCTCGCTGCAGCTGGTGGTGACAAGTAGCACAATGTATCTGCAATAATTACATTTCTCAAGTACGGGTTAGGCCTGAATACAATATTGATAGCCGTGAGCCCATAGAGCCAGATAAGAACACAGAAGTTTCTTCCCCACTTCTCAACACCACCCCCTCAACCCAACCCAACCCGTCATGCGAACACCTATACCACAACACCTCGTCAGATGGCTTCTTTCAGATTTACTAATTACAGAATTATTTGTCAACCAACCTAATAGGCAATATATAGATTATCTAATTGTAGCCTGAAGGACTAAAGGGGTAATTTCAGTGTTGACACTACAAATCACCTGTTCTCAGAAAATAAGAATCATTTTCAAACAACGTCATAAATCACATTCCTCTGCATTGCCATGAGCTCAAGTTATTATGACAAAATATTTTCAAAAAACTTTGTGATGGCATATGGAATTCAAATTACATCTCGTTACCCTTGTGATATCCTACGAACCAAGAATGACTTCATCCTTCGACACATCTGTTTAAAGAAGAAACCATATATTTTAACAACGATACTCTGTAATTTGCCTACTATCTCAGCTTTTTTTTTTAATTTTGTGAGCAGCTAATTGATAGATAAAATCGATACTTTCAGGGTACCTTACATTCAGTATCATATAAGCATGCCCCATTCCCCTTAATATAACTAGGGCTTAAGGGAAATGTGAGCATCTCTGTTTATACCTTGTATTTACAGGAGAAATAAAACGTTTGAATTCTATTCCTTAATATGCAGTTTAGGACGGTTTCCTGACATTAAATTCCTTGGATTTCTTATTAGGGCGAAAAAATGGTTTTACATTGCAATTTGCCTAGAGCATCAACATAGATAGCCTCCAGTGGTAGCATCAGCGTTGGTAACTGTCAAAGCAACTCTGTGGGAGAAAGAGAGTGCCTGTCATTTGTTACCTTCATATTGACACTGTCAGTGATTTTTTGCCAAACTGCTGCGTTTTGCCTGTTAGTAACGTCATTGCAGAGTTTGGCGTTAACTGTTTCTGAATAGGTCTTCACCACTGACTGAATAATATTTTCCTCATCTCTTGTTTATTTTTATTTGGGGATGGGAGTGGGGGGGTCGCAATCGGTTCACCTTCTGATATGGCAGCCATGTTGTTGCCCAGGTGCAAAGCATCGTGGGATTTATACCAACGAATTGTGGGAAATTATTTAGTGATAACTTGGAGTTAAATTTTAACAGAGCCGTTAGTTAAAGGAGGGAACTTTTTGGTTTCCAGCAACAGGAATTTAACGGTCCGTTAACTAACAGCCCGTTGAAAGGATAGCGGGATGTAAGCATTTAACGTACCGTTAAAATAATAGAGTTTGGAATAAAAGGTCCCTGGTAACCATGTGTTTGTCCCTGTTATTAGTATTACTTCCCGTGACATTACGATCTTTTTTACCCTCCAATGTGTTAGACAAATCCTTAGAGTTAACTGAGATCGGGTTTGATTATTTACGCCAAACTAGTATATTTTTTTTTAAAAAGTGGCAGATCCTTTATCTACCTTCCAAAGTAGTTTCATAGAAAACAAGAAACAACTGACAATAAATCTGATATTGAACTGTATGAACAGTTTTCCTGCGTGGGAAGTATGTTTAAATTTTCCTTAAGAGCAATATATTTGACAGTGAAACTCTGCAGGCAAGGATTTGTAAGTCTAGATACCAGTCTTGGTGAAAAATATTCTCTTCAGTAACAAAACTCAGAGTAGGGTAATCATCGCTGTACACAATTCCTCAGGACGACACCCCTGTCTGTCTTGCCCCCGTACATCAGCGGTGCTCTTGATTACTGGGTTATCGGTTACTCTACGTATCGATTTTTGCAACCAGTCAACCTAAAAGTTTACATAAGGTCTGATATTCGCTGAAGCACTTTATTTTGGATCCATAATCAGTGCTTTTATTCTGAGATAATTCTTCCCTTGGGGTTTCTTAACAAATCTCTCCCTTCCAAAGCCACATTCACATAGCCACGTGCTCCTTGTAGAAACTGGTTGTAATATTCAACATTTGTTGGACAAATTTTATTCATAATATTCAGCTTTACGCTGAGGTTTCCATGGTGCAGAAATGCTTTCTCTCTGAAACGTCCACTCTCACAGATTATATCTCTTAACCACCCTCTCCATATGGTAATTCAGGAAATGTATAATTCAGGAGATTTATTGTGAATTCTATTAAGAAAGAAGAAAGAACTTACAGATTATTAAATGCTGCATGATAGTGTATGCTGGTACAAGACATACCAAATACAAAACCATTCAAGACACACTGTACAAGTGGCTAAAATTGGATAGTACCCGCATCTTTTCAGTTTAAGACTTTCAGTGGTCGCATTTATTTCTGTGATAGCTACATTTTGGAATTTTCATGATTGACTCTTTGAAGTGTATAGGAGGTAAAAGTATTTGGTATAAAGTCCTATTTCGTAACTATTGCTAGGCAGGATATTTGTCACATTGGAATAAGGAATAGTGTAGTTTCTCCAGCTTCAGTGGCTCTCGGGGCAACACCGGTATGTCGATCGATTGTGCATTAGGGTGGTCTTGCCTGCCATCGATATGACGTATGTCACACGTGGAAGAGTTCCCAGCACCTCGCCAAAAGTCGATGGTTTACTCTGTACACTCGGGTTTCCTCCAACCACAGAGCCAACAGCTGTTTTGGTGAGAATTTTTTGGTATAATTATGGCGTTAAAGCAACAACTAAATAAATCAATCATTTCAATGTTCAGTTGGGTGTCGGTATACTATTTCCCGTGTCTTTAATATGGCGTTCCAGTTACACGCACTTTCGATCATCATGACCGTGTAATATTTGAAATGTGAAAATGACCTGACTTCATCATCATTATCAAGGAGCACGTGCACTATTGCGAGTCTGAAGTAGTGTATAAAAAATAGTCTACATGTTCTTCATTTAAGAGACATAGCGTGTATATGTGGACACGTGCTCTTCGTTTATCACCCGAACAAAGTAGTTCCAATGTTGTACTATTGTTCTATAAAGTCATTGTAATGGTTTTATGTGTAAAGTACGGAATGTACTTGGAAATGTTTTGGCGTATACGCCGACCGACCCAACCATTCCACGCTCCCATTATACCGGAAGACATTCAACTAAGCAATGTGCTTTGACATGCTTGGAGTACACCTGCACACCAAGCATACCGTATCTCCACTCTAAGAAGACATTGTGGTAAAGACTGTGCTTCGACATGTTTACATTACGCCTACAGACCACATTCCACCATCCTTTCATTTCAAGAAAACGTTATCCTGGCATACCAATAAGGAATCTTTAGACGTGATAGGCTTATTTATGTCTGATTGTAGAGATCTCTGCAAAGAAATATCTCTTGAAATTCCCAGCCCGCGTTTGATGAAAATTGGCCCATTAGTTGTCGGCGTGCCTACATCAATGGCGCACTGTAGGTAATGATACTCATAGACAACCTAGGAAACATCCGCAAAGAGAATAGTTTTCAGAGTTTTTAACATCCAAATTAACTCTCCTGTGGATCTGTGAACTTTGAGAAAACACATCGTATATTACGGAGGGGAAAAAACACTATAATACACCTGGCATTCCCTAATGGAATGTTCAATGGTTTTGTTCGGAATATATGTAGTGAATGAACGAATTAAACGGTTGAATGGTTAAAGTTTAACGACACATTTGCAGGATTTAAGTCATTATACTGGCGATAATACACATAAAGGGCGAGTTTAGTCCTCTCGGTAAGCGCCATTGCCAATTCATGGTAAATTCCCACACATGTATAAACAAAACACACAACTGCTATATATTGCATTATATCGGATACAGTTATAAATTAAAAGAATTAATACCACATTTAATATTAAGTCAAATCTTCCATTTAATATACTTAGCTCAAAAATGATTGGGTCACAATATATTAAACAGGAACTAAATCTTCTGCTTTTATACTTTGACAACTGCACAGGAATTTGGCTAAAATCTTAAATGTAAAAATGACTCAATACCAGTATTAGCTGATACACTTTCGAACAAATGGACGAAGAACAATTTTGTGTATCTCAATGCATATCCGCTAAGGCGGTCGAAGCCGTCTTCCAGATTTGAGAAATCAGAACAAAATGCTGTGAGCCTGTTAAATCAAATAAAATAAGTTATCAAGTTATCCAATTAATCTTCAAAAATACGACGACCGAGATGTAAAAACAGATGTTGGTTATCCATACATTTGCGTTCGGGCTTGAATAAGTACGACAGTCCGGACTGGGGGTAGAAATGGGTTTAACAGTGATATTAAAGGCGAAAATTTAGACCCATGCATGTATATATGTTGTATGCATAACCCTTAAAAAGCGTTTGGGTTTGAATCCAAATAATTCTATGATATTGAAAATGCAAAACGAATAAACAGGCATACTTTTAAATGAATACGTTTTAATAGGGTCCATTCAGTGAAGCTTGAGTGATCGAATTCGACTTAATTCAAGGCGTTTGTTAAGTTAAAGAGCAGATGCGATTGAAGGGGGGTAACCCCTATCGAATGCAAAGAAATCATGTTTATTGAGAGTTATACCCCTTGAATAGAACTGATTGTGTCCCTCCTAGATGGTAGTAGGCCTCAGACCCACATTAATTTTCCATAAGCGACAATGTTAACGTCTAGCGCTGTAGCTCAGTCCCAAACATTCCGTAGCCAATAAGCTTTGGTGCATACCTGGCCCAGCCTGTGAGAAACAAGCCATAAAAATCTTGACATAGGTTAACCGTCAAAATCTGGACCTTTCCATGCCTGTAGCTGGGGGGCGTGCCTAGTAACGCCAAGGGGACGTCACTCGCAGCCTCATCACTACCTCACACCTTGTGTCCTCTCGACCAGAATTTCAAACTTTCATCAATAAAGCTCATACCTCCTCAAAGTTTAGACAGTTTTCAGCATTTTAATACCAAGCATGCACCTGTACACCAAACATGGCCGCCTGGGTGCAAAAAAAGACTTTAAACCTAAAATACACAAAACTACAATCGTAACAACCCTACCGAAAAACGGAAGTTGTAATGGCGATCTGTGTCCTATCACACCAGCCAACTTTTATCAAAATCGATAATTTTTGCACCACATAATTCCTGACACTTCTGAACCTCACAGGCAAAATTAGGGCTTGATACATACAGAAACTTTGGATTTGGATGAATTCAAGTTGGGTTACCCCCATCTTGGACATGTGTCTTTTTTTCAGGGTAAAAAAACTCTAAAGGGTAAACTTTGAAGCATTGCAGCACATATACCGCTCAAGATGTCTCCATCAGGTCAACTGCTTTGGAAAGACAAGATGTTTATCTGCAAGAAAAGTTAAAAAATCACATTGACAGAGCACTTAAGACTTTTCAAAAGCAACCATTTCGAAAAATATGCATTTTTAAGAAGATTTTTCTACTCAGAGCGGCTTTAAAAACCAAAGTTACAAGCCCAAAGTGTCAAAGCATACATCAAAATATAGGCAATTTATCTGACAATTAAACGTCAAAATATGAGACAATTACTTCAGCAACTTTGTGAAAAATTTGACTGACAGTGTGGTAGGGGGTATCAAAACGGATTGTCACAATTTCGGAACAATCAATTGTGACCAACATCAAAGCAAGAATAATGCCTCAAGGTGACCTGCTCACAGGCACTTTTCCAGTGGATAGGACTTAAGAAAAGACTAGTATCCCTGTTCCCCACTGATTTACATGATGAAACCCTTTAAAAGACTACCCAGCCAGGCACCACCCCCTCCCCCTTCCCCCTCCTTCCCCATGACTGCAGATTGGCTGACCAGCTTACCACGCATCCCTGCACCATTGCTGTTGTCACACAGCAGGTTATTACTCTGCACAGTCACATCAAAGGGTGTCACATTGGCATCTACAAGAGATAAATAGAGAGGAAAAACATGAATTTAACATTTCCAATCAGGCAGCCACCAAGTACACCTACATTGGTCAGTCTGACAGTTAACAAGGCAAACAATCTACCCCAAAACACCATGAAGGGAGACGGAAACAGGAAACAGTCTAGATTTCAACCTGGAAAGACCCAGGGGTGCTTAAAAAACCTGTCAGCAGTTACAGACATGCTGAATCATGTGCCTGGGTGTTCTTGGAAGGGGACAGATTTCCAGCCCAATCAGGAGTCTACGGTGGCCAGGACGGCAAGGTAGATTCCACGGCTGGATCAGACAGAGATACACATGAGCGGCAATGGGCTGCTGAAGGAATGCGACTCATAGATATACAGAAAATGGTGTGTATATGGAACACAGTTATGCTTGAGCATAGTGAGACCGAGGACCACTGTCCACTGCCCAGGTTAGAGATACATGTAGCTGCAGAGAAAATGTGGGGTTCAGCCTGGGCGTTCAGTTTTAAGTGCTGTGACTGTGACTATGTATCTGGCTGCCACAAATTCTACAAAGAGGTAGAATACAACAGACCTGGCCAAAAAGCTGCGGCGGTGAACGAGCTCTTCAAGTAGGCCTCCAGACACACCAATGGCAAAACACTCGAGCCAGACTCCTATTTGCAGCGATGGACGTGCCTCCTGCCACCCGTAGGAACATGCTTCGCACTGCAAACCATGTCGCATCTGCAATCGCAAAGCCGAACAGAGAGGATATGGCAAATAAGGTGGAAGAGGTAAAGGCATACAAAAGGCAAAGAGGAGAGGATGACAGCACAACAGATCTGGCCACAGATACTCGCTACAACAGCATTACCATAACAAGCCCCAAGAAACCAGGCCAGAATGCTTCACAGGCCATTTTCCTGGCTGTGGAGACATCAACAGACAAGCAATACATTGTCTCTGCTGCACTGAAGAATAAATTGTGTTGGACTGGGTCCTGGCTGGGGGGTGGGGGGGCTTCCAAGTAAAGTGCCCTGGAGGACGCAAGGAGTGCACGGCGAACACAAACCCACATGCCCCCTGGTCCGAGTATAATATGGGGAATGAGACTGGCGAGGGATTGGCGAGACAAGGTGTTTAACCAAGCATGTAACCACGGACGGCGACTCCAGGTCAGCCAAGGGAGTGGAAGACGGTATCCGACTGGTCGAGCCACTGTGGGAGGTCGAACGGTTAGCAGACCCCACTCACTTAGGTAGATCCCAGTTCAAGAAATGTAACCAGGCCAAGTTCAGTGATGTCATGTTCGAGGGACAGGGCCGAATGAGGGAAGCCAGGAAGAAAGCACGAAGGTGTTGAGCCAGGATGTTAACGCCTGGTGTAGCTTGATATTTTCTCAACTTATGTCTGAGCACGGTGGTGACATGAAGAAAATAAAAACTTACCTACCCAGGGTTGTGGATGCAACAGTCAGGTGTTACAGTGGGGACTGTTCCAAGTGCCGCAGGAACAGTGTGGTTTGCTCTGGAGGAGAACCCAGCAGCTGGTGGGAGAGGTCCCTGTTTCTATCCACCAGTAAACTCTGCGCTTTCAACATGGTTGACAACGACAGGAAACTATTGACCGAAGTACTGCACATGAAGTTGAGCAAGACAGCCGTCGCCAGCCTCCGGATGAACACCAGCACTCAAAAGTGCGAAGCTGTCAACAGGTCACTCAGTGTCTCCTTGCCCAAGAATGTAAACTACAGCATAAATATGGAGGGAAGGACGGCGTCCACAGACTTAACAATGGCCAGGACAAGTCCACTGCTGCCAAACTCCGAGCTGTCGGCGCCAGTATTTCACCTAGGAGCGAGAAAACTGTACAACAGATTGAAAGGGTGAACCAGTACCACAAGGTTTATAAGAAGCGACAGACAGTTAAGGGGAGATCACTCTGCAATACAGCCAGAAAACTCCAAGAGCACATTCAGTACAGGCTTTCAAATCCAGAAGAGAAAACTGACTATGCCAAGGGACAACTGGGCAACACCCCAGCATATCACACATACGCTAGATATTTGTAACCGCCAGTTTTGTATATAATTTGTCAGTGCTGTTGTCGCTTATGAAAGAAATTAATAAATAATTAAATACAGAAATTGAGCAAAACCTGACACATCTGTTTGTTTATTATTTTTAATGAGGGGAAACCAACCTGCTCAGTCTTAAATGCAGCATGCACCTTGCATACTGCCCACGGCCGAGACAGCGCCATGGCTGTAGCAGCGCTGCCTGTTATTGTTAATACCATGCGGTTCCAAGCTTATGTGATCCACATTTACCCAACGTGTGTTGTGGCACACGTGTGAGCAATCAAGCTTGGGATCTAAATATAATACTCCCTGCCCGGCCATATAAACAAGTCTACTACGGTGTTTTTTCTTCCACAGATGTGTAATGGAGTGTTTGTAGGAGGCATGGCCATATCAGCCATCCCTTGTCAATGCTCCAGTCCACAGTCGACAGGCTCCGTTTTCACTATAAACACTGAATTTTTCAATTTTTGCAGCACTTTCTGCTCCGGATGTCTCCATTTTCAAGCGTAGGAATATTAGAACGTTGCATTGTGTTCATTTCAGAATGCCTATACGCATGTCACCCTACACTGAACAGCATTTTACTAATTTTTCATCAAAATGGATATTTTCAGAAAATAAATAGCCCCAAGAAGCTATAAAATGGCTCAATCAATGCAAAACACATCCCAGACATACCCACCAAAAATTATCAGGCTGCTGCAAAATCTGAGCGCATAGTGACACTTCACATATTTTGGTGACTTTGTCAGTACAGGCCTCAGACCCCCATTAATTTTCCATAAGCGACAATGTTAACGTCTAGCGCTGTGGCTCAGTCCCAAACATTCCGTAGCCAATAAGCTTTGGTGCATACCTGGCCCAGCCTGTGAGAAACAAGCCATAAAAATCTTGACATAGGTTGACCGTCAAACTCTGGACCTTTCCATGCCTGCAGCTGGGAGGCGTGCCTAGCAACGCCAAGGGGACGTCACTCGCAGCCTCATCACTACCTCACACCTTGTGTCCTCCCGACCAGAATTTCAAACTTTCATCAATAAAGCTCATACCTCCTCAAAGTTTAGACAGTTTCCAGCAATTTAATACCAAACATGCACCTGTACACCAAACATGGCCGCCTGGGTGCAAAAAAAAACTTTATACCCTAAAATACACAGAACTACAATCGCAACAACCCTACCGAAAAACGGAAGTTGTAATGCGGGTCTGTGTCCATTAAAGGCCTATGGCATTTGCAAAAGAAGATTAAGTAAACTCAGGAAACCAAAAATAATAATAATAATAATTAAATACATAAATTAACACGCGCTAAAGGATAAAGCGAACTGTTACAATTAGTTAACAACAGTGTGCACATGAAAAAGAATACAGAAACACTCGAGGTCCCTTAATTAAAGCTGTAGGACAGTGTTCATGTTCCGGAAAGTATATATATTGTAACACAAACAGGCCCATTCGTCGAATAAAACATCACACTATTGCAAATATATTTTCTCGGTAAACGAAACATGGTAAACTGCAATTTTCTAACAACGCATTTATAACTGCTTCTTTATATAAACTACCGGGCAAAAGAAACGTATAACCTTGTTCAGCACCACAAGAAAGAGAAAGAAAGACAGACAGTATCAACATGATAAGCATTATATTGCAATAAACCATTTTCCAAGTTCTGTTCAAAAATTCAAAGCCATATGGATATTACACTTGCTGTCAGGCCGAGTAAAGAAGGCATGGGGTAAATCTGAAAAATTACACAAAAGCAAGTAAAGGGACTCCCTTAAAAAGGTGTACCTAATGTCCTATCCTGCCATAAGACAGATCGTTAGTAGCGTGTGTGAGCACCCATTGCATCAATTAAAGCCAAAATACGTCTCCTCATGGAAGTCGTCAGCCGCCGGATGACGTCATCAGGAATTCTGTCCCACTCCTCAGATAAACCCCGTTCGAGCTGCTGCCTGTTTTGTGGGGGAGGGAAGCGTTGTCTCAGACGTCGATCAAGATGATCCCACAGATGCTCTAAGGGATTCATGTCTGGCGATCGTGCTGGCCAAGGCATTACGTTGACATCAACGGTGTCCAGATAATTTAGTACAACTCTGGCGGTATGAGGTCGTGCATTGTCCTGCTTCAAAAGGATACCCCTTTGCTGTTGATGCACGAATGGCACCACAACAGGTTCCAATATTTCTTCTCGGTATCTTCGGCCAGTCAGATTTCCCTGGATGATGACCAATCTCGTTCTCACCTGTCCAAAAATTCCGCCCCATACAAGCACCCCACCAGCACAAAAAGGGTGGGCATTCTGAATGCAGTTTTGTGCCAATCGCTGTCCCCTGCGTCGATACACACGAATTCGACCATTATTTCTGAAGATGTTATATCGGCTTTTCCGCCGTTTCCGCCGTTGACGTCGCCGTCACAAACCGGTTACGCAGGTGGATTGTGCGGATGTACCGGTCTTCGCCAGGCGTTGTAACACTTGGCCTGCCCGATCTTGGACGATCTTGTGTCCTGCCTGTTAGGCGTTAACGACCCAACAATCTGCTGATGGTGGCTTGACTGCAATTGAATGTTCTGGCAATGTGGTGTTGGCTGGCCCCCATGTCGGCCATACCAGTGGCTCTATCACGTTCTGCTTGTGTGAGTCTCGGCATCTCTTCGATGTTTTTTATGGTATTGCACCCTTACCATGTGCTACATCGGTATTTATACGGCGGTCATTATCGAGAATTTTCAACAGGGCCCGAAACTCTGTTTTTCCGATTTTTCATGATGTCTTACACCAATTTCAATGAATCTCGTTAAAAAGTGACGTGTACACAGGGTGCTTATGTGCAAACGTATTCGCACAACGTTCAAACTTATTCAACTTATTTTTCCATAGAAAAAAACTGCATTTAAAAGTTATACGTTTCTTTTGCCCGGTAGTTTAGTTTTGAATAAATATATTTACACGGCATAAAAGTGCTGTGCACTGGCACCTATTGTATCTAATGTATACGTCTGCATAGCATGCAATTTTTCTCATGAGTTTTGCTCGGCTCAAAATAATCTTTAAAATAAATCCAACCACCTGGACATTTTTCAAGGAGTTTGACACATAGTTCATTTTATTGTTTTCCTTTCTTTTTATGAGAGTTACGTAGCGTAGATGGTCTTTGACGTATGTTTTCAAATGTTCACGCCACGTGTACTGAAATAATGGTCTTTTTTTAATAACATTTTTACTCCAACGTCGGTTTTGTATTTTCTGCATCCATGCAACCATGGCTGCAATTGCCGTAAGGTTGTGAATTTTGATTATTTCTGTTATCTACACCGACCTTTTTAAATTTAATGTTGAATTCGGGATAAATTGTTACAGTGTTATTTGTTGACACGTGGATCTCCAGGCAAAAGCTTCAACAACTGAGCTGAACGTTTATTTCAATTTGTTCAGGCAGGCTTAAATAGTCAGTAACACCTCACTTGGTATATCTAACATATGGCAAATCGTCCCTAAGGCAATATAGCTCCTTCAGAGCTTCCGAGGCCTAGGCGACCCCTGGACCCTCGCCTTTTTTGCTGGGACTCTTGCCCCCCTCAATCCCCCCCCCCCCACTTTGAAATTGCTTCCTACGCCCTTGAATCAATAGGAGGGTCTAAAAAATATTTATGGGATCGATTTTAACAAAATATTTTGAAATGTGTCCAAATAAAATGCTTGAAGCCTTCGGTTACAGGTTTACATGTATTTATGTGAAAATTATTTCGCAAGCCGTCACGCAAACATTTTTCACATGTAATACGGCAGGTGAAGTAAGACTCGCATGGAGCATCTGAAGAATTTATAATTTGCTCAAAACGCCAGGGCTTGTTCCACTTGGATTATGAAGCGTAGTAACGCCAAAGTGGCCAAATTGGCCCAGTTGTTCCAAAGTGTAAAAAAAAAACTTAGGCCTGGTATTAACTTTAGTCCAGACTGAAGTGCCATTTACTGTGTATTAGGATGAGACTGGTATTAAGATTTAAACCTGGCTTAACAACTAGCCCCTGGCTTATCCACATCGCCGTCAACTTCACAAAATCTGTTACTTTTTTTATATGAGTGACTGGCACTACTCACGACGTTGCGACCAATCAAAGAGAGACTTATAAACGATGGATATTATCCACACAACGTTATTCATTGGGCACTTGTAAAGATTTATACTAAAAATGCTTACTGAACAGTTTTCACAAAGAAAACTTCAACAATCTTACACAAAACTGATAATCTTGTTGCGACAGTTTTTGTAAAATCTCAAAGCTGGGCAGTTCACGTTTAACGTCGCAGACGAATTATGCATTAACACATGGACACGCAGTCTGACAGATGGATTTGAATTAATAACATGAATTCAGGGTTCAGTCGGATATATAAACCGGTTCACATCAAAGCAAACAAGTGTTCAGCTGGTGATGTAGACTTCATCAGGGAAATGTAGACTTCATTTTATGCATTAAAAAAATCAACGTATTTTTAATTAGTGTTCCTTTTTTCTTCTGATATCACTCATTTCCCTGTTTTCCTTTGCTAAAGAATTGGGCAGGCCTAAATAGACACTTAACTTTTCTGAAAATGACAACAGCTTCGACCTGCCTAAGCATGTACTTAATTGTAATTTTTAACCTTGCCATATTGCATTTAATCTGAAAGTGGACATGTGGCTTCTTTATACATGTACGTACCCATACCGTCCGAAAGTGGAAAAAAAAACAAGCATAGGGGATGTTTGTGAAGTTAGATGCCAGTTCACGGTTGCCAGTTCGATATTCAAAAGTAACTTAGGTGCCAGTTCCCAGTTTGATACTCAGATTAAAACAGCTATATCACGCTATTTAAAAAAATATCACCACCAAACTTGGGATGTTTGCACACACACACACACACACACACACACACACACACGGCACATTTTTGTGACATTGGTTTTGGGTTTGGCCTCCAGGAACGAATTGGCAACTGGCATCTGAATTGGCATCAGGCTTAATAGCAAAAAATCACACGGCCACCAAACTTGTTACCCATATATAGCTTCCGAATAATTAAGCTACATGCAGTATAAATCGTATACCGGTATGTGAAGAGATGTAAGACACAAAAAGAAAATTAACCTTCCCATGCATCTTTCGTCCACCCATTTGAATCAGATTTCTGGATTCATCCTTATGAATCATATTTCTGACATCAACAAGGCTATTAAATTTTACGGTTGAGTGCCCTCGCAGTAAACACGTTCTGGTCAACATGTTCTTTATTAAGAATGACAAATGACCTTTAACCTTTGATCTGGCCAATCGCGCATGCGCAAGGGAGCCGGCTTAAAGCAACATGGCGTCGATCTGATTGTCAGCCGAGAGTGCCCTTCGTTCAACGTGAGTCATCCGACAAGCTTGTTTAATAGTTTTGCGTCAAATATGGTATGATTCGCTCCCAACAGAATAACAAACATGTGAGTCGTTCATGGGCATGCCTCATGAAAAGTGCCATGGTTAATTTAAATCTCTTTCAGTCCGTGCTTGCGGCCTCTCTCAAACTGTCGGTATTTTCGAAGTTCTCGGGAGTCAACTGACATTTCATTTCCAAACTGGGAGATCTCGCTGGCCTCTATTGGAATTTACCTCATTTTCTGTAGAAGGTTCTGACGTGATTCAGTTATTATCGTGCAGGTTAAGGTTTGCAGCATATGAAAGTCACCTGAGATTTTTTTTAAGATCTATAACAAGCATGAGCAATCATCTCAGAATAAGAAATTCAGTGTAAGTTTACAATTTTTTTTTTTTTATCATTACACAAATACGAATGTTCATGTAAGCCAATTGCTAAAATTTACGATAATGCCAATAGTCCTCTGTAACATGCTTAACAAACGTGCACAAGTCCTTCAAGTTTGTGTGTACAGCAGCTAAATTATTGCTGATTACCCACAGTATTACATGCTAATCATGCTAAAGTGGCACACGTACATGTATCCGGTTGTCTTAAGATTCAAGTCAGGATAATGGTAGTGAAATACACATGTGTATATCACATGTTATGTATAATAAATACTGGTACACATGTGAAGCTTAATATTTTATTCATCCATACAAGATTTTGTCTCTTCCTTTGAACATGTGTAATACAATAGAATTTTGGGGTTTAGCTCATGGTCATTCATGTGTGCACTTGCATCATTTCATAGCATGTGCCATGCAGTATCTCCTGGCAGAACGCCTACCCGCATGCACTGCATCTGTATAATAATGTACAGCAAGACTTAGACATGCATACTGCTTGGTAGTCTGTGTTACACTTATATGTATGATTGCATGTATGATTGTATATAAAGATATACTTGTACTTGTAACATTCACAGAATGTACGATAACAAAGTCTGTTTTCAGGATGATCCCTTTGCTATAGTCCAAGATTGCTCTCACGTTAGGTTTGGCAAAATTTTGTTAGGCCATGGATGGCCCCAATCTAATGTCATAGTGCGCACCATTTAAAAACCTGATGCAGTTGCCGTGGCAGTGTGTTACAGCGTTTGGGACAAAAAGTATTTATCAAGTACGTCTCCACAGCCTTTAGGATTAGTGTCCAGATCCATCATTGTTTCATAATTAGCTACCCCTGGATACATCGTTAAATTGAGTGCCAAAATATATTGAAAAAGGGTGGAACAAGTAATATGGCACTTAAAATCACTATATAATGAGGCTGGTTTTATTTTTTCCCTCGAATCACATCATACCAGTCCAACCTTTATGAGCTGTCAAAGCTTCACCATTTACTACATTGTTGAAAACAGCTAAACTTGTTGAGTAACAACAAGTGTATTAAATTTCTCCACAAAAAAGTTTGCTGTCATTGAAGAACCATGGAGTTAGTTTTTTAAGTTTCCAAACAATAGAATATTTAGTGTGAAGTGGATAGAAAGACAGGATAGTAGATAAATATTAAATCTTAAGATTAGATACATGTAGCATATTACAGGATAAAGGTACGGTCCACATTGTCAGTGTGGTTGGAAATGTCTGGATGAAGATCAAGGTCAACGTCGGATATCTCGGAATCCGAAGTCTGACCAGAGTGTCATAAATCAGAACATCAACGTCATCCTTGACGGGTTCAAATTCAGATAGCAGTATATTTGCTTCTGTGTAATAAATAATATGTCTAAACAGGTTAGAATCCTTACAATTAGGACCAGGAGTTAAATCTGGACACTAATCCTTCAAGTTTACAGACGTCTGTGTTCCTTACCTTTTCGGCTGTCGATATATGGTAAGTAAAATGTTGATCTCGTATTTCCGAGGCCGAAAGGGTCCAAGATTCTTTGGTGATGCTCAAAGCGAACATATTTGGCAAGGGCAGAAAATTGCATCAGGTTTTTAAATGGAGCATGCTCTGATGGCTTGGGGCCATCCTTGGCCAAACAAAATTTTGCCAAAACTAACGTCAGAGCAATCTCTGACTATATTTGATAGTGCATGTATGTTAACGTATCTTTCATGATTATCTGTCAATAAGCCCTATTCAAATTTCACAAAAATTTTGCAAGAGCAACCGGACTCTGTGAATTAAACATAGCAATAACATATTGATATCAAGAAATTATATAATATGTATATATATGTATGTTTGTGTGTACATATATATATAATTTGCACTTGATTTGCATGGACAACAGTTTTTAGTGTTTATATACCAGCGCATGTCAGCATAAATTTTGTCCGGTACTTTGTAAAGTCATAATTATATGAAAAGGAGGAGAATGATATTATTTTGTAACTGATGAATACAGCGTGAAGTGATGGAACTCTTCATAATCTGTTAACAAGCAAAATTCTGTGGATCTCAGGAGATCTCCTCGGCACTTGAGCATGGCTTACATGATGATGTATAAGGATGATGCATTGTCCTGCATGCATGTGTGTACTGAATGATCTAAGAGAATTAAGCTGTACTTAAATATAGCATCAAATGTTAATGTCAAGTAATGCAGTCATGTAACTATATTTCCTATCAAGGCACCAATACATAATGATACCACATGCTGTAGAAAGAAGGCTTTTCCACTTGTCATCAACCTCAGATAATCTTCTTGTATCTTTGGCATGATTTCCTTATCATACATGTATGGAGAGTTATTTCTGGTGAATAGCTGACTATTATTGAATCATAGGGAAGGAAAGAATTAAATCAGACATTAAATATAAAAACTGAGGAAAAACCTGATGCGTAGATTAACATGTACGTGTCTGAGAGTTATATACGTGTGGCGTTACCCTTGACTGCATTCATGCAGATATACAATTCAACTGCTCTACGTGCAGACATTTACCAACAATGAGAACTGCATTTTATGCGTGTGTAATGCCATGGTGGTGAATAGTTACAAGTATTGTCAGACTATGCGAGGAACTTTGACAGTTGCAAGAGAATACATGCAAGTAAGTGGTGGGCGAGTAGAGGTCATCTCATTATTCCTGAATGTAGGACTTTATAATTGGACGGTGGGCAGAGGCAGGTCATGTCACCTTGTACATATAGAACAGATGCCTCCATTATAAAGATCCACAATAAGCAAACCACTGGAGCATATCAGTAGTACATGGGAAAAGTGTCTACTTTGGTACTGTTGTTCTTGAGGTTCCAAAATGCTCTCAACTCTGAATTAACTTTGTTTTGGCAAAGAAAGTGTCGCTGACATAGGCAAGCTTGCATATATGTGTTTTACAATGTAGTTTAAGCTTGCAATAACATGTATGCAAATCTGTAGACATAGGCTGGTGGTGGTGTTCTTCTTGTGTGTGTTGAGGTGTGTTGGGGAGTAGAAATAGTACAGAGAATTAATACAAGCCCACTTTTAACCTTACAGCTATCTATGTGTGGATCTACATGCTTTTATTTTAGATATCTAAGATAGCAAGCTTAATACAGAATGAATGAATGAACATGTCTTAACACTATTTCAGCAACATTGTAGCCATATTGTGGATTGAAGCTTGGAAGTTATTGGGAAATACATAGTGTGTATGTGTATATGTATACATGTATATACAGTACACATAACATCAACCTCAATTTTTTGATTCTTGAGTAGAGCGTAAAACACCAACAAACAAATGAATCATTTCTCTTTTTTTTCTGATAATATCTGTGTTTTAATCAATACATGTATTTGTGAAATTATTAATATTTTTGATTTATATATCCATCATATGCTGTGATGCGAATATATGTTCATCTTTTACAGTCTGACAGTGTAGCAATATTTTTTATCTGCAGTGATTGTAACTGATATACTAACTTTTAATGCCACACTTTTGACAGAGCCATAGCTGTGGAAAAAGGGTAGTGAATAGCCGGGTGTAGATCGACCTTGTGACTGAGAGCAACTGGCTTTTTGGCGACTGGAAACAACTAGGAACAGCCGGAAGCAAATGGCCGGACGCTGGTTTTAGTCAGTCTACGTTTTCGAGATAAGCGCTATGTGTAGGTGGACTGCATCGAGTTGTACCTAGTTGCTTACGATTGCAAGTCGCCCTAGCTGCTAACATCCATTTAAATGTGTACATTTGTTGTACACTACCATAATAATATGTTTGTGGGGGGGGGGGGGGGGGGCGCAAAGAACAGACTGGTACATATTGCATTTCAAACCGTGAGGAGAAAATCCCAGTATAATAAATTAAATGTGTAAACGTTTTGCCCCAGACAAGCCAGAGGAATCTGGATGCAGTTTTAATGGGCTTACTCTCTCAGGGTGTATTTTAACACAAATGAAAGAAGAAAAAATGCTATTTGCATAAACATGCACATGTCAAAAAAAAATTAGTTCTTTGCATCATTATGTGCAAGTCGGATCACTGCAGTGAACATAATCAAGCAGTACTCTCACATGTAAATTCAAAATTGCCATTTTCTGCAGGAAATGCAAATACACTGTGTAAGTATTGTTTTAATAAAGTGTTGTTACTTTCTCAGATGTAGTCGTATCAATTTTCAAGTGACACAGTTTGCTTAATTCTGATTGATTTGTCCACGATGTAGAGAAAAACTTAAAATGTTGACATCCGAAGTATCATGTTAAGGCCTTTGTTTGTGCCAGGAATTGCCTACATGCCAATCATTAGGTCAATGACAGTATTTTTAGTTAAACAGAGCTGGCATTTATTTGCATTAGTACACCTGTTGACTTGTAGACAGACTATGATTAATTTTCAAAGATTCATATGTAAAACAAAATATATTAAGCAAATTCCTTCATTTTAAGATTGCATGGAGCACACTCAAAATTTTCAAAGTAAGATTAGTCTTCTTACAAATATATGTACAGGCGTATAAATATACATGCAATGCATATAATAATCCCGTATGCATTATTTCTACTTCATGTATGTTAAATACTTGTAGGCTTGCCTGTATTGTAATATGATAGAAGCAGTACCGATATGTGATAGTATGACCTGGCAGTATTGCGTTTCATTCTGAACAGAGAAAAACATTTCAATCTGATATAAAACCCAATGCAAATAAGCAAGCAATGAAAATGTTTTGTTGAAATCTGTGCTGGTGACAACATGAACAAGGTGAAGCCTGGGTTCATTACAAAGTTTATATGACGTGTATAACTCGGCTATGTGAATCACTGATTGAATTGTCAGTAACTTACGATAATGTACTATACATGTACTGAACATGTTAAAGGTAGGTGAATTTTCAACCATTAGGAATCCATAAAAACTTAGTCATAAAAAAAAAAAAAAATTGGCAAGGATTTGTGGAAAAAATGAAGTCATCAGGTATCTCCACTCAAGCTTGAAACAAAAACAGAGACACTTGTAAATGTACATTTATAGGCATTTTGTGTAAGTATGATGCGTAATGTAGCGTGAAAGTTTACATGCCTTGAGTGATTTTGGACATGAAGCTACATTGTAGATGTACATCCAGACAGAAGGATTGTCAGCTTGTAAGTAAAGTACCGGTAGGTCTTAGAAGTTATGTTTTACAGACAAGTGTGGGAGGGCTTTACCCTTGATGTGTATGTATAGTTTAATAGCCAGTTTCAATATACATGTAATTTAATACTAGAGTGCATGCTGTGGATTTATCTACATGAATGCCTATGTGTAAGTACAGGTACAGGTACATGCACATGTTGTTGTAAGAGAGTGTGTGCATACAGTTGTACTGTGCGTGGATTCTGTCATGGTTGGGCATCTGCATGTATGCAGAACACAGAGAATGCACGCAAACCTGATGATCAGAAAATGGCGGTTTTATGCAGAGATTTAGTGTTGTTTGTGTACATTTAATGCGTCCGATATTCTGATTGGGATGGGGTATACAGTTACCTGTAGGCTATTGTTTATGCTGTAGTTACATGTAGCTGATGACTGCTATATTCTTCAGACTGGTTTAGCAGGTTATAGCTATCCTGCAAATAGCTGGAGCGTTCAACACCAGACACATAGTAGGTAGCTGTGGATTTGTATGGGTAGTGTGTTTTCTCTGTATCATTGGAAAAAGAACCAACACAGGTTGAAGCATACTTTAAATATAAGTAAACAAAGCTATAACAAATTAAACTAGCACTGTAGCAAGCAAATCTGTCTCAACGTAAATTTAAATGCAATAAATATACATATAAATCTAAACTAGGAAGCAGGATATATGTGCTTCAAAAAACCTTCTGATTTGGAGGTGTGGGTGGGTGTGCTATTGTGGGTGGTTTTGCGGCCTCATTCTTTGTTGATCCTTTAGGACAATATGTGGTTGTCTTTAAAACACCCATTGAAAATAACAGATATGCCATGCAAATGTGTACATCAAATGATGGATGTTCATCAGTAAATATAACTTCCTAAAGGTTGGTGGTTTACCCTTGGCACCCTGGAGACAATAATTAGGCACTTTGTACATTTATGGAAATTGAGTGAATAACTTAAGGTACCACTTCTGATACCACTTGTCATTGAACAACATAGTCTTATTGTGTTTCTGATTTTCTCATTAATGTTACCATATAATCTTAGCGTCATTAATCATCAGCATGTAATTATTGTCTTCCAGAAGTATCTAAAGTATTTTCTTCACCTTTCTTGTATAGTTGTATACCACAATTTGGGCGTTATGCGTACATCTTTGTACATATATGTACATGTTCTTGTGAAATGCTGTGTACCAGGTAGATTAATAGTGGGATAAGCAGAAAGCAGGATGTGACATAGGACTAGAACCAGTTAGGCACGTTGCAAGCCCTGTTCCTGTTAGCACTGATCTAGCACCTCACATCTGACTTCTAATCGCTTTAGTATACATGTTGTAAGGTACTAGTTACATACTGTAAGCACATGGGAAACATATGCAAGGTATTGTAACAAGCAGCTGATCTGTGACTGGGTAAAGAGTATTGGTACCTTAAATGTGTAGTCATGCTATGCATGTAGTTGTTGTTTAGTATGTTAAAAGGAGGTTTATCAGGTACATTTGTTCATGTATATGCATAAGGAAGGTAAAACAGGTACCTGTCATACCTAAAGTTCAACTGGTTTGGTTTGGGACTGCTGGTCTTTCCACCCTGAATGTTAAGACCTAACCACTGTTACAGGGGGGCATGAAAAGCGAGAAATTTTTAAATACATGTATGTGCACAATAAAAATCCAATCAAATAAATTGTGTTCTACTTAAAATAACAGCTAGCTGAAATGGATAACTGTAATATAGGCCTCTTTCTACCTGAGTTAAATAGTGTAAAATTTTTTGACTGATTATTGTTGATATTTGAGAATAAAACCAGAAGTTATTAAATCAGAATCTAAAATGTATACGTTAGTGATCTGTTATTGATATATACATCAGTTATAATGTACATGTACGTGGAACAATATGTACACATATTCAAATCATTGTAATATATCCATGTGGTCTGCTATGCTCAGTTTTATTGTTAGAAGCATGTCAGCGTAAGTTTATGTTGTATTTATGCCTGTACCATTAACTTTTAATGAACTTTTCATTCTGTTTTAATTTTACGTGTCCAGGAGTTAAAATAATATCTATCACTGTATTTCTCTTTGCAGACTTCCGAACATGTAAGGCGAAGATGACTAACAGGAAAAACTATGGATGTTTACCGCAGGGATATCTTGGAGAGATTTGTGCAATTGACAGGAGCAAAACCAGAGGCTGCAAAGGATATTTTATCACGTACGTGTTTTCTTACCATTCTATTCCATTATCATCCATGACAACGATCTTAGATGTTTTTATCATATTTTCTCCTCTGTATATTCAGGGGAGAACATAGATTATGCTACATGTATGTCCATCTTTGTGTTTACTCTATCCATAAAACTGACCGACCTCATAGAAGTGAAACATCCGGGAGTTTGATATATATGAACAGGAGCCAAGTATAAACAAATGAAGTGACAGATATATAATACACAGGCTTACTGATGGTACTAATGCTGTGTTGCCAGTTTGGTCGCAGTCTTAAGTCACAAAATTTGTTGAAGTTAAGGGATTCCCACACCTTTGCCCGATTATGTAGATCGATAGAGATGGCCAGTGTCATGGCTGTACATGTACTGTGCGAGTAACAAGTTCTTATAGGCAGTGTTAAGTGCCAGTCATAGAAATATAGAAAGGGACCCAGAACATCTACAAACTGTAGCCAAAGTCAAAGATTTTCTGATGAATTTATTAATCCAAACCAAATGTTCATGACTAGATAGCATTTGCTAAGTGAAAACGGTATACAAGGACATGTCAAGTGGGGTCTCTTAGTCGCAGATCATTGCTTTACAAAGATGACGAAGCATGAGAATATTTCTTCAAAATCCTGGCAGTGTGGTAGGAGTGTAGAATCCTTCATCCATGTAGGACATGTTGCGTTAAGCCTCATTTCACCTGAGCATCTATGCAGAAGAATTACATTGTCTCTTGATGAGTTATTGATGGATGCTCCAGCTCCTCTGAGGGTTTATATGGTGTGGACCAGTATGTCAGTCTGCGTGGACATATTGTATAGATATAGACTTCACGACTTGGAATCACAGTATACAATAAAGGCTGTCCTAGCCCTGCTTCTGCCAGGGCTGTATGGCTGTACATGGTCACGGTTAATGACACATTGTTAGTAGAACCTTAGGGACAATAGCTGGCCAGCATGTCCAATAGTGTTGATGGCCCTTTTTGCATATCAGCATATTTATTCAAGCGAACATGACCCAGATATATTGCGCACACTGTTCATGTACAGTATTCAAGTACATATATGCATAGTTCGTGCGATAAATGGATTTATGCACATTGTTGTAATTTAAATGAAAATCGGACTGTCCCAACAGGACATTTGCAATCGGTGCTATACATGTTACAGTAGTATCCCAGTTGACCCATGGATTTGGAAGCTGAGTTGGAATTTTCATCACCTATTGCAGAGAAGTGATGTTTATTTCAGAAGATAGGAATGTTTACCATATAGATGTACATAAGTAGATATATGATGTATCTGTGTTTTTACCTGTAAGTATTGCAATCTGTGTATCTACATGTACAGGTAAGTATTAAAGAAGGAATCTTTGTTTCTGTTTTGATTTTCTGCACAGCTGTTTTCTGGTTGACTTCACACTTGCAATGTGTATTGCTTAGGATGGAAGGAAGTGCAGTGTTGGGTTTTCGCACATCTGTGTTACATTGTATGTGCAGATTATACAATGATGTCATCACAAATGGGCTATGATTTGAACTAAATTTTTAATGCTCCTCTGACTTTTCTGTGCTGAATCCTACCTGCAGTACCACTTAATATCCAAACTCAGTGAGCCGGAAGGGATATCAGATATATCGTTGAGTCCTTAGTCCTTACTCAGGAGCTGCAGTTGTTCTTGAGTCTATAGTCTTGAGATTATAATATAATATATTATAACTTATAATGACTATAATACTTGGTATTTCATATGCTTTGCTAAAAAATAGAGTGAGGAAACCGCTGCACAATACCAGGTACATGTGTACCTAGCTGACACACCTCTTGACACTAAAGGTCTCATAGGTTGGGGGCCTCTGCGGCTCATTTGGTTAGCGCGCTGGCGCAGCGTAATGACCCAAGAGTCTCTCACCAATGCGATCACTGTGAGTTCAAGTCCAGCTCATGCAGGCTTCCTATCTGGTCGTATGTGGGAAGGTCTGTCAGCAACCTGCGGATGGTCATGGGTTTCCCCGGGCTCTGCCTGGTTTCCACCCACCATAATGCTGGCCGCCGTCGTATAAGTGAAATATTCTTGAGTGCGGCGTAAAACACCAATCAGATAAATAAATAAATAAATCTCATAGATAGAATAAATGACCATGTTGTTCAGTGTACTGATGATCTGGACTTTATGAAAGTATAGTAAGCTAAAGTATATGTACTTATATACAGCTCACACGCTTTATACACATGTAGTAAGCTAAAGTACATGTACATATACAACTCACATACTTTATGCACGTGTAGTAAGCTAAAGTAAATATACATACATACAGCTCACATGCATTATGCACATGTAGTAAGCAGAAGGACATATATACAGCTCGCATAGATGTACACTCTAAGCAGACCACTCTACCATTGAGTACCTCCTCACAGTTAGCTTAACATTGATTGTACTGTACGTGTTTATATTACTGTGCTTGCGTACAAGTACATGTATACATGTATACATGGAAACTATATGTACATGTTTATGAATGTATTTAACTTGACCATCCTCCACTCATGAACCCACAGATCTAGCATAAATATAAATGCGGACAAGATAAATATGTACGGTAAAATATTAAAATGAACTCTTACATACATTATTTCTACAATTCATAAGCCATATGTAGATGTTTACGTGAAGCAAACACGTGTAGATTTACATGCACTCCTTAAGATTCTTAAATGGTCTCTATTTGGCTACCATGGCAACACAAAAATATGTGACTACCATGGCAACATTCATGTATATGATTACCATGGCAACATAAATGTATGTGACTACCATGGCGTCGTACATGTATGTGACTACCATGGCAACATACATGTATGTGGCTACTATGGCATCATACATGTATGTGACTACCATGGCAACATACATGTATGTGACTACCATGGCAACATACATGTACATGCAAATGTATATGAGGTGATGCTACAGTAGTTACCCTAAATGATCTAAACTTCCACCCACAAAATGCAAGTAAATGTCACAAAATATTATATTTGGTGCTAAATATTACAATTTTCTTGTAGAATATCATCCCATGTTTCAAACAAACCTCAAAACACCGTACTAAAATCAATAGAACTCTCAGAACTCTCAGCAAGTTAGTCATGGGCGAAATTTATGATCATTTAGGGGTACATAAAGTCATGATCTTAGTAGTCAATAACAGCTTTGTGGACTTTGGCTGTATGCATAAAATTAATACGAACATCCATATTATAATATTTCCACGGTTAAAATATCAGTTTTTCTGTCACATTTGAAACATAATGATTTTGTGTGTAACATTGCTCACTTTAGGCTATGCTTTCTGTCATTTATTTCCTTGATGGAAGTACTACAGTTTAATACAAACAAAGAACATGGATAAAGACATATTTACTTGGTTAGATAATCACAGGTAATTGTTAACTAACTATATGGTAGAGACATGAAATAGGCTGACTTCCTGAATAAAAGTGAATAATATAGTATCGTAGCAAGCAGGATAGATGTAATGAGATGAAATTACTTGTTCTTTGAAGATGTCCCGGTAATAGCATGAGGAAATAGACAAGAAAGTACATAACCAGGCAACAAACATGTGCCAGCAGCGGTTCATGTTGCAGTCATCAGGAGTTATCTGGTCATGCCGTTGTCATGGTTACTTTATAATATTGGTGCTAAAGTAATGAACTAGTTCAAGTGCACAATTATAGTACTTGATGACTTTTAGGAAAACCTGTGTAAATTTGACTGATGATACACACCAGTCTGCAAACTAGATCAGCTGATTGCCAGTTAAATAGAAATGATTGGAGAAGGTAATTGCATGCCCATGTAACAGTTATTGAGTATGTTTTCTCTGAACTTAATTAGGAGTGCATTGGTATGTTCATGGTTTCACTGATTTTTTTTCGAACAGCTTGTTTCATAATACGTTTTAGCTTTTACAAACAGCTCAGTAAGTCACTTTGTTGGTTCTGGTCAAAGTTTTGACACTCTACGTGTATTTTTTAATGTGTATTGGCCCTTTGACATTAACTCTCTGCATCTATGTATTGAACGGAAGTTTTGCATTCAGGTGTTTCCTACTGGGGACATCTTTGGTAGCCTTGCTACCAAATCTAGCAAGCCCCTTTGTAAACTGGGCTTATTTATGAAGCAAGATATTTGACAATTAATATGGATACCGGTAGTTGTTTTTTTTTGTTTTTTTGTTTTTTTTTTCCACAGGTTCATGTAGATTTTATTTTGTATAAATGCTTACATGTAGTCTCAATTAGAACAGACAGTTTTTTGCCCTGCTAGTGCGCACATACTTGTGCACGATGTTGTTGTTGTATTCATGCATCTTAATCCAACAGTGATATATGACCATCAGTATTCTTGATCATGGCAAAAATTTATGCAATAATGCAGAGGCAATAAACTGATGAACCATGCATGTGTTCTATGCATGGAATACATAACTGTCATTTATTTGATATGTAATTACGCATGCCAGTATAAACATGTAGCTTTATTAAAGACATCTCAATCAAGGAGACTTGTTATATTTGACTACTTACAGATTACAGGTTACATGCAGATGGGGACGTATTTTGTAAAGCTGTAGGAAAATGGAAGACTGGTGGGTTAGCTCTGCTATAGGCCACCTGTTACTGGTGTCCATTGTGTGCCACATATGTTCAGGTGGGAATGAACTTAAGTGTAAGCTGATCAGAAAAGGTGTGGCCTAGACTGCAGTCACATGTTTAAGGTGAAGGAGTAACATGCCCTAGCTGTGAAAACTCTACACCTGTGATTGGTTCAAAACCAAGACAGCCTGCAAAATGGTCATGCATTGTGTTTGTTCTTTCAACCTGTCCTGTATTAATACTTTGCCACTTGTGGACAATAGAGACCTTTAGTTAGCTGTTACAAGAACAAAGTTGTAACTTGTAACTTCAAATCAGAATTTGTTAACCTATTATAGTTTGAAGTTACAGATTTAATTTGTATAACAGGAGTGTTAATAGTTTGATGACTTGACAAAATGATACACGTATACTGAAACTATATGTACATGTAAGCATCTTGTATAACACTGCATTTTACTTTACTGTCCTCCACTCCTGAATCTACAGGTCTTACATAGATACATGTACAGACAAACACCAGATTTATGCATACTGTAAATCTTCAGCCTTTTTGACCTCTAAAGTACTTTTTACAGGGGAGTCTATGCATACAATTATTATGAAAATCAGACATCCAGATTTATGCATACCATAAATCTTCAACATTTTCGACCTTTTACAGGAGAGTCTGTGCATACAATTATCATGAAAATGGCACCCAAAATGATTTGTTTGTGTCACTGAAGATGCAAGCTTCATAAAACTGTGCAATACAGTTCTCTCAGAAGGTTTTAAAATATTGGTCGCAGTGATGGTTGAAAAGGTTGAAGAATTTGGGTAAATACTGTAAATAAATAAATTCTAATATACATTATTTGTACTAAACATCTGTTGATATTTGCATGAAACAAACATGTTCATTTACCATTGAAGTAGCCCTACTATCTAAGGTTCTAGTAAATTCCTGATCACATGCACATATACATGTATTGTAGGTCTGTGTAAAAGAGTTATAATTTGTGTGCACCTCCCGGCTGCTTTCAGATGAAATCTCTGATGTTGAAGACCTGCATTCATGTTTGTAGTACAGTGTATGTGTACAATGTATGTTTGTATACTAGTGCATACATGTACATGTACTTCTACCAAGGCATACAGGAATTTATAGTGGGTCAGAATGAGGCCAGAGGCTCTGTTAAACAGGCTGTAAAGGATGATGACCCCAAGCCAGGCTATCTCAAACTGTTACAGGCCAGTCTCTCTACCATATCTACACTGGAAGGGTTATTTAAAGCTTGAAAACAATGAACATGTATCGGGTGATACACTACACAGAGTGCCTAGAATTCTCACATTGCCACATTCTCCAACCCTAAACTGACACATGTGCATAATAGAAAGGCGTGAAAGGTAATGTTGTTATTTGAATTTACTGTAGTAAAGATAGAAACAGTTTTATATGAAGTCCTAACTTAGTTCAGACATAAGTTTTCACAATTTAGGAAATTGAAAAGCATTTAATTATATATGAAAGTGCCACACCTACATTAATTGAAGTACATGTATGTAGGATCAGTTATATGATTGCTTGTAGGCCCCTACCAGCCTACATCTACGTGTATGTAGCATCAGTTATATGAGTGCTTGTAGGCCCCTACCAGCTTACATCTACTTGTATGTAGCATCAGTTATATGAGTGCTTGTAGGCCCCTACCAGCCTACATCTACGTGTATGTAGCATCAGTTATATGAGTGCTTGTAGGCCCCTACCAGCCTACATCTACGTGTATGTAGGATCAGTTATATGAGTGCTTGTAGGCCCCTACCAGTCTACATCTACGTGTATGTAGGATCAGTTATATGAGTGCTTGTAGGCCCCCTACCAGCTTACATCTACATGTATGTAGGATCAGTTATATGAGTGCTTGTAGGCCCCTACCAGCCTACATCTACGTGTATGTAGCATCAGTTATATGAGTGCTTGTAGGCCCCTACCAGCCTACATCTACGTGTATGTAGCATCAGTTATATGAGTGCTTGTAGGCCCCTACCAGCCTACATCTACATGTATGTAGCATCAATTATATGAGTGCTTGTAGGCCCCTACCAGCCTACATCTACGTGTATGTAGCATCAGTTATATGAGTGCTTGTAGGCCCCTACCAGCCTACATCTACATGTATGTAGCATCAGTTATATGAGTGCTTGTAGGCCCCTACCAGCCTACATGTACATGCCCAAGCAGAGATTTAAGGCTATTTTCATTAAATAAATAAACAAATACTAGCTTACAACTTCGTTAATATTCCCATGCCTGGTTAAAGAAATGAAGCAGCGTGAAAAGTGACTGCTGAAGACATTAAAATTTTAAGAAAGTGAACTGTAATTCATATGAGCGTACATGTATAAAGAGAGTGGGAAGGGGGAGGGTGTTCCATAGCTGAGGTGGTTAATAGAACGCCAGGGCTTATGCGGGCTTCCTCTCCAGCCATACCCAGAGGAGGTCGTGGGTTTCCTCCCACCATAATGCTGGCCGAGGTCATATAATAAGTGAAATATTCTTGAGTACGAAATAAAACACCAATCAAATAAATAAATAAATCATATGTTCTTTATAGCTATCCTCAAGTCTAGCACTGAAAGAGAACACCTGTACATGTATATCATCTTTCAGGACATTATGTATCATGTGTAAACTGGTGTGATGTGTTTATCATTGAAATTTGTGCATTTATCATGTTCATATGAACAGGTAAAAAAATGATGATTATGGTGTCAAATTGTAATTTCTATAGGTAAACAAAAAGAGGATTGCCCATTGCCCTGACTCAGCATCCTGTTTTCAAGGTTATATTGCCTTGCACTCCACTACAGTTCACATTTGTACACATGTATATATGATGTTTACAGTAGGTCATGCTCTGAGGACATGTGTCAGGTATTACAAGCTTGCTGGCTTTTGTGTGGTATAAGGCAAGGTAACTCTGTGTGACAGCTTTAGTGACTGTGTCTGTGTCATGCTTACTGTCATCTGTGCAGGGTGTATGAAGTAGCATACCTGTGTCAGGTACAAAAGTAACTAATTACTCACACTGAGAACATTCTCAGCAGCATATTTACATACATACACATGTATATTAATAATACATGTGTAATCTGGGCTTCACTGTCGATTGCTTCCTCAGCATATTCACTGCCCAGTGGTAATCTCATACATGTACATCTATACAGTTACATCTGCGGCATTATATTGATTACTGATCAGTCGGGCAATACCTGTACATTGATCCCCAGCACGCCTTATGTAAGTACATGAAAATGTGATCATTTTTGTCAGCATCAACTACATGTATCCCTCTTTCATTAATAACTGTCAGACGTGTAAACCTGTACCCACACAATAGTTTCGGGCATATCTGATTACATGGATGTAGACCTCATGTGGGACAAGCACAATGTACATGTTTATTCTCATTTAGTCCTAGATCATTATGTGGGATGTAGCCTTGCATTGTAACAATTGCACAGTGTAATTAAGACCACCTGTCTTCCACCATTATGATGTGCATATCTGTATATCATATGTGGGAAGGTTTGTCTTTATTACTGTAATTCGTTGACTTTTTCACATGTTTGCATGGTGTTCATGTAAGCATGTTCTAAAGACATTATTCTGTGTAGACTGAAAAAAAAAATAGACTTTTTGTGATTTTAGAAACAAAACTACATTGTTTGAATTGGCCAGTGTCAGGGTTTCACAAAAAATATGATTTTATCAGTCAACAAAGAATAATGCCTTCAGAATATCTTTAAATAAACACCTTTGAAAACATGTGAAAAGGTTTTAGAATTACAGTATTACAAAGATTATGAAATATACTGTAAGAACATAGGGTAACAATAGTCAACAGGACTCCAGGATTTAAATGCTAAAAGCAGGGCAAGGTACATGTGTAGAAGCATGGCAATGTTTGATATGTTATAAGGCTAATTAAATAATTTGACGTTTCAAGTTATTGACAGTTATAAACTGTTAAAGGGATATTACGCTATGCACCCCTGAGTGTGTTTTGATGAATTAGGGTCTATTGTTATTAAGCCATCTGTCCATGCAGAGAAATATATAAGCACAGCAGAGTATTCACAAACTGTAGTGGTCATTAGATTATTAAGTGACTCATGAGTGTAGTTTTGCTATGACTTTGTTTATAGACTCAAAGTGTTAGATGTGCCATTGGTATGTTGACTGTTGGTGTTGATGGTATAACATATCCAGCTCATATTTGGGCCAGCTTTCTGCCAAGGCCTTCTGCTCTTTGATCTAGTTGTTGTTGTAATATGTTAATTGTCCATTGTTTTCTATCTAATTAAAGCACGTCTTGAGTTTCCTGCCTTGATATTATGTTTAATGCACTCTGCCCCACCCAACAACCCCCACCCCTGTAAGTTTATTTTACATATCTGTTCTGCTTTACACATTGAGTTTTGTTTGAGTTAACCTTTCAGTCATTCACTGATGATCTGAATATGTTTGTTCTGCAGGTTGTAACTGGGATTATCAGAGAGCCCTTCAGATGTTCACACCCAGTCGTCAGCCCTCGTCCCGACCCCCCAATACATACCAATATCCCTCTGCACCCCAGGTGCGCCATGTGCCCATTATATACGTGGGGGCGACCAACCAACCTACCAATCAGGTGGCTAGGCCTTCCTCACAGCCTGTCAACAGTACAAATTACAACAGCTCTGCCTACCCCACAAGCAACTCTAGTCGCAGTGGCTCAGCAATGTGTACCAACAACGTGGACAGTAAACCTGCCAGTTTGGTGGGGGGAGGGGGCATGGCAGCACCCCTCAGGCCAGTCCAGGTGACCAGCCAAGTCCCTCATATCGTCACCACCCCGACAGCCACACGCCCCACCCCCACCCATCAGCCCAGTGCTGTGATCAACCCAACCCGGCAAGTCTTTCCTCCTGCTGCTGTGATGGGGCGCCCGGCATCTGTGCTTCAGTACCAGGAGCCTGTCCGTCACATCCCGTCCTCAAGCTTGCCCCCCCCTTACCAGGACTACGCTCCAGACCGGACTCGTGCGGTGGAGGTGCCCATCACTCACTTCACAGCCGACAGTCGACAGCGGCCTTTTTCCCAGCCTCCACCGGCATCATCAGGATTCGTTTCAATTGCCCCAGTACAGAGCCACGGTGTCAGGAAAGCCCCTAGTCCCACGCCATTATCAGGAGGCTCCAGAGTGGATGGTCCACCATGTGATACACCGACTCATAAAGCTCCTTTAGTAAGAAGTAATGCAACTGAAGCCGATGATGGGACAGGTAAGAGGATGTTTTGTTGGAAATTTCCGTGAGCATTTTGTGTATATCCACAAACAACTTGAATAGCTAAAGTTATGTGATGCCGACCTCATTACAAGCTGTCAGAATCACGAATGAATTTAATTTGATAGTGGCATTATTGCTTTAAAGACAGTATATAGAAACAATTATCCATGTCGACAAAGGACAGGTAACTCCTCCATTCAAAAGAAAGGCCTGAAATTCCGGCCAATGAACGCCATTTTGACAGCTGTTACGGCATTGCAAATATTACCTGATCACTGATTTGTTGGTCGGAAAAGTGTCCATATGAACGTATGAATGCCCACTGTGTGCATATGAATGCCCACTGTGTGCATATGAATGTCTACTGTGTGCATATGAATACCCACTGTGTGCATATGAATGTCTACTGTGTGCATATGAATGCCCACTGTGTGCATATGAATACCCACTGTGTGAAAGTGGTGTATAACTGATTTGACATTTTCTTTCTTCATCAGGCAGAGTTTTGAAGAGGGGCATTTCCAAAACTTCTGATAATTTACAGCTTGTCAACAAAGCTAGGGATGATGTTCTACATGACATCCGGGAATCTGTTGAGGACCATATTCAGTACTTTGTGGACACACCTGAGTTGACCTTTATACTACCAGACCTCACCGTCTACCAAGAAGACTTCCGTGGATTCCTGGAGAAAGACCTTATCGAAACTTCCACTTTGATATCCCTAGAGCAGGCGGGTCAGTGTGAAGGGAGATTACTCACATATGTGACTGCACCATGAGAGTTATTTCCCCTTGTCATTAGAAATCTTGTGGAAAATCTATAGTGACATAACAGACGATTTAGTGACATAACAGATGATTTGGCGATACATTTTTGCAAATAATGAACCACTTCAGTTTTTACATGTACATGCTCAATTTGTTTTTGTTTTTTTTTCTTCTTTTATACATGAGAAAAAAAAAATCACAAACTAAAAGACTTTTTTCATTTCAGCCTTCTCAAAGAAAAGGTTTTGATCATTTTGCTATACTGCATTTACAGGATGTCTTAACTGGTGGTCAGATGTTGGTATCTCACAGAGATTACACCCTATGGCCACAACTGGGGACGGCAACTGTCTGCTTCATGCAGCTTCACTTGGTAAGTCAGTTCAAGATTCAAGGTCCAGTTCAAGATTTCTGATTTCGGTGTATACAGTGTCGATAGACACCTTTGTAATGATGATGAGATACATGTTAAACCCCAAATAAACACAGTCTTTATCTGCTAAATCTGACTTGATTAATTAATAGCAGTCAGTCTCTGTATTTGGAAAGGCACCCCCCCCCCCCCCCACCCCACCCCACCCCATCCTCACCCCCGACTCCCACACCCTTTATGTGTTAATTATACCTGATTTGTGCTTTGTTGTTGCAGCCATGTGGGGCTTCCATGACCGAGACCTGATACTGAGGAAAGCCCTGTACCACTCGATGACAAGTGGGGCATTCCATGGAGCTCTCTTCAGACGATGGCGTTACCAGCAAACACAGGTCAACAAACAGGTAACTAGGCTTTTTTTTTTTGGCGTTGCTCCGTTCATAAGGTAGCAGAATTTCAAATTAAACCAAAGACGTACAAAAATCTACTCACTGTGAAGCTATCGCAACGACCTGGGATTGAAATCTGAAAAGTTCAACAGCTTTCAAAAACATTGTTAAATTAATGTCAGCATTGGAATTATTTAAAACATATGCAGTGGTGTAAATATGAACAAGTTTAATAGTGGATCAGGTGAAGCTGCTTATTGTCAGTATATTGTGTTTGCAGACGGGACTAATTTACTCCGAGGAAGAATGGAAGACAGAGTGGGATAACTTGTTGCGTTTGGCATCAACAGAGCCACGTCGAACCCAGGAGGAAACAGCACGAGAAAAAAGCTGCTGTGATAGTCCCATCACTCAGGGGTCAGTACCAGCTTATTAGGGCAGTTTTTAAATTAGTGTCTTTGTCAGGTACATGTGAATCCACGTTGTACAATGTGAACCTTTGCAAAGCCTAGAATTGCTATAGATGGTAAAATCTTCATCAGCATGTTTTAGTCGTTGACATCATAATAAACTATAACGTAAAGTTGTTAACATTCAAGATTCCAAAGTACCTGCCACATTTGAGGCATTAAAATTTCAAGCACTTCACAAGTCCATATACAAAGTCGTTTCAGGTAAACATTTGTGAATGTTTGGAATTTTGTGATACTTGAAGACCTTTCTTCCTCTTTTAATTTCCCAGTCATATCCATTGTTTTTTTTTTCCTCAAGATTTCTTCATTCATTATTCATGTGCCTAAGAATTCCTGCCACTAGGAGAGGTCAAATAGACCAGCATATTAACCTTATTTTATTCTTTTGTATGTTATTTATCTTGCATTGTGTGTTTAACTGATCTATCAGTCAGATTAAGCAACTCGTGTCTTATTCCAGTGGTTTTTTCACCTGTTACAGATCCGTCAACCATAAACACTCACCTGTGGTCTACGAGAGTCTGGAGGAACTACATGTGTTTGTGCTGTCCCATGTTCTGCGTAGACCCGTGCTCGTTGTGGCTGACAAGGTACTGAGGGACACCAACGGAGAGGCTCTTGCCCCCATTCCCTTTGGTGGGATATATCTGCCACTGGGTTGTAAGCCAGAAAACTGTCACCACACCCCGTTACTGCTGACCTACGATGCTGCCCACTTCTCAGCTCTGGTTCCCATGAAGAAGGAAGGGTCTCCCCCGGATGAAGGTCACAGTTTGCCTGGTAAGTGTTTAAATCTGTATGAGTTGAAGTGGGGGGGCGGGAGGAGGTGTAGCTAAATCAAAACTCCTGTTGCAGGTTACAGTTTTCACATTCTGACGATCAGTCTGTGTATGTAATCCAGATTTTGTGTTTAGCATTTGGTGAATTTAAAATTAAAAAACATGCAAGTAAACAAGCAGATATGTTACATGATTAACTGGAATGGTCAATCAGGATTTGTACCGTGTTCATCACAATATACGGTGCATTTGTAAACATTTTCCATGCTATTCAGAAATTAAATTACTTGATCCTGTGATAATGTAGCTATGTATAAGTCTAGAATGTAAGTGTCCTGCTGTTTTATTTTAATTTTGTTCTTAGATTGAGCAACTTGCCATATTTTTGTGCATACTGCCTGAAAATTCTAGACATCAGTTGAGTACATTGACTGATCAGTCTGTTGGACCATGGTACAATTATATCTACCCTATAGTAAAAGGTGACGCCAATTTTATTTTTTGTTATAGGGGCAAGTTTCATGATATGTTTTGATTCCAAAACCTTTGAAGTTCTTGTAGTTTAAATTTCATTGTGAAATGTAGCAGAATTGTAACATGACTTTTATGGTTTGTTCATTTCTAGTGGCTATTCCCATTGTGGATTGCCAGTATGACCTTTTACCTCTGCACTTTGCTGTTGACCCCGGGGAAGGATTTGATTGGTCATCTGCTGACAGTGAGCAAGTGACGTCTCATCTCGAGTTGAGCATCAGTCAAAAGCTGGAGCTCATTGAGAGGTATATGAACCTAGTCAAACTGCCCTTCCACAAAGCTGACACTGACAATGACAGTGACCAGCGCTCCAGCGGATCTGTGGACTCCGATGAGAGTGCAGGCAGCGGGGGCAAGGAGAAACGCAAAGACACAAAACTGCAACAGCAGATGCACAGTGTCAGTAAGCAGTTTGGAAGTCTCGGTAGAAGCATGGGGAAAAAATTCAAGAAGAATTTCGGTAACATCAGCAAAGCAATGAAGGGTAAAGCTCCTGACAAGAATGGAGGAGGAGGGAAGAATTCTACGATAGCCTGCGGGATGACACAGAATACCAAAATGGCGGCATGCATTCCGATCCTGTTTGACCAGGAGCATGTTGTCTTATGTGCCAAACTGTCCACTCACAGATCCCCCATGCAGGAGCAGCTGGTTAAAAATTACCTGACAGAAGCGAAAAAGCGGTTTGAGGCTGATCGGGAGCTGAAGAGGCAGAAGGGTGTGGAACTAAGGAATCGTCTTCCCCCAGAGAATGCTGACAGGGAACTCGGAAAAGTACCTGTGAAGTGCGTGACACCAGGCTGCAGCATGTTCGGGACAGCATCCTGTAGTTACCTCTGCTCAGACTGCTTCATACGATCTAAGAAGCAGGCCTTGGAACAGGTGGGTTCATCAACCAGCCCATTTGTATACAACACATACCCGGGGCCCCGTGCCCAAACACTCTCTGGAGACGCCATGTACAGAAAGGAGTGTGGCAAGTCCAAGTTTTATGCCCCAGTAGCTGTGGAAGAGAGCTTAGAACTCAGGAACCCAGAGAAATCACAGTTAGCACCCTTGCAAGGTCAAGTCCCACCAATAAGGCCTTTGTCCGCTGGAGCTGCAGAGACCCGCGCTATAGCTGCAGGACAAGCGAACGTATGCCGACCACTGTCCACTGTGAACAGAGCTCACGAGATCAACAGCAGTCTGCCGTCAATTAGTCGTGAAGTGGTGCGTACACCGTCACCTGACTGCCATTACGACAATGTTGATTACCAGGAGAAGAAGAAGGGCTTTGAACATCAACACTGTCTGACTCCTGGTTGCTCATTCTATGGCAGTGAATCCAACAATAACTACTGCTCCAAGTGTTTCAAGGAACAACAGAAAGCTCCCCTAGTGCCACTGGAAATTGCAAAAACTCAGCTATAGTCAAAACTTTTCTTGGCTGTGTTTAGATTCGCTGTGTTGACTGTACACATTTATTTGGGAATGATATGACTGACACATGAGATTCCAGGTGCAAATATGTACCTATTTAGTTGTCAAAGCTGTTGATCATTATTTTTCAGAAATGCTGATATATTGCACGTGTACAGCTATTTACATGAAAGTTCAGATTCATGGATGAGTTCCTTTTTGTTTGTGTGTTCAAGAACATGGGATTTACCCTGTGCTTCAGGGTAAAATTTTCTCTACTTTTGTATATAGGTCATCATATATATACATTATATCAGTATAGTGAAGATATGTTGTCTAGTGCAATGTGCAACACATACACTGTGAGGTAACTTTACATTTCCAGTCCCAAGCAAACCTGTTCACATGCTCTGTAGATTACAAGTACATGTACACAATGTAGTTAGGTTAAGTGCCATATCATTTAACATATATTTAAGCATACTTTGCACCTGTACATACATGCCCGTATTAATGACGGCTTTTTATGTATTTATTATTTACATGTACATGTATGCATGTGAGGATTGACATTAATGTCTTATTGTTGTTGTATGCTCGTCGATTTGCATTCACTGAAACCGCTTAAGTTGCTTTCTTGTAACATAACACTTTCAGTTCAAGGTATTATGATTTCTTTCTTTCTCTATTTTAATTTTTTTTTTTTTACAGCCATTAGTCACTTTTGGTGTTACTTGGATTATTCCATATCATATTTAAGAAATACAGTCATGATAGGTTTCTCAAGACACACGAAAGACCTTCCCCATGAATCCTTCACGTCTTTAATCCACACTCAGATTGATGATTAAGCCTGTCAGTTCTCTCCCCTTGATCAGTGTTTGTTGATCAATGTAAAGTCTGAGACCTAGTCACCCATGCATTTGGATGCATGTATATTAGCCGCTCTTCTTTGTTCCAAGCTGTACATTTACATGATGCTACCTCATAGGTATGAAGTCTCATAAAAATAAGAAAACTTATTGATGTACATGGTGGATCCTACTATAGTTGCTCCAACAAAATGGCCCTTGTGGACATTATGTAATTTGAACTTATTATGTAAATGTGATCTGTTGCTGTGTTACTTTAGTAGATGATGAATGGAACTGTTCTGTATATTGTTTACCAGCCCTTTGCATGCTATGCATAGAGATGTTTTTGTTTCTTTTACTTGTGGTGTGACATTTTCAAACGTTAAGGCATTGACCACTTATTGGTTGTGACTGTCTTAGCTTTTGCTCTCAATTGTTATATGAGGCTGCATTTCAATACAGTTGTGTGTCAAGGTACATGTATGTTACATGTAAATACAGATTATTTGTAAAATACAATGTACATTTGAGCTAAGCCATGTTGGAAATTTGATGCAACCATCTATATTTGAATTGACTCCAATGTTACATTTGAATGGTAAAAGTCGAGCTTGTTGTGAATGTGGACCTCTATGTACAGTGGGGCTGTTTATACGTGTCATTAATGCATGGTACCTGTGTCGTAGTTTTTGCACTTACAGTGGTAAGGCTTGTTAATGCACTAATATGTACATGAAGGGGCACCTGCCAAAGTTGACTGAGAATACACATATTTTGTTTGAGCCACTGTTATTTAGAATACATGTTCAGCATGCTGATGAAATGCCAGACAGCGTTTGGGTATCATTTTCAGTTACTCGTATACGTGTAAGGCACAAGCCATATGGTAACTTCCAAACGGTGAAAACTACTGATTATGTACATGTGCATGTAACCCTGCTGTCTTCCAGATATGCAATAAGGTACATTGAAATCATTTTTGAAAAGAGATAGTTGAAAACCTTGCTTTCATACCAAAAGTGTAAAATGCACTTTTTTTTATTTTTACTACTTGTGAATGTAATTGTAAAAGGATTTAACATCTAATTTGGTGAAAGTTGATTTGCAAAAAAGCTGAGAGCTTAAACAAGTTAAAGCAGGTTAAATGTATTTCGTCCACTTCTAGTGATGCAGTCCAGGCTACAAATTCTTCAATGGTATCCATGCACATGTAGCCTGATTGTGGTTGCCAGTAGTCTGCCACTGGTTAACAAGCTGTCGTTTCCCACTGGACAGGCAGTGATTTCTCACTGGTTTCAACAGAGAGGTGCTGCCACTGGTTCGCATGTGGTATGCCACTGGCCAGACAGTGGTTTCCCAGCAGCTGCTCAGAGGTGTTGCCACTGGTTCACGTGTAGTATACCAATGGCCAGACAATGGTTTCCCAGAAGCCAGTCAGAGGTGTTGCCACTGGTTCACGTGTAGTATGCCACTGGCCAGACAATGTTTTCCCATTGGCCAGTCAGAGGCGTTGCCTCTGGTTTATGTGTAGTGTGCCACTGGTTTGCATTTAGTATCCCACTGGCCAGACAATGGTTTCCCATTGGCCAGTCAGAGGTGTTGCTACTGGTTAAGATGGAGTATGCCACTGGTTATCATGTAGTATCCCTCTGGCCAGACAAACGTTTCTCACTGGTCAGAGGTGTTACCACTGGTTCATACGTGCTGTGCCACTGGCCAGTCAGTGTTTTCTTTCAGTGGAATGGTAGTGCACTGGTTGGAGTGTGTTACAGTTGTTTGCCAGTGGAACATACCACCAACCTACAGTGCCTATATACACACCTTGAGGAATGGTAATGGAATGTGGTGAACCAGTACCATGCCTTTGTCATCAACGGTACTATACGGCAATGTGTTGTCTGTCCCATAGAATCTACACCTTGTATTGTACACTCCAATGTACAATCCACTCTGTGTTTTCCTCGGGTCTAGTGATATTCATGTGCAGATAAACAAAATAAAGGCATTAGTGAGTAGGCTTAACATGCAGCTACATCACCTTGTACATGTTACAGAATGGCAGTCATCCATCAATACCTGTGCGAATTGAGTCTTGTTCTTCCATCCCTCATTAAACCACTGTCGTATATAGATTGCTTGATCTTGCCATTTTCCTGTAGGTTCGATGTGGTCCTGTGAATGAGCTTGTATATTCTGAATGTGTGGACCTGAAGGTGTAAGACCTGCAATATCGTAAAGGTGAAAGAGACTTCTTAATGATTTGATCCGCTTGGAAAATTTATGCAGGGCGTTTTTTAATAATGGCGAATATCGCTTAGTTGGCATTTGAAAGTGAAGCAGTTTGTCGCTGTCAAATATTTTCTGTATACTTAAACATGTCAAGGTTTTGCTGAATTGCCTCATATGCACCCATCATGTTTTCCAGAAGATAAGTTCGTTCACAATGTGTAGTAATTAATAACAATTTATTGTACGGTTCACACTTTAGATGCACTGATCATGTGGCCTTTGGGTTTTGCGTTTTCTCTAATTCATCATGGGTGCACTCTGAGATACATGTAGTGTCGGTTTCAGTTTTACTTTCACAATTGTTACCACATTATGGTGGACGTTTTTTACCATGTATTCTATGCAGATGTTGTTAAGACGACGATGCACCTAACCATCCACTTTGATTATTACTAACTGTTGTTCTTAGTAAATGAAGAGATGTATGATACTGTTAATGTTGAAGCATATATCATGTTGACTTTGTACATAACCCCTTTTTAAGAATCCTTGTTGTGGAACTATGTCAATATTGTGTAAAATCAGGCCTCTCTGTCCTATTTATTTTCCGTGGCATATACTACATGCTGTGCTAATCTGTTAATGTGAATTTCTTTTTGGACAGTCAGTCCTGTCCAAGCAAACCAAGTGTAATTGCTTTATGCATATTGGTAAAGTGTCTTCATCCAGCTGAGATGTCTTTGTTTTCAATTTTACTGATACATGTTTCCCAGAATCTGATTTCTGTTTCTTGTAAATCTTAGCATTTGGTATTGGTCTTGTACGATCTGTGGTCCAGTGAGTGCTTTGTTCTTTGATCTTGTTATGGTTCGCCTCCTTTGCCAGAGCAGGTAATATTTGAAATACAAATTTAATGGGAGGGTTTTCTGTGTGCTAATAAAACGTCTAGATGCTGAAATTCCTAAAACTGTATATCCAACCTTGTCAAGGTGATTTCATGCCAAATTTCAGATTTACATGTAAACATAAGCTGAATACATGCAATCCTCTTTATTGTGTATTTCCTCGATGATCAATTTACGCCTTGGCATCCTGTTGGCTTTAGGTTGTACATTTCCAGTCATAAAAACATATGGTTCCTAGACGGCAGTGAGTTCTTTATTCGTGTATTCGTTATGTGACATTAACTAGTCATCGCTAAAAGTAGTTGGTAAATCCTGGATTTTAGAGTTACAGAGGAATTGCTACGTGAACCAAATCTCTTATATAGGGATAAGATGATGATCAGGAATGGAATGTTAGAGGCGAAAAAGTGGCAAAGGGCGTTTCTCAAGTAGCGGTTTTGAAATACGGAAACTGCGTTGGCACCTTGATACCAAAATGAAATCTGCAATTGTGGTTATACGTTGGCAGTGTTTACACATAAGTTTGTGAAACGGGCCCAATGTGTCCAGTCTATGATAGATGCTTTAGTCCATCTTCACATCAGTCAGCTTTTTCGAGGTTGGAATATAACAGTGATATTTTGGCTTTTCATTTGGACTGTACAGATATTCAAGTTGTTTGTGACATATCACACTATCATAGCCTCTCACTACTTCCACTAATATGTCAAAAAAAAAACCCGTTTGTGTAATCTTAAACCAGAAAAATGAAATTTGCTCTGTGCGTTTGACATATCAGTGATCTGTGGCATTTTATTATCAGTTCATGCGTTCTCCCTTGACGTTGGTTCCAAGATACCGCCAAAATGATTGGTTTTGATTTGATTCATGGACTGCTTCTGTACTGTCGATGTTCTCCCAGACAAATGTAAATATGACTGTTGCTATAAGTATTCAACATGTACAGTATATCTTGAAAAACTTGTGCAATATAAAGCTGAAATGTTTGTGAACTAACCTGCACTTCGTTTTATTGTTTGAAGCGACGTTTGGGGCTGTTTATCATAGTTAAGCACCCACGTTCACAGTGCCTGTGTTGTTCTCCCGAAGGCGACTAACTTTTCAGGTGTTTAAATCAAAATCCCGTAAGGCAACTGCTTTACTTCAGGACCTTAGTCCTTCCATGAACCTACAACACGTATATACGTGAAATATTTGTTCGACGTTGAAGATGTAACTTAAATCAATATAAGTTATGAAGAAAATTTTTTTTGTGGAATGTCATTCATCGAAATAGAAATGAGCCGATACGCAGAAGGGGTCTCCGTGGCCGAGAGCTTAACGTGTTAGCGCAACATGGTGGCTGTGAGTTCAAAAGTCCACGGTTATATCTTCAAGCGAGATGCGGATGGCCGTTGGTTTCTTCTGGATCCGGTTTCCTTCCCAGATTAAAACAGATTATGTGTAAGGCCTGCTAACATTCACAATACAACACATTCTTGAGGACGGTGTAAAACACCAATCAAATAACTGAAGCAATGTGTAGAAAACATCTGACATATCTACTACCGCGCGAAATGACCGTTGCGTTGTGCTTTTATAGTGCATCATACATTTGGAGTCAAGTACGCGACCAAGCACCAGATTGATGTCCTTTTGACATAAGTTTGATTTTTTTTTTATTCTAACACGTCATTTGTATCATCAATGTTTTGTACCTTAACTTATGCTTACTAACGTTGTTCATGGTGTAAACAAGAACATGATCTATGCGTCGATACAGACATTCGTATACCAGCCGTCCACCAATATGGACGTTCTAGGTCAATAATCACAAGACCCATTCCCAAAACGAGACCGACCGTGATGTCAAATCTGTGCATTCCTTATCCTGGGTTATCGAAGCCAGTAGAGGACCTATCTCTACTTGACTTTCTCGCCGCCTGGCACTGTATTACAAAGGCCGAGACATTTGAATCCTCAAAAACATCTTCCGTTAAATTCGATCCCTGAGTGATGGCGAATTGCATTTTCGTCGATCTAGTTGAGTAATCTGTACCCAATACGGAATAAATGCATTCAGGTACGTGGTAACAAACCAAATTACTACATACGCGTTTGATCGTGAGAGAAAATGATGCTTAGAAGCATGCATATACAGCCGCCTTACTCCTTGGGGGTGACGGTGTCATGGACATGCGTACACGTGCACGATTTAGATTATATGCTGGTCAATTGACCGCTGTAACTGACCAGTCTTAAAGGCTGAAGGGTGAACTGCAGGTCATGTGCAGTCAGGACGTCAACGTGCATCCCAGTATGACCTTCTGCAAGTCTGTTTGGATGGCAATGTAGCACGTTACCTTTGTCTGAATTCATCGAATATGTTATCCCCCTTTATGAGCTTGCATGCCCTTGTATGCAAATGTGCAAAGTATAATACTGCTACACACACAATATATTGACCTCCATCGGCACACTCATTTGGTTAGCACCTTAGCGCAGCGTAATGACCCAGGAGCCTCTCACCAATGCGGTCGCTGTGTGTTAAAGTTCACCTCATGCTGGCTTCATCTCCAGCCGTACGCGGGAAGGTCTGACGGCACCCTGCGGATGGTCGTAGGTTTCACCCGTGCTCTGCCAGGTTTCCTCCAACCATAATGCTGGCCGCCGTCATATAAGTGAAATATTCTTGAGCACGGCGTAAAACACCAGTCAAATAAACAAATGAATAAATCCATCGGCATAAAAAGGCAATTAAGCCGCAACCAACGTGCATGTAAGCCAATAAGCCTTCTTCAGGCAAACAAGCGCAACTGTAGGCCAAGGTATAAATTTATTACAGATTTACTAAAGCGTGCAAATTACTACTGTATACGCATTTACATGAACAGTTAGAATAAAACCCTGAGGTAAATTGACATGTCTTATACGGTTTAGCCATTTATTCCAGACATTTATCTTGTAATAGCGACGACACGCTTACGTGTAAAGTAAATGTATATAAAGATTCAATGTTTAACTGTAGCCTGTATTGAAATTCAGAGAGCAAAGTAATGCCACTAACGTAACATGGAAGTCAATAAGTGAAAAGATTTTAGACCGGCGTTAAGTAACGATCAAATAAATAAATAATGAATTTTCAATTTGATATGTAATTAAAATGTTTAATCACATGTGCAGCTTAAGCTGATTTAAGGTTCCATATTCTTCTTTCAGATGATTGTGTCGCTGGTTAAGTTTGAAAACATGGAGCCCTTAAAAACTTATACTGCATGGTGGACATCGTACCTTCAGAACCGTTAATGTTTACTTCGGGAATTTCGGTTTCCTTCATCAATGAAGCCAAACACCATCGCGTAAGAGAAATATTTTTGAGCGTGCCGTTAACATCCGCCCAGTCAACAAGCTAAAATTATTTTGTTACTTGATTGGCCTTTTACGCCGTACTCAAGAATATTTCACCTATACGACACCGCCCAGCATTATGGCGGGACGAAATCGGATATAGCCCTGGGGAAACCCACGACCATCCACATTCAGTGTATATATCTATTTGTTTCCTGCTGAGGGACTGAGCACTTGCGCTGTTTTCATGTTCCTGTTAATTACATGTGAGGGGAACACAATACAATTAATAATTCGCCATTGATTCCTGATCACCACTGCAGATTTGACACGAGAGCTGGATTTGAACCTTAGACCTAAAAGACCACGGTTTGATCGGCTGCGTCGAGAACAAAGCTCTATGCAATTAAGCTAGCGATGTGCAATCAAGACACGCAAAGAGAAAAGACTTATCAACCGTGTACTCTGCATCATTACATTATTTTGGGGGGCAAAAAATCCATATTCGCAAGCCAATCAAGTTTTCTGTATTTACAAAGAATAGTTCAAATTATTGCTTTTCGGTAAATATCAGACTAGTTTGTGTACTGTTTATTTAATTGGTGTTTTACACTCAAGAATATTTCACTTACCCGACGGCGGCCATGCAGCATTATGGTGGGAGGAAGCCGTGCAGAGTCCGGGGGAAACCCACGACCATGCGCAGTTTGCTGATAGACCTTCTCACGTACGATCGGAGAGGAAGCCAACATAAGCTGGACTTGAACTCACAGCAACCCCATTGAGGGTCATTGCGCATATCTGCACTATATATAGTGTTAAAATGCGTTTAAAGTTTGACAACGTTACCTACCTATTGTGTAATTCGAATAAATTTGCGCTGATTGATATTTTGCCCTACATCTCGGGAATCGCCTCTTTAAAATCAATTACTGCGATTAGCAAATGAACAAACAAAAACAATCTTCCTTTGCAATCGGTGGGTTGCTTCGATCTTGGCGTTATCGATATCTCAGCAAAGTGTCGTATAGTGAACTAATGATGCTGGGTCACGTGATCATAACACAGACAGCGTATAATGTGTGCAACTAGTATGAAATAGCATCCAGTTTCGGAACAGCAATTTGTTGTCTTATATGGAGCAGGGTTTGGCATGATGCATAGACGACCTTTCTGATGATAACGCCCGTGCGAGCGCATAAACATCGAGGTTTATTACATCAATATGATGCTTTTTATGAACATTTGCGATCAAAGCCAGACTGAGATACTTATATTAATATTCGACCGGGAAATTATTTTCGAGATTTAAAATTTGATTTGGATGTCATGCCTAGAATTGAGTCTTCCATGCATGCGTCATTGAAAACCGAAAACTGCTCCTCTCTCACATGTCACCAACTTTATTTACTATTTATATAATTATTTAATTATTACAAATTCATTTCGCAACTGGTGTTTTATGTTGTTTTGGAAATGGGTCTTGTGATTATCGACTACGTATATAAATCTACACGCGTGGAAACAGACATTCGTGTAACAACCGTCAACCGCCCCTTCATGGTCTATGAGTGGTATCCGAATGCTGGACTTCACCCTCTGAACTGAACGGCTCGTTAGGTAATAGTACAACCTACAACCTTGGGAACAAACGATGCTGTAAAACTGAGTAGAATTCATCCATTTCAGTCACGTATACACCTTCCCCTTGCACCACTGTCATTCCATTTTCCTCTGGCATCAAGTCTCGCTTGCACAAAAATAGAATGGGACAATCATGTAATATGGATTTACATGCCAGAGCAGGCATGTGAGAAAATCTGATTTGAACATCATCATGATCGATTGATTGATGATAATGACACGTACACATAGATCAAACGTCTTTAATTTGGTGATTGAGTGATGGATCGACAATGATTGTGTACCGTGTATTATATCAGTCGATAACCGCAGCCAGGTATCCATGTAATCGAGTAGAGATGAGCTTGTCAGCATGTTTCACGTTGTCAAGTCTAGGCCTAGATAGACTTACACAGATCACAGTGTTACATATGCATTTAAGACACGCCTCTGCTGTGAAAACCTTCAGGCGTCCTCCGGATAATTCTAGGTCACCAAGATCCGCTACGGCTGTTTTTAAAGTCAAGAAGTCGAGCTTCGGTGACGAACTCGGATCAACTTCCGACGACCCCTTTGAACTATACGTCTGACTCGGCCGTCTGAGCCAACGACATGCTCCGCGAGTCGGTTGACCCCCGCTGCTGAGGTCGCACACCGTCTAGGGCGCAGTCAAAGCGAGGTTTGTAGGTGAAACAAGGTCACCAGGCGATCAATGCAGGTCAAATGCCTCACTTTAGCGAATCCCTTACTTGACTTCTCCGCACTACCGCCTCTTCCGCGAGCTTTTTCCAAACCAGGTCGCCTCCAGAAAAACACTGATATGGCCTATTTTTTCATCGGGGTAAATGTGCTGTTCTAGATTGACTATTTTTGCTGTGTATTTTTATTGTAACGTTAGCTGATACGTTCATATCACAAAGCCAGTAAATTACATGTTCGGTTTTATTTTTTTGTAGAACCCACGCGTTAACGCCAGATCTGATAAATGCTTTCGGATTGACATAGTTAGGCGCTCGACAACCTGTTCACCCCCACCTCCCGGCTGAATACATGATTCATGGAATGAACCACTGATATCGATGTGTACAAAACAGAATTTTTAATTGTTATCAGACTGACTCTATACTGCACGTGTTTATGTGTCAATATGTATGCTCGAATTACACCACGGGCGGTTTTGTGGTGCACGTGGCACGGAAGGCTCACCTTAACGTGGCTTGGGGTTTTTTTTAGACAGGCGGCCATGAAACACTCCAAGTGTATTGGGTCAGATATGCCCCAGTATACCTGTAACTCACATATACTTATCCATGTCGGCGCCAGGTCCGAGTAATAAGTACATGCACTTTAACATTTAGTATTAAAGATAGTTTTATACTTATCAAAATTAAAAATGTTCATGTCAAACAGAAGGCGAGGTCTAGCATTTTCAGCTTTCCTATATTTCAGACAAATTTGGAGAAAAAATTAAGCATAAAATTGGTGTCATAGTAAGCGAGCGTGTGTGGAATGACAACTTATTGTCACACTGACGTCCGTAATATTGGTGTGTGTGTATACGCAGCCTGATCAATACTAGTGCACAATAAACATGGTGTCTGAACTCGGTCAGTAACGTTAACTGCTCTCATTTTCCTTTATGTCATTTGTGTAATGTAACCTTTATTAGGTATGTGCTCACTGATCCTTTCGTGAAATCGGACCGATCCGATCTAGTGATGTACCGATGCTATAAATGGTAACGGACAGGTCTATTGTAATAGAAGGGTAGCCTTAATTTTTGGTAGGGTTTATGTACCATTGACATGTGTATGAATACATAACTTCATATATGCGCTATGGGACAAGCTCAAACGAAGGATGCCCTTAGGGGTGAACGCATTGCAAGTTACACACCCCTGTGCCTCCAAAATGAAACAATCCATTCTACGTATATATGCTTCCCTTCGCTTTTCAGACACTTTATTTAAATTTTTGAAACAGAAACACAGAAAGACTCCAGAAATGAAGGAAAAGATTTTGTATATTTGTATGTCGAGGTTAATATATGTATGACGTATATATACACCGGTGCTGCCATTATCGTTTATTTTGTTGTTGGTGTTTTGTAAAACACATTAATAAGTTTGATGCACAAATAATTTTCCATTTTGTAAACTTTCGTTTTTTTTTAATGTTTTTTCTGTTTTGTTTTTTTAAATTGGAATAGGCTGATTTAGGCATACATGCATACAGAGGAAAAAGAAAGAAATATAAGTTAGACGCAAAAAAAAACTCAAAAAGGAAAAAAAATTCTATATCGATATTGCGTAGTTAAGGTAGACTGAATGTGTACTTAGAAATGCTACATTTACAGTTATCTCCCATTCTAATTACCATTTGTACTGAAAAACTGCCATAGTTGCACGTAGGAGTATAGTCATTTCTGTAATCATGTAATAATTGATGTGCAACATTTGTACATGCCGTTTTTATTTGATTAATTATTGAGTAATTCCAGACAAGTGAAGTCTAATAAATTGCAATTAACATCATTGCATTTTTGTTTTTTTTTTTACCTGTGTTTATACCATGTTCCTGGGGGTGAGGGGGGTAAATTGATACTAATTAAGCATTTACCTCCACCGTTAGAATAAAACCCTGAGGTAAACTGACAAGAAGCCCATTTGAGGAGTTGCTCTGAATTCACTCTGTGCTGTGGTCTTTCATACAATATTATGCGATAGCATAATATTGTTACTTGTATGTAAATGTTAATTAAAATTTGAACACATACAAGAAGATGTAATATATTAACCATGTAGGGTAAGCAATTTACATTGATCCAATCTAAACCTGCTATATATCATTATCGCTTTGATTTATTTTCGTAATATACAAGTAATTTCTGTATATATACGGTGTTGTGATTTGCGGATTTACAAATGCATGTGTGTATGAAATGTTTGCGAAATGATACAAACAATGAAATGTTATTTCTGTACAAATAATTTAAAATTGTAAATGAAACAAAACGCAAAAGTCTGAGATATTAAGCCCAAAAACAGAACAAGTAAAAATTAAGGCCGAGATATTGAGTCTAATATATTGTAATTAACATCACTACATTTTATCTAACTCTGCACAAGCTACGTACTATGGGTCTTTTGCTCATTGTCTAAGCATTTACACGAACAGTTAGAATAAAACCTTAAGTGAGATAAATAGCTATGACATATTCTTATGTAATGTATATGTACACGATCTTCCGAAACATTATACCACCGAAGCCATGGAGAATATTCAATCAGAAGTTTACCCCACCTCATGAACAAGAGTTTCCAGGGTTCACGTCTGGAGCGGAAGGTTAGGAGAGGTCGCCTAAGGTCAGCTCGTGGGAAGAAGTTTTTTAGAAACTGGGTCAAGTCGCACGTGGCAACTGACCCAGGCTCAGTCAACCGCATCGGTGACGCTGTTTAAAGTGTTGCGATATCCATCCGGCGACTGGGGTCTAAAAATACGCCAAGGTTGTGTATATATAGCATATTTCCCCGGCACTACATGGAGATCGCAATAAAGACAGGACAACCTTCGTATGCCAATATTATCCCGTAATCGACAAACAGCCCCGTGGCGCAATTCGTCTAGACTGGTTGAACCTTGACATCGATTTAGGATATTCCACTGCTTGTAATAAGGGGGTACAGGACTTCCTATGCAGACAGTGTGACCTCGTGCATAACTCACCCACAGAGCTAAGAGGAAAACACACCGCCGTCAAAACAGCAAACATAGTTTTCTATCTTCTGTTAATGAAGACATTTCAAACAACATATCCTGATTTGTACCTTTCATTCTTTCCTAACCAAAACGTATCGACATTAAAAAGTTTAGAACCTGCAAAAATAAATCTCGGGATATTTGGCATTGCGTTTTTTACTTAACCTTGAAACATTTCATTTAATACAAAGCTTTGGAATTGATTAGAATACAAAATACTATATCTTAAGAGTAAAACCAGAGTGTGATAGTTGACAAATCGTCAAACGTAAACGGTGAAATCTAGTTTCTTGTCAAATTACCTCAGAGTATTAAATGTAACTGTTCATGTAAATGCTTAAAGAGTAGCAGCTCACACGCCTCCCTAGCACAATGGTTAAACCAGAATTAAGTAAAAGAAAACATACAGTAATGTTAACTGCAATATTTCAGATGTCACTATATAGTCGAGAATTACTCAAAATGCTCTGTTGTCATCACATTTATCATTCAATAACACGGAAATAAACCTGCTAAGGGACAAGGTCTGGAGTTCGATTAGTCCAGCAGCAGATACATTTCAGCGAATTTCAGTCTCGATCAATATATGTTAAATATTTGCTTCCATGTCGTATGTGATTATTACTAACTTATGAATTGGTGTATTTAAACTGAGGCACAGCAGGATCACCCAAAATAAAATCAATATACATATACGTTTTCTTCTCAATGAAAATGTATGACAAAAGTAGTACAGTAGGTTTAAATTCTTTTGAAAATGATGTTTGAAAACTCCCAACTTTCAGATATGTCTTTTAAAATTTATGTTTGTTGAATACATAGCGGTTCTCCACAGCTGAGTGTACAAAGATGTGACTTCTTGATTTTGCACCTGAGCTTGAATCTAAATCTCTCGGTGCCTGAATGAGTTACCTCCCCTGACCTGCCCTGCATATTACGAACCCAGTAATGTTTTACAATGTCACAAATGAAACTGACATTCGTGTTGTCAAGACTTGAGTTACTGAGACTGGAAACCGTTTTAGTTTTTGTATAAATACAGGTCCAGATACGATATACCACCTGGAGAGTCTGTAGTTTTCTTTCTATCCAGCGAAGAATGATATACATGAATATATTTTCACAGCCTTTGCTATATAAGGATTGCTTAAAGCTATAAGCAAGTCAACAATGTACCGCTTAGTGAATGAGAAATATCGAGCCTGGCAGAGATTATTTTTTAACAATTTGTGCATATAGTCGAACTCATACGAAGAACGGTATAGCTCGGCCAAAAGGAGGCACAATTTGTACCCATCGGAATGCTTTTATTTAGTTTCTCCCAATATCACACAGATATTACTAATCATAAATTCAAGGCTTTGTTGCTTTTGACGTTAACACAGCGGTGACCGGTTTTATTAAAATGAGTGAGCCTTTGTGAGGAATATTAGTACAGAGAATAGAAAAATCCCAACCGGGGATTTCTTTATACGGAATATTTATTTGAGAGTCTAATTCTTTAGAGAGACGTGACTCACGTTTTTTTACTAGATACTATTTGTTCTCAAGATGAAAACTATTACTTGAAACGTTGTTTTATTTCATTGTTGCAAGTACGCTACATGCGGACCTAATTCGTACCTTGATATATTTCCTCAGTTCTTTAAGCGAACAACGGTTTAGTAATAAGATGTTGGTATTATCGGCTGGATTGAAGCTTTCTCCTGTACTATTCTGTACTAATTACAAGTGTCATAGGATACTAAAACATAACAATTATATCAATTTCAGGTGAGTGCGAAAAGTTCAATGTACATGTGGTCCTCAATAATAGTTCGATATCCTTTTCAAGCGCAAAAGACACTTGAAAATAATTTTTTGTATGGTGGGTACCACCTCTTGGAATATGGTGTCTTTGAGTAATAATGTTATAACTGAGGATGTAACACCTAATTGCTTAATAAATGTATTTGCACCAGAGTTTTTCAGATAAGAGATTTGTTCAACCTGGATCTCGATCATACCTAAACTTTAATGTATACATAGATGTTATCATAATTCAGATTAAAAGCATGTGTTTGGATATAAGAAAAATGTTCATTCCAATAAAATTTATTAGACAGTCGTCACACCCTTATTTAGAACATTATTATGCAAAGACGATATATACCAAGAGGTGACCCCAAATACCCACCATACAATAATACTTTCAAATACTCCTTTCTCCTGAAAGAAAAAAATCGAAAAAAAATATTAAAAACCATAATTGCAAATAAGCTTTCACGCTCTTTCATTTAATTTTTGCATCATTTTTGTGTTTTTTCCCCCTTAAAGTAAAAGAAAGCTAAAATATGAAGTAAGGTTCATCATAGAGACAACCGAAAACTATGCGTTAAAAAGCTTTCATTTACTTTTTCAGATTTTTTGTAGAGTGTTGAAAGGCATTCACATATTTGAATACTATGATGGGCTGTATGAGCCATTCTGACAGTATCTTGGAAATCTGACGTCACATCACCTTTTTCCTGATGTTCACCAGAAGGAAGGAATTTTTGGGAATCTTTTATCAGTAATGCTTTACTAATGGGTAAAAAGGGTTATTCCAACATTCAATGTCGTGATTACAGTTGAAAAAAACTTCCTGTGAAGTCAGAGTTCTTAAACTCTGATAGTCTGGTCCATAAAGGCCACCATAGAATTCAAATGTTTGTACGCCTTTAACTCTATTCACAAAAATCTAAAAAAAAAAACAATAAATGAAAGTATATTTATGCATAGTCTTAAGTGGTTTGAACTTTGATATGGAATTCATGCCTGGAATATTCATTGTCTGCCCGGCATCATTGAAAACTGATGACCGCTTCTCTCTTGTGTGTTACCGGCTTTATTTCTTATTTGTATAATTTCTTACATACCTTTGTCTTCGAGAGTTAGTGTTAAACGTTGTTGTGGAAATGGATCTTGCGATTATCCACTTGGAACGCCCTTTACGGAGTCCTACGAATGGTATAGGAATGTTACAATGCTTTATAACTGGGCGGCCATTTGTTTTAGACATGAAAGGGTGGTCACGTGACCTCCAACTTTCGACCCGTCTTACAGAATATTTTTAGACACATTTCCAGCTAAAACTTCAAAGCATGTAACGTATGTGTTGGGATAACCCAAAGGATCTATGTGTGGAAACATATATACGAACATTCGCATATGAATGTTCCGAGTCAATAATCGCAAGGCCAATTCCCAAATTAATTAGGACAGTAGAAATTTAGGATGAAATCATGCTCTGAGAAGCGGTCTACAAAATTTTCAATGATATTGGAAAGACGCGAGTAATATTCTAGGCCAATGAATGAAATCAGTATAAGTTGGCTATAATCGAAATATGTGTCTCAGCAGCGCTGAAACTGTTATAAGATATACCCAACGTGGCGATCTAATTCGACACAATGAAGACACGGCTCGTAACTCCGGGTTAAGCGAGTGCCGATGATTCTGGACGCTTTGTTCATATTTACTTACAAGTATAAAACTTATAGACAGTTGGAGTGAAGGAATCATATGAAAAAATAGATAACAGGGATGTTCACAATAAACATAGGCTGAACACAACATGCAGAATACTGATCAATATTTCGACCTCAAACTTTACATCAATAGTAAATTCATTAGATATGTAAAAAAAAACTAGCTAAATAATAGCCTTCTTCCTCGAAGTTAAAACAACAAATCGTTTTCATTAACGCCAGGATGACATACATTTGTGAAATCTTGCATGCATAAAATTGTTTTACTTTACAGCTAGGTTATATATCAAAATGTATATGATGTTGACTCGAAAAAATCTCTTCATCGAAAGCATATAGTTAAAGCAATACATGTCGCTTTTTTGCAAATGGTGCAAAAGTGCTCATTGTTCGTGAATCGGATTAGTCTGTCCATATTTTGCCATGCACGCATAGCGGTGACTCGGGCGTTAACGAGTGAGTGAGTGGGTGCTTGGGGTTTAACGTCGTATTCAACAATTTTTCAGTCATATGACGACGAAGGAGTCCTTAGAGTGCGTGTAATTTTTGCAGGACGGATTTCCACTGCTCTTTTATCTAGTGCTGCTTCACTGAGGCAATTACCGCAGGCAATTAAGGCTCCCAACCCGAGCCATTAAACTGATACGGTTCAACCTGTCCTTGCATTTTTCCTTCATGCTGAACGCCATGCGAAGAAGTTACAACTTTCTCTTACGGTCATAGTTGTGACCTGACCCAGGATTGACCCTGAATCTCCCGCCCCTGAAGCAGACGCTCTACAACTAAGCCATCGGGACCGGTGGAGCGTTAACGACATCATATCGGTAGCGTAGTTTCATCTGTAAGCTAATCATTACGGGTGAGACATTTTGGATGCCTGATGTACCGACCCCTATTCGTATTTGTTGGTAGATTGCCTATCTAGAGGAATGGGATATTGTGACACCATTAAACATAAACATTGCATCTCTTCCACTTCCTTCAGTCTTCTGTACACCGCGCTAATGCCTTCTCTATGCTCTCAGCTGTTGTCACATTCTGAGGCTAGCGACGTTGTACAGCCTATGTATGTTGACATCACCGAGCACTGGCGACTATCTATATCTTCCACATTTAGGATGCCTTCTCTATGCTCTCAGCTGTTGTCACATTCTGACGCTAGCGACGTTGTACAGTCTATGCATGTTGACATGTTGACACTCAATATCTCCGAAGCCCTCTTACGTCAGCTTCTAAAAATTTACACACTCAAAAGCCATTATGTCTTAAGTATACAGGCCAGATTTCAATTTCATCCTTTAAGATTTTTGTTCATGGGACCAAAATCAAAATAGAGTCAAAACGCATGTTCCAGACATTTCAAAATGATGTTCTATCTTGTTTTACTTGAAAAGGTGATCAACTGGTCCTCCATCTTCTTGGTAGACGTCGCGCAAACGTTTTTTCCATGAACTGATTGAGCCCCCAATCTCCTTAAGAGTAATTTTTTCCAGCAGTCCTTGATGCGTGTCACACGTGTGCTCTACTCATGACACCTGACAGGTGATGCAACGCGGGTCACCGCAACGTGCGTTTTTATAGGCTATGTTTTCATTTTAACCCTGTGTACTGACTACTCAAGCTATGACCTTGAAAATTAGTCAATATATAAACAAAATTATGTCATTTGAATGTCTAAAGATTTGAACAAAGGATAATGGAGAATGTAGCATCACAGTATGGCCAATTTTTTTATGCACATCCGAGATATGTACACATGCCTAATGACTCCTCTTCGTAAATTCCCAAACATTCATTCATTCAGCCATATTGCACCTTCACAGTGTCAATGGTATTGTTTCGCTTTGATGCAGTAGGGCCCCAGACTAAATTAATCAATGCAGGTAATTCGATCATGTTACATGTTAGTCTTAACTTGGACATCGAGTGAAATCTATAAGTACATATTTCCAGTCACATGTTGTAGAAATCCAAGTGTGATCGTGTGATCTCCAGTCTGCGGTGCACACTTTAGAAGGATGCTCTGACTCGTTGCCCCAGCTCTTGCTCTAGCAGTTCATTGGTGGGTACCTGCTACATGTGCGTGAGTTGAACTCTGAATGATGAGCTCTGGCTGTAGCAGTTCATTGGTGGGTACCTGCTACATGTGCGTGAGTTGAACTCTGAATGATGACAGATAATCTGCTGTATGGAAACAGTATGTGTGAATGGATAGATTTGGGATCTGTTCCCTTCTTCCCAGTTTAGCTTTCAGAAATACAGATAAGTTCTCTTCCATTCATTAACCTGGAACTCCCGAGTTTTTCCCGAGTTTTCTGACCTCAGAATGTGAAAGCTGTACGCTCAAAAACACGTTTCCTTTAATCCGAAATTATATTCTGAGCTCATTTCACCTAGTTACCGGTTAATTTCAACAGAAAGTCTGTTGTCTGAGTGATGCTAGAATGCATTTAGTATTATAACATCACAATATTTAACATAATATCCTGTTGGTCTAAAACAGTCTTTATCTTACGTTAATAGAATATGTGTTATATTTAACAGAATAATATGCTGGACTAACAGAATACATTCTTGCATCACTCAAACAACAGACTTTCTGTTAAATTTAAGAGATTATATATTTCCAGAACCATAATGAAGACAATAACTAGAAACATATGTGAGGTACAATCTGAGAACAGCGCAGGTGACAGGAATTCCAGGTTAGTGAATGTAATGCTTCAGAGTGGTTAATGTGGAAGCTAAGAAAGGAACATGGTCAACTGGTCACAGAGCTAATGCAAGCGGCGCCCTTGCTGCGGCGCTTGCATATTTTCCCAGTATGTTAACATTCTAGGGTCACATTCTTCGATGGTTTGTGCTGAGCATTGTCTTGATTTATGTTCTTGTTCTAGTCCTGCACGTTTAATAAATCTGTGCACTAGCGTTTCTTCCACCGAAAAAGGCCTCGCGGCGCCTGGGATATAATTAGGGAATCAATATATTTATCCGAAAAAATTAAGTTTAATTCGTTACTCGGCTGTAACTTTGAATAATTCCAGCTGCCGGCATCGAATTGAAAACATTGCTCTCCACATGGGTTTCTTATTGTCGCCATCGTTAACACATACAATTGAAATTAATTTGATATTCTGGCTCTCATCATGTCTTTTATATGTCATTCCAGATGTCATCGGTTTATTGTGAATTAATTATAATGAAGATTTTCTATCCGCCAGTGCCATGAAAAGCCTTTCATTCTCTATAAAGAACCCGATCGCAGCAGTTTGATTACAGCTTGTCCAGCGTTGTATTATTCACTTCCATCCTGTGATAAAAAAATTCTTTGAAATAAAATTATACGGCGTGATTGTGAGGATTAGCAGACTGGTCTATTGAATTGCTTGTCTCAAATCTGCTTAGAGTCTGATTGGTAACATCGATCTGTCCTTGTATTGATACCGAGTTCGCTCTAGTCTACCTTATTGGTATGTATCACTGAAGACTGGAAATAATGAGTTAATTTTCTAGAGACCTTTGCCTGTCAACTCTGAAGACCATTGTCAGTCTATCTAAAAAGCTTAAGGCACTCTTTAGTGGAACACGGAAGGATATAAGTTCTTTACCACAAGTACATGCATTTTTGTAAAGAAAGAACTTCTTCCAGAAATACATTCTTTTAAATGCGTCTCAAATAATAAGATGAATACGATGGAAAAGTGGCTACAGAAATTCGACAGACATGTTAACAAGATAAATTCAATTGAGCTAATCAAACGAAATATACTGAAGTGCTCCGCTGACCGTTTTGACAGTAATGTATGAAGTAAGGTGTCGTTCAGTTTCAGTCCATTTACTTAAGCAAAAGTCGTTAAGGAATGGCTTGCCAACCTTGCGTTTATACCGGCATCATGTCATGCATGTAGTATTACTCATTTTTAGTTTCCTATTTGCTTTAAATTGTTTTCAATTTACCTTTGTGTCGACAAATTTACAATGCTGCCTCACTTAAATGATACATGACGCCCCACGCAGTCACGGTATATTGACTTAGGGCTTACAAATCTTTGTTCAATTCCTTCTTCAAAGCGAGAATGTGCCGATAATGGCAGTTAGCGGACTTGAAGACCAGTCCCATGGTAATGGCCTTGTTGGACCGGGTGGAAAACGGGCTAATGCTGACGGGTACCATATCTGCAGACCTGAAAGGTATTCTTCACTTCACATCGCTACGCCCGCTGCAGTCCTTTTTGCTTGTGATATTTAACAATGTCTGGGTGCATATAGCTGTGTTTACAAAGTAGCCATGCAATTCAAAACCGATGTTCAGCGTCATGATAGTGTAATGAGCGACATTTCTTAGCAAAATAAAATGCTAATATTTGGGGGTGAATGTCGTGTATTAATTATAGACCCGACTAATGGAACATGCTGCATGCAGTTTTTCATTGTAACGAAATGTATGGGTAGATTTTTTATCAGCGATTCAAGATCAAACAATTTGCATGATGTTGTACCCATCCACTGAAGGGGTTATACTTATCAAAGGGTTGGGATAAAACACACAGCACAACATTAAGCCAGCTGGTATTGGAAATCGCCTAATGCAGATTTCACGGTTGGCACCATTCTTCAATAACTTGGTTGTGGGAGGATTCATATCCTTTTCAGGACGGCATCCATTTGCGATGTGATTAGAAGATGGGGGAATTTTATCAACAATTTCTGAGTACACAGCGAGACACTTTTGTTCTACTCTGAATATTCATTTTCTTTTCATATATTGAGCTCATTTCCTGACAATGGTAACAAACAAAGAGACATATTTCAGTAGTTAAAACGTTAGCCGACACTTTCTTTTTAGATATTTATGTTCAACGGCAATATTTGAGACGCTTTTATATGAGTGTAGGTGGGTTGTATTTTCTACTGAGTCAACCTTTACTGTTACTTTGGATTAGTGACACAAAACCCCCACATATTTTAGTAGTTTTAATGGAGAGCGCCATTTTGTTTTTCCGACTTGCCAATAGAGCTGATCCACTACCTATACGGTTTCGCCGTGTGCCGTATAGAACAGAGTATATTTAATAGTTTTACCACTTGTAAAACTATTAAAAACAACTGCAGCGGCGACAGGATGAATAAAGGCGCCATAATTGTTAAATAAAGGCGCCACTAACTTTTCTGTATACAAAGTTACTGAGCATGCGACTGCAGGTTTTCTGTCTATGGCTAATTGCTCGGCGATGGATATCAGCGTTTACAAACACCATAAAAGAAAATACTGGACTACACATTTTCATAGAGAATCAAACTGACAAAGAATAATCTGCTCTTTTCAATTTGCGCATGAGGCACACCAGGTAATGAGCAATTTCGCAGATTTAAAATGTTGCTATCTGTATTTCTATAACTATAATAAATCATCTTTGTATTCAAGCAAACGCTGACAGAAATGCTCGCATTAAATAAGTTTTGCTGTTGAATTCTGATATTAAACCTGTTTAAATCATTGCTCTTGGCTAAATATCCAAGTATTGAATCCAGCTTGTCGAGAGAGGGTAATAGATTATCCTTGGACGTCACAGAATGGCACCGTCTCCACTCAAGAGGCAGTGAACCATCTAGAACCAGCCCGAACTTGCTCTTGGGCAAAGAATTGCCTCAGATCCCGTAGGATTTCACCAATGAGATAACAGATCAATGAAGAGAAAGTGTGAAGAGGATGTTGACTTTGCCGTTAGCGTGTGATCGCATCAGACCACCTGCATATCCCCGGCGGATATTCAGCCGTGTGGAAGCGTAGATTAAATGAAGAGGTTTAGACTTAAGGGAAGTCAGAACAGCGCTGCTTAACGAGCACAGAACACTTGTGATCTGGTTCATAAATAAAAGAAGAGGCTTCATCAACACCTCTTGTGGCGTGTTGATTCAAAAGTCGAATTGCATGGCAAATTCAGCGTCTCCGTAACAGAAATATGGTGAGATGAAACTTAAAGGATTTTTGTCGTCAGTTGATATTTGTCCCTGTTACCCTAACATTTATTCTGTTATTCATTTATTAGATTTTCTGTGGGACAGCTAGAGGCAAACGTATACAGTCCACGCATTTCTGTAGGACCGCATTAGGCAAACGTATACAGTCCACGTATTTCTGTATTAATCTAATTGTTGTTTAATTCTTACTAAAGAGGTTTTCACTTTACAAGATGGAGGCCAGCTGTATGGATAGAGGGAACCGGACAGCCCGGACTAAACCATCGACCTGTGACGAGTCACTGACACACTTTCCCATGTGTTCTCGGCGTGTCAGTGACGGGCTTATTGGTGGGAAACAAGTCGTCTTCAAAGAACTGCGTCCCGATTAACGCCGCCGACGGCTTGTTATTACCATGGCCCCCCGAATAGGGAAAAAGGGCAATCGTGTTTTAGACATAAGGACATTCTTTACCACGACACCGGTTTCTTTTTTAATTCATCTCAAAAGTTTCTATTTCGTGTATAATCACAGAACCTTGTTGATTTTTTATTAACCATACTCTGGCGAATATTGATTGCTTCACACCATGTTGTCTCACTTTAAACTTTCAATTACACTATGTCATCGACCTTGCATGGTTGCTCTTCTGACGGAAACTGTGTTACAACATGAGTGTGACAGTTTATTTGTTCCTCCATTAGTGCCATTGTGTATGTTCGCTTTCTACTCCAACAGAAGCCATTTCGTGTTCGCTGGAAGATCCTAACTATCAGTTTCCGCAGGTGGTTGATGCGTTGACACGCCGGCAGTAATGCCTGTACATCCGCGTGCAGAGCATATTGATCTTTCATTCAGGGAAGGACATCCTGTCGAAATCCATGGAATCTAAACCGCTTCCCCTGAGGATTGCTGTATTAGATTTTCTGGATGGACTGTCGCTAATGTTTTCACAGGAACCCAGCAATTTGCTGCCATCAAGGGAGTAATCCATTTAACTCCTAAAGTCCTGTGAATCGAAAAAACAGCGAGGGAAATCGACTTCCGGCTAAGATATCAAGCAAACTGAAAAAAATCTTCACCAGTGTCGTCTTATGGTAATAGACAGTAAACATGACTTGATATAAGATTTGGCAAATAAAATCGAAGACTGACACGCAAGCTAACGAACACCATTTGAATGGACTATGGAGATTTTTGTTTCTGCTCGAGGAAGGCATTTACACAAATCCTACATCAAAATGTCTCGCTGAAAGAAATCACCTTGATGTACTTGAAGAGGAGCTTTAAGACATTTTATATTTTTGCATCCCCGGAAAACTCTTTGGTTAACCATGAATACCACAGGACACAGAAATGAGATTGTAAGGACCTTACACGAAACGGTGTCGTGATATCTCAAATCTGCTGTCTAGGGTGATGTGTAAATCTGTAGCCTACATTCTATACCGTTTCAAAATTTCACCCTGGACGCAAGCTAGTTTCTGCTGGACGTTATTGGGATTTGGTTAGCATCATTTAATTTTGTCGAATGTCCCCAGCAAAATTGCCAATTACTGGAGCTTGCTACTTTAGCTCAACGCGTTCTGATGTCGCCTCCCTTTCCCTCGGGCATGCTATCCAATTTCCACCGCTCCAGCGTCATTCACGGAATTAATTATATTCGGAATAAGGTGTAAGGCACATGATAGCATAGTCATTTACAAACTCATCTCTTCTCTCTTTTTTAGATGTTGCGATGAGTCTCATCGACAAAGGAGAAAAAATGGTTTATTTGGTATTCATTTTATCAATGTTTGACGTCACAAAACTGTTGTTTACGACTTTAGCATGCTGTATTTGACGGTATGAGTTTTAACAATTCAACAGATCTTTAGGTTTTTTACTTTTGCAATTCATTTGCAAGAGATCAATCGTGATTTGGGTTTCTCGTACGATGCATAAAAGATGCAAGGTTTTTGCAATAGTTCCATGTTGACCTTATAGATCTAGCATATAATCCAGATTTAGCATCCAGCATTGTACTCTATAGAACTGTACCCAGCTTGTAACCAGGTAGGAAGATAACTTAGCAAGAAATCCTGTCCAACCTGTACGTTCAGTTCACCGTTATGCGTGTGTGTATTCATCCATCCCCAAGAGAAAGAATAAAGCAGGATGTTCAAACGAGGCTCAAAACTCAGTGGAAAGAACTGAATGAGTTATTTTAACACATTTCCGCACTTTAACTTTTCATTATCGTATGTAAACATTCACAGGTTATTATCACTTTGTACATTTTTGATCAGAGGCCAGATAACAGGTAAAAGATAAGGTCATTTCACGCATGAGTCCTTTTAAGACTTGAATTTCCATAACGATGTGTAAATATCGAAAATGTTATTCAGGTTATTATCTGGCCAAAATGTTCACGTCTCAACGGTCATTATTTATTTACACCGCTTTCCCCGCTCTCTAATGGATATTGGACTGCGTTTTCAATGGTTCTAATGGCGTGTGAATGGCTACGAACGATGGACTGTGACTAAATAAGGCTTTTACCAACGATGTGCCTGTAACACATTTCGCGAATCAAGCCTGTTCAGACAGATCCTTCATGCTACAGTTACCCAGACCGGAAGCACGTTCTAACGGATGTAAACTCGGAAAGGTCAGGCTGTGGTAAAGGCTATTCAGTCTTTTAAGTGGGCTACGGTTGTACCATTGATTATAGCTTTATACACTAGCCTTATTGCTCGCACATTTAATTTGCCAATAGTCTAAGTCACCGGAAACATTAACCTTCGATCCGAAAGAGATAACAAGTTGTCTGTTAGTCGACTTCTTCCGATCCCATCTCCTGTCATGTACCCGTGTTCATGGTTCTAATTCATACAGACGGGAAGGTGTCTCGACTGGAAATTACACATGTGGCTGCCACGGTATCACCACAACACTTTAGGAACCAGAAAACCTGCTGATACTTGATCGCACGAAAACACACCTGTTTAAGTGTAATATTGCCCCTAACAATATCAGACATCTCCTGTTCGAGCCGTGCATAATTCATTATCGTCCCTGGCCGATCAAGGCCTAAAAGAAAGTCTTCCATCACCATTTATTCTGCTGAGAATAGCGAAGTTTCAAAACAAAGCATACTGGCAGGAACATGGCTTTCTGTATTTAGCTTCAGCCGTCCTTCACAGGATATTACTGTGTATGTGACGTATGCCTGTTTATATTTAGTGTGACGTCACCTGACGTCAGACGACCAAACCTTTGACGCCGTTTTGTAGGGTTTGCCAAGTAGTATTTGTGAACCGAGTATGAAATTTCTGCGTGTTTTGGTTAAGGCCTAATCGCAAGTTAACATTTTAGTGTGACGTCACCTGATGTTAGACGCCAAATCTTTTGACGCCGTTTTGGAGGACTTGGTAAGTGTTGTTTGTGTAATAAATATGTACGATCTGTCTTTGTAATTTTTGTAAATATAAATGATTGCTTTTTATCCGAATATGATTCATGCTCCCTTTTAGATTGTGAACTTTTAACTGTGAACTGTGAGCCAAGTTCACGCACGTACCACCCTATCCAGCACATGCATTCGAAAGACGGGAAAAAGTATGAATGTAACACTGCCGAGAAAGACTAACGCATTATTCACATATCACCCCTGGGATATATTTCGCAGAAGTTCATTTGTCCCTAGGAGGTGATGAATAAATAACACGACACCACAGAGCAAAGAGATATTTGTTGATGTATTTATTATTACAGTTGATCGCATAACGCTTACTCACTCACTCAGAAATTTAAAAAGAATAACCGTTATCACAGGACAATGTGATAAAATAAACTCCGTACAATAAATACAATAAATTTAAACGCTTGTAATGTTTTAACAATTCCTCAGTTCATTCAACTGAGGAATATCATGCTGATAGAGGTTAAAAAGTCCTTTGTTGACATTACTTTACCGACCACCTGTCTTGTCGTCTTCGTGAGACCAAATGACATTTGTATCCTTTAGAAAAGTTCACAAACGTTGAGCTCCTCGATATTCTTCATCGTTCGTCTCCTCTAAACAATTTTTGTGAAACTTTTTTCAGGCTAACGTGTTATAGAAAATGTGATCAAAAATAGTTACAATACATCTGACATTTTGATAGATCACATGGTGTAATAGGATGAACTTCTTTATCTAGCAACAAAACACTTCGAACGTGAAAGTGTCCTGTTACCATACACTCATATGCCATGGCCTTAATTCACAGTAACTGGACTTCATTGACCGAGTGCTATAGGCTCTTTCCGAAATACTTAACCGTTCAACTTGAAAAATTGGGACATCATTGAGCGCTTTGTGTGTTTGACACAAATAATGGTAGGATTTCTTTATTAATTTATTTGATTGATTGGTAATTCACGCCATAATAAATAATATTTCAGTTTTACGACCCAAGTCAGTATTATGGTGGGAGAGAACTGTGCGGGGAAAACCTATGCAGGTAGATGGCAGGCGTTTGAACGTACGATCGAAAAGGAAGCAATCATGAGGTGGACTTCAACTCACAACGACCGTATTAATGGGAGGCACATGGTTCATTATGCTGCGCTAGCGCGCAAACCACTAGGCCACACAGCTCCCTCCCTTCCCCAGCAATGGTAGGTGAATTATTTAAATGTAACAAGTTGCAAGTCAATTCCGAAAAAAAATTTTGTGATTTTCCAAATTATCAGTATAATTTTAGAATTGTGTGACTTGCACATACAGGTACAAGTACATTCCTTATCAGTTGAAATCTGACACTGAGATAAATTCTATCCAAGCTTGAAAAGAGAAGATGTACACATGTAGACATTGTAATGTATATCCATGTATGTTATATAATTTACCCAACCTGACCTCTTCTTGTGCACTAATATGTATTCGAAAGAACGCATGCGGAGCACCAGTGGCAATGAAGTCTTTTGTAAGTGTCATTTTCAACCAAAATATTTCAACAGATATAAAAACGAAGAACACTTTCACACTTTGGTCAATTTTAAATGTGCATAATCGTCATGGTGAGCATTGCCTTTGTGTGGTGATAATTTTGTTACACAACTAAAGTTACTAGTCGAAAGTTGAACACCTTGTAGCTACATTCCCATCCGGATTGGTTTATGACATGCTTGTGGGCAAGCAGTTTAATCCGTATCGCTGTTGTTGTGGTGACACATCCCAGTAAGACAGGCCACATTAGTGGAGTTATCTCACCTTATACAGACCTTATATAAAAGACACAAGGTGACAGACTTGAAAACCGTGCGTATACATGGATTAGGTAATCTTTAAGCATGCATTAGCCGACCATCAGCGAGCTTGCGTGATGCCAGCAATCAGTCAGCGATTAGACATGACCTTCACATCCATTAGTGACCAAAGTATCTTCTTCAGAAGACGTATTTCTGGATGCGCCATATCCTGTTACACTTGATCCAAGACATAATGCTTACGAGAGAATCACTCCGATCGGAGATTCTCTAACGATATCAGGAAGAGTATTTCCACCATCTTCTTTACATCCAAGTAATGAATTCGAATATAACAGAGGACATCTGAAACGTGAACACTTCTTGTATTCGGGCGTCATTTTTTTAAGAGCACACCCGCGGAAGCTACGTGTATTTCTATACTGTCAGTGTTCAGCAGTCCTGGCCTCAACAGGTCTCAGTTTTAAGTATTCCTAGAAGGAGGAGAGATTTAAACCCTGCCAAGAAGGTTGGATTTGTGCATCCGATGTATCCCAGCAGATGAGCTCGGACAGTATCATTTTACAGAATGCCTTGTACTTGACAGCTCAGCGTGTGGCCTGAAGATTGCGTGATGAGAACAACACCAGCTCAAGGCTTCTTGACATGTTTCCATTACCCATTGGCATTTACTTCTGGGAATACCAGTACGTCATGTGAGGACAAATGGAATTTCACAGCGGTATCCACATAACGCTTCTGATGTGTTATTCCCCGAACTCTTAAAATACATATCTAGTCACGTAAGGAATGGTTCTTTGTCTCTTTCATCCTGCTGATATTAACCTGTGAAGACATGTGACTGTTAATCCTAGTAGCACGGGAGAAATGCCGGACGACATGGTAGATTGTGTGGAGCTGTACGGCGAGCAGACATGAGGCGTCAGTCCGGACATGAATACAACGAAAACATCCGCCAAGTCTTTATCACAGAAATACCGAACTGGCTGGTCAATGCAACGAGTCATCTCCGTGAAAAATCTGAGAAATAAAACAATATTTTTAATTAGTTTATTTATTTATTTTATTTTTCTTTCATGCCATACCCAAAAATATTTTACTTGTGGCAGTTATAATTTTATCGCTGAAATTACCGTCGTAAACCACCGTCCCTTGGAAAGATACTGACGAACCTTCTCACGTGTGACATACAGGTATGCACTCAAACGTTACAGACTACTCAAACGGGAACACATGGCCGCTAATTGTTACTGAGGCACCTCAGGGTAATCTACAAATCCCTTGCCAAAGGTCTGGATTAGCGAAAATATTGCTAAGATGCGTAAAATGAGAAATACTATGCAATTTGGCGTGATTTATTCTTTCACCATAAGGTTTCGACATGGAGCAAGATGACGTGATATCTATCATATTTTGATATTTGGTATTTCGACCAAACACTCATAAAACCCAAGCTTTGTGTTTCTCCTTGACAAAACAACATTACCAAGTACCAGATGTATTGTATGTTTGAAAGTGTAGAATTCTATTTTCTATTTTTCTATAGTTTTAAAGTAATAAATCCGATGTTATGAAATCTGTTATTTAACGTCGATTTGAATTGATGCAAAACACCGATTTCAGTCGCAATTTTTTTTTAACATTTAACACAAGCACTCTATGGTTGTTAAACAGTTAACACAATCCACCCATTAAACACTGAACATATGCAGTCTAGCGTTGTAAAATAATTAGCATATATGCTGTACCGTTAAGAACAGTAAAATAACCTCTCTATCGTTTTCTGAGCATTTAACACAAGCGCTCTACCGCTGTTAAATAGTTATTCTTATTGTCTATACCCAGTTTTATAAGAATTCAAGACCTGTATAATACATTTCAAAGTGTATTGTGCACATGCGTTATCGAACTGTTAAGGCTATGTTTTGCAATATTTCACGCTTTTTTGTTTCGAAAACATTTACAAGTCCTACTCGACGAGCATTGTACTTCCATGTATGTGTAGTGTCTAGCTTTACTTTAACTTTGAAGAAGAAATGTCGATATATGTAATACTTTAAGTATTTCCGCTGAAGGTGAACTGAGTAAGCACATTTGCATTAAACAAACTTTTCTCAACTTACGAGCAAATTTTTTCAACCTCTTCCACTCTGTTGTTATCATCAGTAGGGCGATGATAAAAGTTCTGACTCTTCATAAGCAGGCAGTTCTGAATGGTCGTGTCTTCTTTCACTAAACAATCTCGGTTTGTGGCGTACACTACAGACAAAAAATAAATGTATTTATTTATTTTCCTTATTTTAATGTGTTGAACACGGTACTCAAAACTTTTTCACTTACATGATGGAGGAGTGATCGGGATAAAATCGGGTTAAAAAAAAAGGCACACATCATGAGATTGTGTGATCAGTTTTGAACAACTATCTATCCTGTTTTTTAGCATAATTGACTTAAAATTTTTAATTATTTATTTTGAAGCAAATGGCGCACAATTAATAAACCAACAACCTTTGGCATATAACTGGCCATCAGTCCTGCGTGTATGTCACATGTCTAAAGATGTTATTGACTTTATCACATTGGTGGAAGGCAAGTGATGCCCAATGAACTTCTCATGAAACCATTATATGTAGGTTATGAACGCTGAATGTCTAGCTATTATTACCACTCACGCCAAGATAACACGTGGAGATAGTTCTGAGATCGGTTAACCATATTTCCACATTTACCGCTCCGAATCGTTACAGTCACTAACCTGGAAATCCGTCCTGTGTGTGACAAAATCTGACTTTCTGTGATATTTAAGTAATTCTGAATTCATATCACCTCAATAGAACAATTACCATAACCCCTCACCTAACACATATATAACCGAAGCTTCCACATACTCCAGAAGAAGTTTCCACATTAGCTGCTAATAGTTCCTTCTGTTCATTATTAAAATAAAAATTAATGTTAAGGCTACCAATCTTTTAGCTGTGTTATCTTTTTGGTTTCATTCCAAACGTTCCACGAGTGTATCTTTTTCCAGATGATGCCGAGTGCGGTTAGCATAGAAAATGTCTCTTGGCGAAGTCGGGATTTCATCGGACGTAGGGCGACAGATGATTCTATGTTACCTATGACATTATGGTTTTTATTATTCAGAAACAACTAGGTGATATTAAGTCAGAATTACTGTAGGACTAAATGAACCATGTTTTTGTTGAATAGAGCTTTGACATGCTGAGGACAGAACACAGATCAGCGAATGGTTATAGCAGTCAAGCCCGCTATTAACATTATCTTTGGACGAGAGTGTCATTAGTGTTGTGTTAGGCCAAGTCTGGTGTTAAGCTTTAATCCTGGTGTGACTTTTAATACACCTATGCACAATCGACTGTCAAATCTGAATGTCTAAAAGCCAAACTTGGAAGAATGAAACAGATTTCACATCTATATCCGACGTTGAGATTAAAACTAGACTTCATGTGTTCTATCCAATTAAAGCCTGGTGTTCCAGTGAGGCAAGATTGTAAATATATCTTGCTTACTAGATAGACATTTCCCTACTATGACCGAAACAATGAAGTATATGACCTTAACCGAGGAGCAAACAAGCCGATCTGAGCAGATTTAGGTTATTAAACAACGTATATGTCAGCCTCGATGTTAATCTCGGTGTTATCTCTGACCGCAATTAATCTTGGGGCTTCTGACGGTGTAACTCACAATGGACGTTATCACAGAAGAAGCCGAATGACTGCTCCATCTTCGTGATATCGGTGAGGTCCTTAAGCAGAGGAAGCTGGGGAGAGTACCGACACCAACCCAGCAAGGCTTCCACACAGCGTATGGCGCTACGGAAGCTACCGTCGCTAGAAAACAATAAGCAATATTTGTACTTTTATATGGTGAATACTGTGACATTGACAGTCTTCTCGTGGAATTCAATGGGGATCAATGCGTCCAAACATTATTCGTATACCAAAAAGGACGATCCAGGTCAATAATCACAAGGCCAATTCCCAAAATGACGTATACCACAAACCACCAAAGGTACATTTTCCTCGAAATGGCGACTTGGGTCCAAGCTGGATTCACCATTGTTCTCTTCCAGTGCTTGAACAATACCTTGAACTAATATATGTTCTGTTATCGCCAGTAAATTACCGATCTGCCCACAAAACGTCATCGCCAACGCAGGAAAGAACAACAGAGAACACAGCTTGAACCCTAGTTACATTTGGTGAGAAGATTTATCATTGCAGTTCAGTGAAACGAATAACCTAGGATTGGTTGTTCGAAAGTGTATTTGTTAATTCTGGCATTAAGTCATATTTTATATCTAATATTCGAGCTGCATTCAGCAGTCAATATAACTCTCAAATGTCTAAGTATAACAGCAGCAGGTTTGCGTCATATTTAATATTGTAACCCAAAAATTAACCCAAATATTTTTTGGTTAAATACAAATCTGAAGACTTAAATTAAGTTAAATCTGGTATTAAGTCTTAAAACAATTTTGAACGACCGGGCCCTGATTCCTAATCGTATAATGGAGCAAGAACATAAACAAAAATTTTCAAAGCTCGAATATTAAAAACTTGCATTCGTTGGTCTGCATTTGATTAGAAACTACTGATTAATATCAATACCAAACACTTAAAAATTATACTTTTCGGCAAAAGGCAATGAAATATATAATAAAAAGTCTTGAGAGAAAATGGGTTTATGTCGTCCATTACGCCAGCCACTTTTGTTTCGTTGAAGTCAAACACTTAGCAGCTGTCTGAGACCATTTAGGTAATATCGATTTGTACTTCAGGCTGCTCTCCGTGACTCACCGACATCTGGCTCTGACAGCATCAAGGTCTTCCCCCGCCGTCACCAGCTGATTGGCGTCAGGGCCTCGAAGAGGGTCCAGGCAGGTGAACAGGGCTTTAACAACATCCGGGGGACACACGGCCCCACCCACAACCTCGTGTAATAAGCCCAGGACGTACACTGGATGGTGCAATGAAAATATTGTACACTGACAATGAGCATAATCAAAAAAACAGCCATGTGCAATAGTTTTTGCATACATTCAGTTATAAAATGAACAAATTGCGAGTGCATGGTGTATATGATTCTTTCTCAAAACGATAATCACAGTTTAATACAACACACTAAAAATATATGTTACATTTTTTAACATATCTCTGTTACAGTATAGAAACACGATCTGATGTTTATTCCTAAAAAAAACTATGCTCAGAATCTGACTAGAGATTTGTGTTTATTATAGCTAAAGTATTGTTTGGTAAACATGTCACTTTTCCAGTTTTATAAGTAATGACAGGTGAGCTTGATAATTAATGAATATTCGCTTTTAACAATGAAATGTTTGGCTTAACGTAGCCTTCAAAACACCAATACATTTACTAAACACATCAAACGTTAACTTTTATCAACCTAAATAAATATTAATCTACAGAAGGAGCACAGGCGTAGCGAAAGGCGTACAATGACTAGGTTAATTGGTAATGATTGGTTTGGGGGAAGGTAATGGAGCGTAAACGTATACTTAACAAGCTTTTTGGCCTTGTACTAAATCACAGAAGCTGTACCGCTCAAGTCGATACAGGCATAACTCTAATGCTTGCTCGCCTGGTTCATGTGCCTACACTTAAATATTTCGAAAAATAATTGGGTATACCAACGTTGACTGAACCTAAACATTGACGTTAGACTGTACTGTTAGATTAGAAATTCGTTCACACATGCTATCGGTAGTCAATATAACAACAGCACTCACAAGGATCAAATGTGAAAGAAGAGCATTGGATACTCGTTATCAGCTACCATATTTTAACCTTGATATTTTCCGAACTATAACAGCGGCATTAAAATATGATAGGTTTTCTACAGTTTTACGAGAAAAAGAATGTCAATTTGTTGCACCTAGGCAACGTCCCAGACACATTAAATTTCTTCAAGGTGCAATTGTTCGCAAGTGTATTAGCAGTTAGGACCGGTATTAGATTTAATCTATAGCCAAAGTGCCATTTCTTTATGATTATTATGGTGAAACTGTTATCAGAATTTAAGCGGGTCTCCATTTCCAATACATATTTGAGCAATGGGCCCCAGGCTATCAATAGAACAGGATTCTCTATAGCATCTGATAGCGAAGCTGATAAAAAGAGATTCTGAAGGGAATGGTGCATGTAACAAAAGACTACGCAACGCAATATTATGAAATTCTGCCCTAGAAATGTTCTCCTCGACAGATTTTAACATAGCCATAATAAGATATAGTCATGCATTGTTCATTTTATCTTTGCAAATTCATCTTTACAATTCTTCATCCTCATATTCCACATGCTGGTGATATAAATTATCATAATTATAAATATATAATATTCATCTAAAAGTTTAGTTTGATAACAATTCGTGAAACAAAGTATTTACCCATCTCAGTCATAACTTTCCAACTGGCATACCATAACCTCAGTTTAATCTTCACTGTCCTTCACCATAAGAAAACACGAGCGTGATGTGGAAAGCGTAAAGGTCTAATTAAGAATATTCTGTGAAGATATCACTGTAATTTACATCTCACACAAGCTTGGTTACATGAGATTTAGACTGATTGGAATCAGTCAAAGTATTTTTGGAAGCTAAACACGTTAAGGAAATGTTCAATCTAATACTTCTGATAAGAAGATACTCCTGGAAGATATCAGACTTATTGTGAAAGAATTTATTCTGTAACGTATAATTGACTTTTCTCGCATCGTTACACGCGGTTACAGCTTGGTTTCACACCATTTAGGCATGAAGTCTTGAAGTTCGACACGTTCTGGTATAAAGACGTACCCTGACGATATAAGACTGCCTATTGTATTAAAGTTAGCACGGGATATGTCCGCAAGCATGTGCCAAGCAATCCATGGCCGCGGTACCAATTACATCTGCGGAGATTTAGAAAAGACGCGTTACAAAGAAGATCGATTTAAGTATTGGTTGGATGATATGGAATAGAACCGCATAAAAAATACAGCAATGCATGCTTGGTTGTCGTAAATTACCGCCTATAATCTATAGCAAAAAGACTAGACCTATGTAAGAAGTTCAGCTTGTGTGAAAGATTCTGTAGTAAAATAGCATACCTGTCACTAACAAGAGACGGTACAAGAAGCTCGGGTAAACATCCATGTCATCTCTGTTCACTGTCTGAGATAGGGAGGGTTAGAGCACCTGGTTAGCTGTCATCGGGTCGAGCCCCGAGTCCCTCGCGAAGAATCGTCTGATTGCTCGCCTCCGAGGTACATCCGGCGAGAACTGAAGCTAGGCAGTGTCTGGCCAAATTACACGCATTGTTGGTAGATTAAATAAGGCCGTGATGGCGCGGATCGATCTGGAGGAGTGAGAGCCTTCCGACATTCCCTTCTCCGCCTCTCGGATGATGTCTACAACACTCTACCAAATAATTGATTGTGGAATTACCATCGCCCCCTTGTTTGATTGCATTGTAAATCCAATCATTCACTGGCTTCCTTCCTTCATTTAGTAGGTCTCGTCTGTGAAATGAAACGCCACCAGAGAGGATGTCAATATATTGAGACAAATATCCATTGGAACAAGTAAGATAATCCCCGTTCCAAAAGGCGACCCAAATGGAACAACGACAAAAGGGTTTTTCAACGACAGACCCGGGTCTACCTTCACGAGATTCGACGTGGGATGTTCATGCCCTAACCAACAAAATCAATCAAATAGCCTGTTCAGACAGAAGGGAAAAAAAGCATACTTTTTTTGTTATAAATATGCATTTGCTTTGTTAATACCAAAGGTTTTGTTCTCAAGCAAGTTGGAATAATTGATGCACGTTGTCTATGACATTTGGATAGAGTAGAATGACCTATTTGCCGAAATGAGATATGACTAGGAAATTGCTACAAGCATCAAAAGCAGGGAATTCATCCCATGAATAATTCCAGCAGATAAGCCGAGACAACGCTGTACAGATACTAACACTATGATGTATGAATACAATCCAAGTATCTGTTGAGATCTGCGCCATACATTTGTCACTGCATCCCACAAGTTACATCTCACAATTAAATGTTACATTTGAATCTGATGTAAATCTTAGGCAAGGGTAATAAGGCAGCACAAATTATTTTGTATTTGCTCAGATAACTTTACTATATATGCACCTGAAATTATGGCTTTTCCCAGATATTAGCATCTAGTCCTTGCAACTCGAACTGACAGCCTTGGGAACGTGGAAACAGCGACAGCCGGCTTTATGTAATGAATTTTGATAATTGGCAGAAATAAGAGTTCTTGAATTAAGAGCGAATCTTCAAGTACCCAGATGGGTGGGACGTTGACAAGTTGTGAAAGGCTAACTTAACTACTTTGATCGATTTTTTCCAAAGTGAACGTGCTCTCACGGTTTCAAACTGCTATTGTTTGATAAATTACCTAGGGTCTTGGACATTTGCTGCTCATTTGCTGGATCATCGTATGAGGTAACTTTTGCAACATTAATGCCCATTGTATCGCTTGAACGACAACGGACTAACAAAATACTCAACATACTTTTGTAGTGACAAGGCCCTCGTCAAGTGTTCAGTTTCAACAACAGTAAACTATTAACTGCAGCATTTCTCTAAATTCCTCCTTTCACTGTTTGGACAACTAGATGCAGTTTCAAAGGCCAAGGTCTGATACTGTATTCAGTCAGTGTCCAGGAAATGCTTTCTAGTCACATTATCTGCTTTCGATAATCTAAAGAACTCATTCAGTAGCTTTTAATATGGCGTTTCGTATCACTAAATATCCACGTTGTCAAAGAGGTCAGTCAAGAAGTGAGCTTGTCGTGGAATCAAACCACAAACCGTCGTTTCACCTACTTTTCGACAGTAGTTGAGTTACAAAGTTTTTACACTAAAAAAATTATTCTGTTAATTTTAACAGAAAGTCTGAAGACTTTATGATTCTAGAATGTATTCTGTTATTACAACACAAATTTCTGCCAAATCCTGTTACTTTAATTGAAACTTTATGTTGAATTAATAGAATATATGTGTTATATTTAACAGAACAAAACAAGAGTAGAATACATTCTAGCATCACCCAGGGAACAGACTTTCTGTTAAAAAATAAAACAGATTAATTTTTTGACTTTATTCAAGAATCATCATTCAGAAATGCAGTTATTTATCGGTTTAAATCACCGACAGACTGTAAGTTATTGAAAAGTTGTAAGTTGCTGAAAGGTTTAAGTTGCATAGTTTTACACACCATATGGTAAAGATTTTTAAATATACCCAAAATCAGTATTATCACCTTATGTATACATCGCAGACCCTTTTTTATAATATAGGTAAACCTAGGATGTCAATTGCTGCTGTTACTTCAGGTTACGTGTGTTACACTACTTTAGAAGCTTACGCTCCAAAAGTAAGTCGCTGATTGCATTTCTGCGAGAGACTGGAATCCCCCTGGTATTTAATGAGTTTGCACCTGATCTCGCCATATGATCCAACAGCTCCTGCTGAGCGAGTGTTCTACTTACTGGAAACAGTCTCCACCTACAAGCTGTGTTACCCACAATCCTGTGCGTCAGTAGGCTCAAATCACAGGGCCCCATGTGTTCATGCTGGCACATTCGGCAAAGCTGAGGCAATTAATATGCTGAACGTTGATATTTGTCTCTTGTCTGCCAGACAATGACTAATTATGTTGCTGCTTCCAACTCCTGTGTGTTGAATAATGTTGTATATGGAGAGAAATCCTAGCATCGACTGTACCAAAAGATTTAGTATTATGTTACCCCAGTGGCCCATATTTTCACGTGTTTTAAATCTTGACATAACTCATGAAAACTTGTTTAAATGGTAGACAAAACCAAATATCTGACACTCATAAAAGTGTGATTTAGCACTATATAAAATGTCATTTGTTTAAGTGTCGCTATAGGCAACTATCAACCATGATGGACATCCCGGTTGCACAAATCACAAAAGAACTAAGAAAGTACATATAAAGTAAAAAAAATTGTGGTCAGAATATATATCTGCACTTTGGGTTCACCTTATCCTATATCCAATGCTGTCATTTTATTAAACACTGTGGATATAGTATATTGATCTTTGATTTATTATGACACAGTAACTCGTATTTGTCACACAAAACTGTCGATATGAATTCGCATGTGGTGGGATATCTTTGATCTCCACGCAAACAATATATATTGCTTTCAAACTACAGTAATATTCTCCATAGTTTTCTTTATAATTGATGAACGACCTCCTGTAAGTGCTTTCTTCTGATCTATCACCATAAAGTAGATCCATCAGGAATCTAGTCTCGTACATCTTCGTCTCTCTTGCGTTATTTGGCGTTGCAAATACACCAACGACACGACACAACGACGCCTATTCAAACCGAAGACCTTAGTGATATTCTCTTTCGCTTATTGCTTTCGGCACGTGAGCTTGTTTGCTAGCAACAGAGACTTTTGTGCGCATGTCATGTGGCACACATAAAATTAGAGTTCACTGACATGATGCGGCTTTTTACATGTATCAAGCTGTTTTGTCTTTGATAGTATAATTGTATATAAATGTACACGGGCATTAGATATTGTGGGATATCAAGGTGTTGCGTATTATAGTGACGACCTATGTCCGGTTTCCTTCCACCATAATGCTGGTCGCCGTCGTATAAGTGAAATGTTCTTCAGTACGGCGTAAAACCCCTAACAAATAAATAAATGAAATGCGTGTTGCTGCTGTTTTTCAGGTTAACTAGAAAACGCAGATCATATAGTCATCTTACAAAATATATAGCGATCCTTATTTCGTTACAGAATGTGTAGATGTGTTCATAAAACGTTGCCATACATTTGCAATTAATCAAAGTATTTTTCATAGTATAGTTTCTCCGAAAGTCTCTTTGTCAGTGACCACGTTGTTCAGCCCAAGAAAGAATGGTGGACTGATAGTGAACATGTCATAAGGTGAACTGGCGAATCCCTAGCGACATTTCCCAACAACATCGACACTTTCTTGGTACAAGAAACCCTGTCTGGCTCCAGCCACTGATCCAACACCGTAATAGAATTACTCAAAAGTAGACGGGGTCTCTAGGATACGCTCCCCCGGCGGAACGCCTAATGAACGGCCCCGTGCAGTAGATGGGCTGAGAAATTGCCATTGCCAGCCTTTCTGGACGTGAATCAGATTAAATGACAGGAGCATAAAGCGGGCCCGGGTTTGAATATGTCCCCCTTTATGCAAGAGGAAATTGAATTCTGCAAGGTGGAAATCATCGGGTGTAAAATAAAGAGTTTTATTGAGCGTCTCAGATTGATCGGTCTGTTGATTTATAACGCGACATTTGTAACCTCAGACGTAAACGTCAGCCAATATTGAGCGAGCTACAGTTACAAGAGGCTTGGATCTGGCGCCATGCTGCTACACGGGCGCCTGACATTACAATGTTGGAGAGTTTATTAACCCACATTTGAAGATTCCCATGTCGGCCTAACACATTCTGCAGATCTGCTGGCTGATTTGACAATGAATAACATCATTAATTACACAATGAAAGAATCATTTATTCTGTCTTTTTAATAGGTTATAATTGTTGCTTCTCTGAATAGGTGACAGCAGAAAAACCCCCAAGGCCCTAAAAATTATATTGACTATTATCTCATTGGGTGAAGAAACGATCCACTATGATGGATTTATCCCTAGTTTAAATCACAAGCACTTCGTCTGTTAACGTAGCCCGGAGATTTGAAACCTCTGTGGCATCTCTGCATCTTTCGAAAAACTCACTAAATGTAAAATACCGTTAATGGCTATGTTCACGTCCCCTCGATGATCTTTACATAACAAAGTATCGTATCAACTCCAAAAAAGGAATTAAGCAAAAAACAAATATCTAATAACTATGTATCGTCTAATCCCTTTCACCGAATTGCTACATTCATGTACGATTTACTTATTTATTTATTTATTTATTTATTTATTTGATTGTGTTGTACGCCGTACTAAAGAATGTTTCACTTATACGATTGTGGCCAGCATCATGGTGGGAGGAAATCGGGCAAAGCCTGGGGGAAACCCACGACTATCCGTAGGTTGCTGGCAGACCTTCCCAGCACGAAAACGGCATGTACTGAACTTGAACTTACAGAGACCGCATTTGGGAGAGGCTCCAGGGTCATTGCGTCGCTCTGGCGTGTTATCCCCTCGGTCACGGAGGCCCCTTAATGCACCATGATGGCCACGTACCGATGAGTTTCGCCTTTCGACGACAAAACGCGCTTATCAGAAGTGTGTGGTATAGACATTTTCAGGCCCTAACCCATTTAGTCGTCCAACGACAGCCGCTGAGAGGAAGGCCATGAAGACATCGTAAAGCATTTTGTCGTCGGGCAACATTTCGCATTGTAGGTAAAGACAGCATCTGCTTTGATCCAATTTGTTACCCTAAATCACCAGTCTTATCAACACCAGATGAGTTTTGGTCCCGGTTTGAAAATTAATGCATATATGTATGCTAGGAATTTACAACTGTTTTGTCATATATCAAAAATAATGGCTATGGGGAATAAACCTAGCTGTTCTGTCGTGATGAGTTCGGGATTTTCGGGACATACATCCACCAATGAGCAAGGGCAACACAGCGGTTGTTGACGATTGTCACGCAGTTCTATATCCACGATAATGGATACTCTATACCGAATATTCCCGTCGGGTATTCATGGGAAACCATTGCGCTTCCTGGATTGGCCAGTCTTATCTGTCGAAGAGTCTTGTAAAACCATAGGGCTTACCTCGTAATCGACTGTCTTTCTTGACATGACCCTTTCCGATTGGGTTAAAGTGTTAGTACCTGATCCTTTGACCAACACCAGATATGGTGCACTTTACACATGCACATGCACTTTCAATCATTCCTGTTGTGTTATTGTCACTTCCTGTTATTGTCACTTTTGTCGGGGTAATATGACTAACTCACCGAAAACATAGTTTTAAAATGTGTTGACATTGTATAAAATTGTCTAATGATTTTAAAATAGATGAAACTTTTACGTTGTATTAATCTCTTTCACGTTTCCTGCTGTCGTTTCTGTCATTCGTTTCAAAGGCTAAATGAGGCATATAATTATGTGACGCGTACATGTACGTTCATGTGCCTTCACATAATGTACTGTAGCGAATCACTCTAAAACGTACTGACTACCAGAAGATGAGAATCAATAATTCAATCAGAGTCACAACAGGTTTCGTCCGCAGACTGATGAGTTTTCGCGACATTGCCAAATCCCAAACACATAGATGCCTTTCATTTCGTTTGAAAATGAATTTTGGAAAAGACCCTAAATCAACTATATCTGTTGCTAAGCCTCGTATTTCTGAGCCAGTATGGTTCTTTGAAGTTCGTCTGCTGAAAGAGGAATTTAATTCATAGATCTCCCCAGTTGGACATAAGCTCCAATTTTTCTATAGGTCTTTCCTGCGTGGATCTAGTTTGAACTATTTCAGACCTAAAGGTTTTCATCATTTCCCCGGGGGCGTTCTCTGGAGACAACAACACAAATGATTTTACTAGAGCTAACACTGTACCTCGCTAAGGTACATTGTATTCATACGTTCTTCACCCCAGCCCTCAATAGGAGTGCCAGTGTAAATGACCATATTATGGAGAGTAAAACCGGAAGTGCGACCAATGGCAAATGGCCACACGTAACAGAAGAAATTCTGGCCTCTTGTTACTTTTATTATTTGAGTTATGGTTTTATTCCTCCCACTCCCACACCCGTTAGCACCATGGTTTTAATCCTCCACTCCCACTCCTGTTAGCACCATGGTTTTATTCCACCCATTCCCACCCCCGTTAGCACCAATGGTTTTAATCCTCCCACTCCCACTCCTGTAAGCACCATGGTTTTATTCCTCCCACTCCCACATCCGTTAGCACCCATGGTTTTATTCCTCCCACTCCCACACCGGTTAGCACCATGGTTTTATTCATCCCATTCCCACCCCCGTTAGCACCATGGTTTTATTCCTCCCACTCCCACTCCTCTTAGCACCATGGTTTTAATCCTCCCCACTCCCACATCCGTTAGCAACATGGTTTTATTCCTCCCACTCCCACCACCGTTAGCACCAAGGTTTTAATCCTCCCACTCCCACTCCTGTAAGCACCATGGTTTTATTCCTCCCACTCCCACCAACGTTAGCACCAAGGTTTTAATCCTCCCACTCCCACTCCTGTAAGCACCATGGTTTTATTCCTCCACTCCCACCACCGTTAGCACCATGGTTTTAATCCTCCCACTCCCACTCCCTGTAAGCACATGGTTTTATTCCTCCCACTCCCACCACCGTTAGCACCAAGGTTTTAATCCTCCCACTCCCCACTCCTGTAAGCACCATGGTTTTATGCCTCCCACTCCCACCACCGTTAGCACCAAGGTTTTAATCCCCCCACTCCCACTCCTGTAAGCACCACGGTTTTATTCCTCCCACTCCCACCACCGTTAGCACCAAGGTTTTAATCCTCCCACTCCCACTCCTGTAAGCACCATGGTTTTATTCCTCCCACTCCCACTCCTGTTAGCACCAAGGTTTTAATCCTCCCACTCCCACTCCTGTAAGCACCATGGTTTTATTCCTCCCACTCCCACCACCGTTTGCACCAAGGTTTTAATCCTCCCACTCCCACTCCTGTAAGCACCATGGTTTTATTCCTCCCACTCCCACCACCGTTTGCACCAAGGTTTTAATCCCCCCACTCCCACTCCTGTAAGCACCATGGTTTATTCCTCCCACTCCCACTCCTGTAAGCACCATGGTTTTATTCCTCCCACTCCCAACACCGGTTAGCACCATGGTTTTATTCCTCCACTCCCACTCCTGTAAGCACCATGGTTTTATGCCTCCCACTCCCACCACCGTTAGCACCATGGTTTTATTCCTCCCACTCCCACTCCTGTTAGCACCCATGGTTTTATTCCTCCCACTCCCATTCCTGTTAGCACCATGGTTTTATTCCTCTCACTCCCATCCCCGTTAGCACCATGGCTTTATTCCTCCCACTCCCACTCCTCTTAGCAACCATGCTTTTTATTCCTCCCACTCCCATCCCCGTTAGCACCATGGTTTTAATCCTCCCACTCCCACCACCGTTAGCACCATGGTTTTATTCCTCCCACTCCCACTCCTGTAAGCACCAAGGTTTTTATTCCTCCCACTCCCACCACCGTTAGCACCATGGTTTTAATCCCCCCACTCCCACTCCTGTAAGCACCATGGTTTTATTCCTCCTACTCCCACACCGGTTAGCACCATGGTTTTATTCCTCCCACTCCCACTCCTGTAAGCACCATGGTTTTATGCCTCCCACTCCCACCACCGTTAGCACCATGGTTTTATTCCTCCCACTCCCATTCCTGTTAGCACCATGGTTTTATTCCTCTCACTCCCATCCCCGTTAGCACCATGGTTTTATTCCTCCCACTCCCACTCCTGTTAGCACCAAGGTTTTATTCCTCCCACTCCCACTCCTGTCAGCACCATGGTTTTAATCCTCCCACACCCACTCCTGTTAGCACCATGGTTTTAATCCTCCCACTCCCACTCCTGTAAGCACCATGGTTTTATTCCTCCCACTCCCACCCCCGTTAGCACCATGGTTTTATTCCTCCCACTCCCACACCGGTTAGCACCATGGTTTTATTCCTCCCACTCCCACACCCGTTAGCACCAAGGTTTTATTCCTCCCACTCCCACTCCTGTAAGCACCATGCTTTTATTCCTCCCACTACCACTCCTGTTAGCACCATGCTTTTATTCCTCCCCACTCCCACCACCGTTAGCACCAAGGTTTTATTCCTCCCACTCTCATCCCCGTTGCACCATGGTTTTATTCGTCTCACTCCCATCCCCGTTAGCACTATAGTTTGAACAGAATGACCCCATACAAATACAGTAATATTAATTGTAAATTATTATACGTAGCTGGTCTAAAATTACACAAATGCTGTATTGTCGTCACATATAAGTCTTTCCAAGATCAAAACTTCGTCTTTAATTATAAACATGTGGTGTATATGCACGTACACATGGATGCGCATACACATTCACCAGAAGAAGTGCATCACATTAGCTATATTTCGTTTGAAGTATTTCCTTACTTTCTATCCTCTCTCTCGATGCACACATTCACAACAAGAGGTGCATTGCATCAGCTTTATTTCGTTTGAAGTATTTCCTTACTTTCTATCCCTCGCTCTCAATGCACACATTCACAACAAGAGGTGCATTGCATCAGCTATATTTCGTTTGAAGTATTTCCTTACTTTCTATCCCTCGCTCTCAATGCACACATTCACAACAAGAGGTGCATTGCATCAGCTATATTTCGTTTGAAGTATTTCCTTACTTTCTATCCCTCGCTCTCGATGCACACATTCACAACAAGAGGTGCATTGCATCAGCTATATTTCGTTTGAAGTATTTCCTTACTTTCTATCCCTCGCTCTCAATGCACACATTCACAACAAGACTAACGTCCGTAGAGGACGACTTTTATTCCATCAGTATGGTGTGTATATATAACGTCATACGTGGGAACGTTTGTTAGTACCTTACCAAAGGTCGGTGGTTTACCTCCGGTTTCCTTCTCCCGTGAACTGACCACTATCAGTTAATCAAGCAGTCAATAAATTCATACTTTCTAATAGATATATTTATTATATGTATTTATTTGATTTGAACTATAGCATTAAAATTTTTCGTTTAGTAGTTTATAGTAGTTTATAGACACACTCTTAATATGTGTAAGTTGGTAAAACAGATCATATAGGGAAAATAAATTTAAATTTTTACAATACACCTAAATGCAACATTTCTGTAAAATTTGCCAAATATGCAAAGGATGGCTGCCAATTCAAACAGTCATGGTTTCTGGTTTACTTTGTAAATGCGGAGTGGAATTCTTGCAGGCTGTTTTGCAGTTCAAGATCCAAATTCATGCAAAAATTTAAGTTTGATCAAAAATAGAATCAAATTTTATTGACCTGTTTCTTAGTGATTGAGGGTCAAGGTTATGTACCCTTTTAGACAGCGAATGGATTTACCTTGTAAGGCCACAGACATCGGCATTGAGAGTAAAACCAGAGCACCGTGTGATGGATAGAATTGTTATGTGTCTTTTGTGGGGAAATAATTAAGGACCACACCGATTTTCCGCTGTTATATAGGTATTATTATAAGTATTTTCATTTGTCTTTTTGCTTGTTGTGTGGAAATAAACCTACAGCTAAATCTTTCGTCCCGAAGAATTCTGATTTATGGGTAACGTGATGTGAAATGTTTCTTAACAGTTCAAATTACATCTACAAGTACAGTAATATGTGTATCTGTAACCAGGACGAAAACTTTATATCAACAAAAGAATTATGGAATAAAAATATGTTTAATAAACAAAGGCATTAATCATTCACGGCCTCTGATACCTCTCCGCTGGCTTCTAGCTGCTGTGTTTAATGGTCGTCGCATTTGTATTCAGCTCCGATCCGGTTTTGTTGACAACTGATTTGCCTACAGCGCCTAGTGTCCAACAGGCAGGGTCCAGAGGACGCAGGGGCGACTTGAGTGGATTTCTGGGTGTGAAAGGTTTATTGGTCTGTATATCATCAAACCTGGCTCCTGATTTCTCTAGAGACCGGAACTACAAGACATTCGACCGAAAATAAAACTAATACACAGCTATGAATCTGCTCCGTTGCTTTTCCGAGTTAATTGCGACAACTTCAAACCACCTCTCTCGCGTGTGCTTGACGAAACATTAAACGGCCCTGTTCCCGGGTAACCCTCATTCACTTCAATAGGAAACCATCGATTCGTGTTGCGCTTTAATTAAAAAAGCTGTAAAGGAAAACATTATTTCTGAGGTCCTAATGCAGAGAAAGAAGAATAGACTACGCTTAAGTGATCCAAGTACACAGCTTGAAACCTAAATCCACAGTTAATGTCTTTACTGCTTTGACTTATTTATTTATTTCGTTGGAGTTTAACACCGTACTCAACAATGCTTCGCGGGATGCAGCGTCGGTCAGGTTCATTGGGGGATATATAGTCTGTAGAGGTACTCTCTCTACGACAGACCATTCAATTCTATTGATTCCATACTTCCATAAGACATCGGGTTTCCTAATACGAGTGAAAAGTGACGTAATCCGTGTCAATGAAGACTTAGCGAACGAATATTTATTTCTTTGATTGGTGTTTTCCGCCGTACTCTACAATACTTCACTACGGTCTCCAGCATTATGGTGAGAGGAAAACGAGTAAAGCCTGGGGGAAAACTACGACTATCCGCAGATTGCTAGAAGACCTTCCAATGTACGACCGGAGAGGAAACCAGTATAAGCTGGACTTGAACTCACAGTGATTGATTGGTGAGAGGCTCCTGGGCCGTTGAGCCTCGCCGGCACCCTAACCGCCTCGGCCACGGAGACCCGTGGCAAAAGAGTACAAGTTTTCAATGGACTAACTAGACGTGTTGCTTCATTATTATTCACATAATTTTCAGAGATGCCTGAACATCATATTTTTCATAATACGTCAGCACTGTGACCTCTTCCAGCTTTAAAGCAGAAGCCGGGCCTCCGTTTCTCAGTTGGTTAGCGCGCTAGCTCAGCTTAATTAGGAGCCTCTCACCAAGGCGACCGCTGTGAGTTCAAGTCCAGCTCTTGCTGGCTTCCTCACCGGCCGTATGTGGGAAGGTCTGACAGCAACCTGCAGATGTCCGTGGGTTTTCCTTCCATCATCATGCTGGCCACCGTTGTGTAAGTGAAATATTCTTGAGTACTGCGTAAAACTCCAGTCAAATAAATAAATATAGCTAAATAAAAAAAGTAAAGGTTTCTGTTAATGTATTTGTTACATTTTAAGGGCTCCAGATTATTCCAAAGTTTTGGAACCTGTGCATCTAAATCTAGTTAAACTTATGTATATCACCTACTTACCGTTGCAGTCAACAAGCTTCCCTTAAATAGTCAGATGGCTCAGTGTTTCAAAAATATTTCAATACCGTTACTCGGCGGATAAGATTTCACTTGAACCTCCCTCGGTGCCTACAACGTATAAATTAATTTCAGTCCAGGGCCCTCCGGAAAATTTAATAACTTTCATACAAAACAACAAAATTCAATATGGCAGACATAACTTACAAAACTCAGCCTGTTTTGAATCCTGGCAATCATAAGAAGTTCAGCGGGCTTGTCAAATGCTGTTTTTTTTAGGAAACTACATGGACAAATGGAGGTTTGGCTAGCTATTGAAATACACAATTCATTTTATTCGGTCAGAGTGCTGGGCTTACAGAAAAGTTTGGTGTTGAGGTTAGTTAGTGGCCCTAAAAGGGTGCTGAACAGGGGTTGGTCCCCTGAACGATGCTAGACGGATCAACGCCGTTTATCGGTGCTGAAAAAGGTTGGAGGACAGTCATCCCCTGGATACACGTCAGACTTTTTTTTCTTTTTTTTTTTAGGGGAGGTGGGGGGGGGGGGGCAAATTGCACTCCCTTCCTTCGAAACCACAGAGATTGCATATACATGTATATGCATAGAGAAAATAGCAGTTAAAAGTAGAGTATGCTTTATTGGTACTGTTTCCAGTGGATGCATGTAGTCATATCAGATTTCGTTGGTGAGTTGGGGCTCTCATAATATACACAAAGAAAAACGCTTAACACACAAATTAGACACGTGACAAATTATGGGTCCTAATATGAGATTAATGACGAACTAATCTGGCAAAAATGAATGTAATTTTTAAGCGCAGAATTCTGACAGTAACAAAACACTGTAATTAATGTTTAGAATAAAATCACGAGATGATGACACAACAACAACAGTAGTTTCACACAAAACAATGCAACTTTTAAGTACCGAACAGCAGTGTTCAATAAGGCTTTATCAGGTAATACCCTGAAAAAGCATTTTTGCAAAACTGGCAAATGTTAAACAGAGCACATAAGCTTTATTGTCAAAAGTAATAGGGACCTGTACTCTTCCTATAGTAAGGGAACATATATATTTCAGTAAGCCCTAATAAAGTATTGTCTCATTAATGGAGCCTTCATGGGCCAAGTGACGTTACTTTTCCTAAACCGCCTGACTGATATGCTTACCTAGTAAAATGTTTAGTGGAATTTGTTTGGCCTTTCTTTTTCTTTTTTTTTATAGTTTTCCTGATGCTTGCAGAAAGCTTTTGGGTCATTTCAGACAGATCCAATCCCTGTTTAAGGACTTAACTTCATGTCCTCAATTACCCAACCACATGATGTGACGCAAACTAATTCATGCAGCGCTATCACTACACCTCGAACATCAGGAGTTATACACCAAAGAGTTATCTCCCCGTGAATTTTTCTCCTTTACGTTATGCCTTTTTGGTTTAGATCTGCTCATCCCATGTATAATTTGATAATAATTTGAAGTGAAAGCTGATGTCCTGTATATTTTGATTCTTTTCAACATTACTAAAGTTGATTGTCTGCTTTACCTAAATTGTACCTATTGCTACAAAGTTACAACCCAAAAGGCTTTAACATACAGATCCAGGATGTTATTATTGCAACGCTTAAACAGGAAGAAAACTTTAAATTATGACACTATAGGCTGGAAAGAGCACATTTTTTCTATCTGGTGGTGCCTGCTGCATAATTTTTGCGATTTTTCTTCGCCATGGCAAAACTGGCATAAATCGCTGAGTCCATCGCCTCCTCCATCTTTAACACCCTAGAATTTATGCTGGGGGTGTGTTGCCTCTCAGCCAATGAGAGTTGTTAAAACTGCCGGCTTGTTCGTGTAAACTCGGAACCTACGTCCAACATTCCGGTGTCCCGAAAGTCAAGCAGAAAACGAACTGTACTACTCGCTACCTTCTGGGAAGAAGAGTTCTACCGGAAATGTACGAACTGCACTTCGGCGGTTTCCGACGGCAATTCTCCTCCTAACACAGAATACTTCAGTTCTTAGGCAAAATGGAGTCGCCCACAGCGGATTTTGGAGCTGACTTTATTTATAATTGATGAACTTAAGGTGCATATTAGAATTTTTATGGCATGCACCTGTGAGAAAAAGCATACTCCTTTCAGTGGTATTTGTTTGATATTTAAGTTTTCTTCTCCTTTAATTTAGACAAAAAAAATACTTATTCATAAAACTCAAACATCTTTAAACTTTATACGCATGGGTTAAGTTTATTAAAATATACATATGGGGGTTTTCATGATTTCTTCCTTTATTTCCGTCCCAAAACTTCATTGGCTCTACACGATCTGTGTTATGTGCACAAGTGCCGTCAGCTTCTAAATTTAGCTTGCCACTGTTTACATATGCTGAGTTCAGAGCCTGCTGTCTGCCTCTGCCTTAGAATGTTCCAGAATACGCTCATTTCGGGGCCTGTTTGTTTACAAGTGTTCAAGAATTTTCTTATTCTACAAAACTCCACCAGTCTATATAAGACCTATGAAAGCCGGTCAAAAGAGGAGAAAGGAGAATTATTGAGTTTTGGATGCTTTCGCTGCGTGTTACTTTAGTAGGCCTTTTGTGCTGAATTTTGGTGTCTTTATAGCCTCTGGCTTTGTTATATCCTATCTCCACCGAGCACTTGTTCAGTCTGAACTTGTATATTTAATTTGTGCTCTTGTGTACACAGTGCTTATTAGTACACGGACCCTGTCTGTGGAATTTTGTGTATATTTCGTCATACACTCAGTTATACTGTGCATTTTCCCTCTTGTGAATATTGCCTCTTTGCATTTTTTTAAGCATTGCGGAGTATATGCGTCCGTTTGGACTTGACACCGTTGTACATGTAAGTACTTTAGTATTTGTATAGATACTGCTACCCTTTCTTGTTAAACTTAAGTACTTTAGTATTTGTATAAGTCTTCTTATCTGTTCTTGTTAAACCTAACAAATTGTTGTAAAATAAAATCTGCAGGTTTTGGTTACTTTTTTGTGCGGCTAAACTGTCGTGTATTTCGAAAAAGCCATCTCTTTACAATACAGACAGTTTGGGTCGTAACAAATTGGAGGCTTGTCCGGGAAGTGAATTTGAATTAGAATTGAAAGGATTTTGTGCAAGTTGTGTCATTTTTCTAGTCTTTGACTTTGTAGTAAATTTTGCTGTCAAATTTTATTCATCATGTCGGATTTTAAGCCCGACGAATTTATGGAAGCGCCAGATCAGGACATTTTTGATGTGTGAAATAAGAATGATTTGTATGCTTTAAGCAAGTACCTGAATCTTAAGATCAAAAGATCCTTACGTAAGAAAGATATGCAGTTTAGTATTGCTAAATGTTTGGTAGAATTGCAGGAGTTTGATGAAAGTGCATTAGATGCGTACAGGCATGAGGGCGATGATTCAACTGTAATAAGACTGGAGTTAGAAGGAGTTAGAACTGAAGGAAAAGGAAATTGAAAGATTGTTTAAAGAAAAGGAAGATGAAAGGGAAAATGAAAGAGTGTTCGAATTGGAGAAATTGAGACTTCAGAGCGAAATTGAAGCGAGGAAACTAGGAGATAGGTCTGGCCTAAGTTTTTCTGATATGCCTCCAAAAATTTGACGTCGCTAGAAACATAAGATTGGTGCCACAATTTCGTGAGACTGATGTAGATAAATATTTTCTACAGTTTCAGAAGATTGCTCAAAATTTAGAGTGGCCTAAAAAGTTTTGGACTACCCTTTAACAGAGTGTTTTAACTGACAAAGCTATGGATATATACACAGAGTTATCAACAGAAAAGGCTGCAGATGTTATCTTAAAAAGATATAAGCTTGTGCCAGAGGCCTATCGGGAGAAATTTAGAAATTTTGAGAAAAGAGATCAGACTTACATTGAATTTGCTAGGCAGAAGGAACAATTATTTGAGCGGTGGTGTTCTGTTAAAAGTGTAGATAAAGATTATGAAAAGTTTAAACAGATCATTCTGATTGAAGACTTTAAAAGGTGTATTAATGATGATGTCAGAACTTTCATTGAGGACAAAGAGGCTGATACATTAGAAGCAGCAGCCACTATGGCCGATAATTACACGGTTACACATAAGGTCTCATTTCAGAAAAAGCCGTCTACATTTAGAAAGCCTCAACCCTTTTCCAGCTGTTCATTTAACTCAAATTCAGGCCCACCGAAACAGACTCAAAATTTTGACAAATCAGGTGAGCAAGGAAGCCCTGTTAATTCGAACACTACTCAACGAAGGTCTGACCATACATTTACTTATAGACAATTTAGCAGGGTTACATGTAATTTTTGTAGGAAGCCAGGCCATGTCATGTCAATTTGTTATGCTTTAAAGAGAAGGCAAGAACAGGAGGGTGGCTCCAAGCCTACTGGTTTGTGTGTTACTGCTAAAAAGTCTGATATAGTGAACAATGTTGATCCACTTGATTATGTTAAGAATCCACCAGTAGATTGTACACAGAATTCACAGGATAATGTTATGAAGGTTTTTGAGCCATTTATTTGTGACGGTAAAGTCTCACTTAAATGTGACATGTCTTGTGATACAAAGATCAGGGTATTAAGAGACACTGGAGCTTCTCAGTTTTTATTGTTAGAAGATGTTTTGTCATTTTCTGATGAGTCATATTCTGGATCAAATGTATTAATTAGAGATGTAAGCTCTGCTGAATTTGAATCTGTGCCTCTTCACAAAGCTTACTTGTCATCAGATATTATTTCGGGGTCCTGTTATTGTTGGCATTAGGCCTACTTTGTCTTTTAAAGGAATTCATCTACTACTTGGTAATGATCTTGCTGGTGACTAAGTAATGGTTAATCCTATTGTGAGTGATAAACTGTTTAAATCAAACTGTTGATCCTGTTGAGAAAGAAATTCCAGATTTGTATCCCTCTTGTGCTGTAAAGAGGCCTATGTCAAACAAACTTTCTGATAACGGCAAAAACACAGTAACGGACTTACAAGATACATTTCTTACACAAATGTTTACTCAAGGCGACTGCATTGATAATGATGAATCGGACCATTGTACAGCTAGTGACACATCACATATTTCTAAACATCAGCTTGTAACTGAACAGAATAAAGACCTAGAAATTTCATGTTTGTTTGACAGAGCTCTCGATGATTGTGTTATTTCATCTGAACCTGTGTGTTATTATGTCAAGTCTAATCTGTTGATGATGACTGGGCCGTTAAACATCAGATTGTTGTACCTAAGGCATACCAAACTGAAATTTTACGTATGGCACATGAAATGCCATTAGCTGGTTACTTGGGTGTTAACAAGACCTACTACAGGGTACTGAACCACTTCTTTTGGCCAGGATTAAAGGGAGATGTAACCCAGTTTTGTAAATCATGTCATACATGCCAGGTAGTGGGTAAGCCTAATCAGACTATTCCTAAGGCACCATTAGAGCCTGTACCAGTTTTTCAAGAGCCATTCAGCAGAATATTGATTGATTGTGTAGGCCCTCTACCTAAGACGAAGTCTGGGAATCAGTATGTTTTAACTATTATGTGTACAGCAACCAGATTTCCGGAGGCTGTTCCTTTAAGGAATATAAACACCAAGTCTGTTATCAAAGCTTTCACTAAGTTTTTTACTCTGTTTGGTTTACCCAAATCCATTCAGTCTGATCAAGATTCAAACTATATGTCTGGTATTTTTCAGCAAGTTATGCACCAGTTAGGCATTAAACAACACAAGTCTTCTGCCTACCATCCAGAAAGTCAAGGTGCAAATGAAAGATTTCACCTAACATTAAAGAACATGATTAAGACTTATTGTTATGACAAAGAGAAAGACTGGGATGAAGGTATTCCATTTCTTATGTTTGCTGTCCGAGAGTCAGTACAAGATTCATTGGGTTTCAGTCCATTTCATTTAGTATTTGGACATACTGTTAGAGGACCATAGTTAATTTACAAGGAACAGTTTCTCAGTGATCGCACAAGTAATGTAAATGTTTTGGATCATGTATCTGATTTTCGTGCTAAGCTTGTCAGAGCTTGTGAATTGGCTAAAGCCAATCTTGAATGTACTCAGAAGAATATAAAACGTAGATATGATGAGAAATCTGTTGTTCGGTCATTTCAACCTGGTCAGAAAGTTTAAGTATTGTTACCTGTACCTGGTAAATGTTTTGATGCCATATGTTTTGGTCCATATGTTGTTGACAAAAAGCTGAGTGAGCTTAACTATGTTGTTAAAACACCTGATCGACGCAAGTCAAGTTTAACATGTTGAAACCCTCTGTAAGCAGAGATGACACTGACAACACTGCTGTACATTCTGTTAATGTTGTTGCTGCTGACATTGACCAGAGTTGCTGTAATACAGTTGATATTGGCGAACAGTTGGTTGATTCTAAGCTCAATTCTTCAAAGCTTCAGAATTCAGATATCTTAAAACAACTTGATTCTAAACTGCAACAGCAACTGTCTGAACTTGTTCATGAGTTTTCACATTTGTTTTCGGATGTACCATCAAGAACTGATGTCATTTTTCACGATGTTGATGTTGGTGATGCCTCACCTATTAAACAGCACCCTTACAGGTTAAACCCAGTGAAGGTTAAGTACCTCTCTAATGAGATTAAGTACCTGTTAGACAATGACTTCATTGAGCCTAGTTACAGTAACTGGAGTTCACCATGTATTTTGGTACCCAAGCCTGATGGTACATATAGAATGTGTACGGATTACAGGTAAGTCAATGCTGTCACTAAATCAGACAATTATCCAATACCTCGTATTGATGACTGTATTGACGCTGTTGGTCAGGCGAAACATGTATCAAAGTTCGATCTTTAAAAGGGTTTTGGCAGGTTCCTCTTACTTCTAAGGCTCGTGAAGTTTCAGCCTTTGCTACGCACGATGGACTCTTTCAATACAAGGTAATGCCATTTGGAATGAGGAATAGCCCAGCTACGTATTGTGGCGATTTTGCTAGAGACAGTATATTATTTCATATAATTGCATGGGAGGTTAGGGGTTAATTTTCTGCCTTGTCCATAATGTAGACAGGTTTTACCGGTAGAATGTAAATTTTTATGGGTTAGACATATCCTTAAATTAAATTAGAATTTTTGTGGAATATTTTGAAATATATATATATTTTTTCTGTAACATATAGAGACAGGATATTTTGTGGACTCATGAGAGCAAGTTGTTTTTGGCGCCTTAATATAACTTTTGAAGGACACAGTTTCCGTGGACCCCTGTCCTTTCCAACGTAAGAATTTTAATACTTGATGACTTAATTAGAACAGCATATTTCACGTATAATACATTGACATGTTGAAGGAGTTTCTCTCCAAGCTTTGTGATCAGATATTGTTTGACTAGGTTGCAAACAACAGTTTTTTTTTTTTAGCGACCTTAAGTTTGGCGAAACATCCGCCATTGTTAATATTTTGAAGTGACAAATTCGAGTAGAGTTTCCATTACTTTTGGACATATTCTTCCTGTAACAAACCACGTACGGCATCTTTCCAGTTAAAACAACATTAGTACTCACTGACTGTGGCATGATTTTGGCATAAAACGTCCTTTGTACCAAGTTTAAGACACTAAATCATTTTTTTTTGTGGTTGTTGTTGTTGCTTCGCCGCGCACGATCGTCGTTCACGGTGAACTGCCGCTAGACGAGGTTGTCTACTTTACGACATCCTTTAGTGTTAAACTCATATTGAAGAGTTTCAAAAGGGGCATTAACTTGTATTTGCGAAAGTAAATAGTTTCACTCCACAGGCTCATCTTCTTTCTACCTACAAGTTATTGTTCATCTTTCCATTATTAAGAAAAAAAAATGTGCCATGACATTAGATACGCATGTACATGTATAGTATTTCTATACACAGATGTTGTTACTTTGGTATTAGCCAATCAGTGCTCTGAGTACCGTCCTTGGTACTCATGAATATTTATGAGCGTAGACTATAAATACTGGGCAAATTCCCACCTTTAGTCCCAGATGATCTCGGACCACCGTCGTGTTAACATCTAAATTTCCACCTAGCTAGCTTTCTAAGGCAGGTATTTTACATGTATATAAGCAGTGTGAAGTGGTAGCTAGATAAGTTGTCAGCACTGAAGTGGGATTTCAGCTTTAGAGCATACCTAGAGACAGTGGGACTGCTAGTTCCAAATTGTGACACGTGTTCCCAGGCTGTGGGACTGACTTTCCCAGGCTGTGAGACTGATATTCCCAACCATGATTGAGACAGTATATCTCAATAGTTTGTAACTGGGATTTTCTGGACCAAAATTTTATAATTCCCAAGTATGAGCTGAAACATTTATACTGGGAGAATTTGTGCATAAGTGGGATTCCCAGTTTCGGCACAGTGAGACGCCGAGTCCCAAAATTTGGAACTCGTTTTCCCAAGTTATTACTGGACCAATTCTGGAACTGTTACTCCCAGAGAACACCTGAAAGTATTATTTACTGATAATGTCCCCACACACGGCTGACATATTGTCTATATAACACCAGTAGGACATACCACAATCACAGCAGCACTAGGTTTAATACCTCCCTGAGATATCCCTAACACAGTTATCTGAACCATCTGAAGTACAGATGTTGTGCTTGTACACTGTACTGGCACTTTTACAGATATATATATATATATATTAACATACTCCTGTCACTCTATTTTAATAAAACTGTTGCTGCTGTTTGTTGAACCTTAAAAAATCGGACTTTTCTTGGTTATTCGAAGTTCAGAGCTAACTAGTGGTTTTCCCAAACATACTACTGGATGACACGGACTGACCGAGCTGACATTCAAAAGAATCCATAGTAGCGAACGTCTCCAGCGGTATACAGATATTGTTCCAGAGTTCGACACTGGGTGTTTCACGCTACCAATATTGTGCTTTCCCCTGTAGTAAATGGTGTGATTTTAAACTGGGATATCTGTATCGTTAAGAAGATATATATATAAAAACAAATCGCTACAGTATCAACGACTGATGAATGAGGTCACTTCCGGATTGGACGAGTGTCGTGTCTACATAGACAACGTCATTATCTTCACCGACACTTGGGAACAGCACATTTCCAGAATGCGCCAGTTGTTTGAGAGACTTAGTCAGGCTAAACTTACCGTCAATCTTGTAAAAAGTGAATTTTGTTGTGCCACTGTCACATAGTTGGGTCATGTTGTCGGCCAAGGTCAAGTTAAGCCTATTGACTCTAAAGTCAGTGCTATTTCCACTGTTTATTGTTGCAGGAATACAATCTTGAAATCAAACATGTTAAGGGAAAAGATAATCTTATTGCAGATTGCTTGTCTCGTGTATAAGTTGTGTATAAAATGTTTAATTGCATGTGGTTTTACAATGTTGTATATATTATTGTTTAACATATATTGTAAGTAGAAAAAAAGTTAGGAAAACTTTTTTTCTTGAAGGGCGGGTGTGTTATGTGCACAACTGCCGTCAGCTTCTAAATTTAGCTTGCCACTGTTTACATATGCTGAGTTCAGGGCCTGCTGTCTGCCTCTGCCTTAGAAGTTTCCAGAGTACGCTCAGTTCGGGGCCTGTTTGTTTACGACAAGTGTTCAAGAATTTTATTATTCTAGAAAATTCCACCAGTCTATATAAGACCTATGAAAGCCGGTCAAAAGAGGAGAAAGGAGAATTATTGAGTTTTGGATGCTTTTGTGCTGAATTTTGGTGTCTTTATAGCCTCTGGCTTTGTTATATCCTATCTCCACCGAGCACTTGTTCAGTCTGAACTTGTATATTTAATTTGTGCTCTTGTGTACACAGTGCTTATTAGTACACGGACCCTGTCTGTGGAATTTTGTGTATATTTCGTCATACACTCAGTTATACTGTGCATTTTCCCTCTTGTGAATATTGCCTCTTTGCATTTTTTTAAGCATTGCGGAGTATATGCGTCCGTTTGGACTTGACACCGTTGTACATGTAAGTACTTTAGTATTTGTATAGATACTGCTACCCTTTCTTGTTAAACTTAAGTACTTTAGTATTTGTATAAGTCTTCTTATCTGTTCTTGTTAAACCTAATAAATTGTTGTAAAATAAAATCTGCTGGTTTTGGTTACTTTTTTGTGCGGCTAAACTGTCGTGTATTTCGAAAAGGCCATCTCTTTACAATACAGACAGTTTGGGTCGTAACATCTGAAAGTCTCCGCATAGTTGTGAAAGTGCGTACAGCAATAAAATTTTGCGGATAACGGTTTGAAGCGCGTCTCAGTACGCAAGCGCAGAGCGTGTTATACGGAAGACGAACAAGGGTAACTGGCGATTCATTCCTGTCAGGTACAGCATTATTTACAGACTTTAGTACAGTCTTCGATTTGGACTTCAGAAAATCTTCAGGTGTCACAAAGGCCTGCATTGCACGAAATTTGCTATGATTTGTGAGACTGTTCTGTGTTACAATGCTTTTATACAGGGCCATTTGCAGTTGTTTGTTCCCTCCCTGCTTCCATAAAACCTGTCACGCGCACTCTAAGCCGCTGATTAACTTATTAAACAGAAGTGTAAGGCTGATTTCCTAAGGTTTATGCCTATTTGTCATTTATGCTCGATGAGCAGTGGTGTGTGATCTGGTATCAACAATCACATGGTTTGATTGAATTTCATGATCTCCTATAGCATACGTTGCAACGCCTCAGCAATGATTTTAATCATATTACGCTGAGCGAAATGAGTGATCCACTGATGTCAAAAATGAGGGATTAAATGATATTAATGCTAAAAGGTACTGGATTTTATTATACTGATGGGCCAACAAACCGCAACTTTCGGAACGTTATCTCCCCTTGAAATCTGGTCGCCTTACAACATTTGTGTTGGATATTGGGTTGATAAGTTTATATTAGTTCATTGGTGTTTTACGCTGTACTCAAGAATATTTCACTCGTACGAGGGAAACCAACATTATGATGAGAGTGAAACGGACAGAGCCCATTCGAAACCCACGGCCATCCGTAACATAATGGCAGATCTTCTCACGTACGTGATGAGAATATTTGCGATCTTTCCATCCAATGTTTGTTTTGGGAATATAGTACTGTGGATGTTGCTGTGGAGACCATTTTTCATTAATTGTCGCTTCCAGCATGAATGATATTGAATGTGTACTTTCAAAAACGTAAATGCTAATTAAGAAAATTGTGGCAACAGTACGTTAATTGGTTCGACAATTAACGTTGTAAAGAGAGGTAGATACGTTTTAGGTCTTATTTTCCATTTAGTTAATGCCTACATTTTAAGGGTCACTGTCGCTGAACAGTCCCTTTGTATGCATGCCGAAAACTGTGACGGCCTTGGAGACATTACAAGAAAACCCGAGGGACCATGAAGAATGACTTTCAACTAGGGCCGCTGAAAAACAAGAGGGAATGTCAGTTTCATAACAGTGACGTAGACTATTTAACACAGTTTCTCATTTTGTCCATCCATCCAAGTTTCAACTAATATAGTGAAAGCAGAGAGTAGACCTAACACCAGAGCAGCGACGACTATGATAACTGGAGAATGGTAGGCCTATACACGTGACCGGTGAAATATGGCCTCTTGTCAATTCACTTCAGCGTTTTACTCTAACTGTTCATGCAAATGCTTAAATGGTAGCAAATACACGCCCCCTAGCACCATGAATTAGGTTAGAACATGTAGTGAAGTTAATTACAATTTATTAGACGTCACTGGTATAGAATTACTCAAAATGCTGTGTTACATCACATTTAACATGCATTAACAAATATTAATGCTAACCAAAATGCACTAGGCAATAACTCTACAAAATGATGCCCACTAAATGGCAAAATAATGTCAAAAATTAGCCGTTGCCAAATATAGTTGGAACTGAATTCGTGTGTACAGCCTTCCAATCGGTCATGACAATGCGGTCTTTTGTCGTCGCTTCTTTGACCTACTTCATACACGGGCACATTTGACAACAATGATAATCGTCCGCTAATCGCAGACATGATTCTTGTGGGAACAGTTGCGATTAGGCGCCTTTGTCAGATGATTTATGGTGATTTATGCTCTTGCCTATTTATCTTGAATCTTTTAACAGATGCTTTCGAAACAGATCTTGCCATTATGAAGATAAAGGTTGAGGGCGATTTGTTGGTTGACAAGATTTGGTCTGAAGAGTTATCTCCCCGTACATCTAGCTGCACAGCTTAGCCGGCAACAGACCCCAATTAATTTTCCCTAAGCGACAATGTAAACGTTTTGCGCTGTGGCTCAGTCCCAAACATTCCGTGGTCAATGAGCTTTGGTGCATACCTGGCGTAGCCTGTGAGAAAGAAGCCATAAAAATCTTGACACAAGCTGTCCGTCAAAATCTGAACCCAGCCGCTGGGAGGGGTGCCTAACTGCGCCTAGGGGACGTTACCACTTGTCTCCTTGTGCCCTTTTGCCCAAAATTTCAAACTTTCATCATTAAAACTCATACCTGCCCAAAACTTAGACAATTTCCACCATTTTGATACCAAGCATACACCTGTACACCAAAAATGGCAGGTTGGCGGCGAAAAAAGACTTTACACCCTCAAATACACAGAATAACATTCCCCCCGAAAAACGGAAGTTGTAATGGGGTACTGTGTCTAGCCTTTGGGGAGCCATTCTTTTTTAGCCGGCCCTGCATCACGAAGCTATTTTAGACAAAAGTAAAAATTTAAAATCATGAAATTTGATATATTGGGTTACAGTATTTTAGCTGAAGTTTGGTGTACAGTTACTTACGTAGAATTCACATTGCCTACCAATATTTTGACCTTGATACATCAGAAGTAACAATTTTTAGTTCAATTTGTTACACTTAGTCGTATATGTGGTATTTTTTTCTGAACTTAGATTTAGGTTTAAAAACTGTTTTTATTGTCGTCAGGAAGGTGTAAGGCATCTTTTTGTATTAAAATATAAATCTTGAAAATGAGTCACAATTATTTTTAGCGTATTAAACTGTTAACAACTAGGCTTGACATGAATCTAAGACAACTTCGTGATCCTGGCCTCTGGATCGTAGACATAAGCAAAATTTTAATCATAAAATTTGGTAGCTTCCTTTCCAGTATTTTAGCTGCAATTTGACGTACAATAACTTACCTATAATTCATGTTGCCAAGCAACATTTTGATCTTGTTACATCAGAAATAACAATTTTAAAGTGATATGAAATTTTGACTCAGGTGTAAGATTGCTTTGTGATCCCTGGGTCTGAGGCTAGTGGCTAAGCACACAAAATAGTGACGTCATGAAGTTACTGGAGAAAGTGGTCCAGGATTTATGCAGATATTTCATTTAGTGAGTGAGTGCGTGCTCGGGGTTTAACGTCGTACTTAACAATTTTTCAGTCATATGACGACGAAGGAATCCGTAGAGTGCATGTAATGTGCCTCCTTGTATCTCTTTTATCTAGTGCTGCTTCATTGAGACGCCTTACCGAAGCAAATATATCAGTCTGGTAAGTAAATATTGTCACATTGATTTTTCATTGTTTTCGACATCTCTTGCAGTCTGTTCCACAATTTCATTCAATTAACCTCGAAAGAGGGCAATTAAGACGGCTATAATGTCTTATCTATAGTCAGGTTTTGTTGAAGATATGTTAATTTCTCTGGAATTTCAAATTCACGGGTATTTTGCTATTAAAAACATGGGATGATTGGGTTCACTGACTTTGGTACAAGAAGTCCATCATTTCATGTTCTCAACAGCACGATCCGACATGCCATATGCTTGGTCGTAATATTAACTGTTCCCTGAGTTTATCGCCCTCTCTGTAGACTCTTGTATCTCACGCCATCACACGAACGACATTGTATTTTAGCATCATGGAAGTCTTAGAGTCTGTTCCACACAGGACATGTTTGAATTCAAGTTTATTAATGTGTGATACTGAAGACGTTTTCAGCCTGATTCATTATGTCAATAATACTTCCCAAAATGAACCACATCTGCAGGTTCCCTGCAAACCTACCGACATAACGCGACGCTGTCGAACCTGGGACAACTGGGTTTGAAACTGCAAAGACTGGGGGAATTATAACATTCCTACACCATTCCTAAACCATAAATCGGGAGATCCATAGCTGAAACAGCCTATAACACCAGTTCTCCCAATTGGAGGTCTTTAACGCTCTGTCCATATTTGTCAACTAGAATCCATGCGCCGAAACAGACATTCATATACCAGCCGTCAACCAATAAGGACGTTCCGCGTCAATTCCCAGAAACGACGTTTAACATAAATTATCAAAGAACTAAAAAATTATATAAAGTACGAAAATAGGACGGAATCATAAGAAGAGAAGCGGTAAACAGCTTTCAATGATGTAGGAAAGACGCAAGGTATGTTCCAGGCGACTTAGTGAAATCAGTATTAAAATCGCGTATCATGCTAGAAAACCTGTTGTCGATAGCAAAATATGTATCTCAGTTGCGCTTAGATCACAACGGTTCATATATCCAACGTGGAGATCTGGTTCAACACGATGAATATAATGACCCTAGATCCGGGTAAAGCGAAATTAGGCACAATCATGAAATAGAGCGCCAGAAATTCTGAACGCTCTGTAAATATTTACTTACAAGAGAATTTTGTTCATTATAAAATTTAAGAAACTTGGAGTGAAGCCGTTTGATGGAGTTTTTTTACTAGTTCTTACAGTAATAACTTGTGACGTTTGATGGAAATCGTCACACAACACGCAGGGTCTAACAAATGCTATAAGGGGAGATATGTACACGCCATATGCAGGACCCTTCGGCATATTGCTGTTCAAGAATGGATAACTTATAATGTCAAAACTGAAACTATCCTCTTGTCGTAAAGTCTACGAGAGAGGAGACCTTTTTGGTGTTTGTGCAAATACAGGCCCAGATAAGATGTACCATCTGTAGAATCGTGTTAATCCAGCGAAGGTGGTTAAATATCTTTCACAGCTTTTGCTATATATGGATTGTTTATAGTCTGCAGGTCATCAATATACTGTTTTGTGAACTAGAGCCTCATGCTCATGATAGATTTTAAGAATCTTAGAGTGAAGTTGTTTAATGGAGTACGTGTATCCTTGACACTACTTTTTTAATTTAAAAAAAGTGACGTTGATTGGAATCATCGCATTGTATACAGAACACGGCATTTTAAGACAAGCGATTCAGCGAGAGCCTCATCCAGTCTAAGCTTGTAGCGTTGCCCTCAGCTCATCATGTTCATTTACCGAATCGTTTGTACACGATTGCCTCGAACCTTGCCGTGATATACATATACCGACATTTCCACTAGGTATTCCTTCTACAAAATCGCCAGGTATACCTCGATGCCGAAGCCATCTATAAAACAAACGTTACTGATACTGATATGTGTCATTTTGCCTGCAAAATGATAAAGTTCGTTGTTGCAACTGAGCATGACATGTCATTAAAAGACCATATCCTCTTTCTGAAGATGACTTGTGTTTGGTCTAAATACATGTATCAAGGCAGAACAATTTCGGTTGTTGACGTTTGGTTGCGAATTGCAAGAAATTTTAGATTATAAGCCGATGTTAACTTGCACGGAAATTTTCCACACATTAAAGATATTCCTTGTGATGGATAAGCCCTAAGCTATTTATTCATGGTTTTATAAACCACGTGGTCAAGTCTGCTACAATCTCAAAAATTGGTGTTTCATTTGTCAAGATTTCATGAAGTGAGTTAAAGCTTAGATAATATCTCAACCCAGAAATTTTGCCTACTGGTCATATAGCTGATTAGTTTGTGTTTGAATAGTGTTTACGTCATATAGACCGCTTCGGTGGTCTAATGGTTACAGTTTGCGTCTGGAAGTCGGAAGATCTGGGATCAAACCCAGACGCTTGATGACTGGCGCTCAGCAGTGAGAGTATAGCAAGGAAACAAGACTGGTTAGCCCGTTGTCAGTGTCATGTGACTGGTGTCACATGATACTTCAGCGGCAGCAATAAATAAACTTTCAGCTAGGCTGCAGATAGTTATAATGATATAGGGAATCGCGAGTTCTTCAGCAGGCAGCATATTCATACAGCCCTTATTATATTTCGCGGAACCAGATATGGGATTATCACAATGGATAATTGCAAATTCAAATATTGGAGGAGATCAATCCATTAATTGTCCAATAAAATCCTCTTCCTTTCGCGTCGTCAAATTAATGATAAATTGACGACATCTAATCACAGGATTTCAAATGATGGTTTTAACTACCCATCATATTACACCTGATTTACCTGTGGGTGAAGTACCTCCTACAGCCGGAAGTACCATTCAAAATCCTTCGTTGATATATATGGAAAACTTTGCGCCTAATCTTTCAAATATGCCGAAGTGGAACCGCCTTCACCCTGTACTGACTGATTGATGAATTGGAACAGTGTTTATGCTGCATCAAACCCATCATTGAAATGGAACAGTCTTTCACAGCTTTATCTCACTAATAGCTGAAATGGAGGAATGTTAACGCTTGATCTGACTAATAGCTGAAATGGGGGAATGTTTACGCTTGATCTGATTAATAGCTGAAATGGACCAGAGGATCTAGTATCAAAGTTCCTGACGACGATTAAAGTGAAGAAATAATATGGATTTATTAAAAGAACTGCAATATCGTATCTACATGGAGGCCTTGGTACACAACTTCCATCACATTTACACACGAGTGTTTCACCCGGGTTTGAGCTCTTAAACTCATTATACTTAACAAACTGCAAAAATTTCACGGAAATAATCTACCTGCCTAAAGATATCTATACATGTTTGCTTTATGAACAGTCTTGAAGGCACAAGGGAAAATTAATATGCACTTATATGACAGTGACACTTGAAAAAACATATACATATAGTGTCTTCGGAGAACCTTGGAGTAGGCTGGCTTATTGGTCATATGGACGGCAGCATGAGTGAAATTAAATCAATATATTAAACATACAAGAAAAAGTATCATCAGTTTAAAAGTGCATCATAAAGTTATAACAAACAACAACAAATATTAACAGATAACAAGATAAAGATTAGAAGACTGGAACACAAGTGCCCTAAGCTTTGGTAAGGGGTGTGTATAAAAACAGATGCGGATCCCTCTTACCACCGACAGAAGTGTGATCTTCATGATCAACCACGTTATTCATGTTCACACTCGTCCTTAGTACAGTAAAGCCTATATCTTACCACTTCCCCAAAGGAATATGCTATTGTTTTCTTGCAGTTATTGAGTACTACTTAGTTGTTTGTGCTCACAAAACGTCATTGTAAAGCCAATCGTGAACAACTGACTACACAATTGTAGGTCCGATTTAATTTAACCAGGAAACGTTCCCCATTCGCTAGAGTGGTCATTTAAATTTCTCCGTAACGGTTACTCTTTATATGTAATAATGTCTCTGGCTGGATCTACTTAGAACTGCTAACGTTCGAACTCAGTACTGCACATCGACATAGACGCATCAAGAGACAGCTACGCTCGTATTAAAAGAGAAAGGAAACACAACATGAAGCAATCATCAGATGAATAACCATCGAAATTGTGAATTGTATTTGCACCTTCATTCATTGTCTCAGAATGTACTTATTTATTTGACTTGTACTCGTCGCCGTACCCAAGAATATTTTACTTATACGACGGTCTTACAGTTTATTAATGCACTGAATGAAAGGGGGTCAACTATCTGGATTGTAAGGTGTGCATTATGGACGATATGAATAAAATATATCAGTAATGACCTCACGCAAATCTTTCTATAAACCTTTATGTTCAGGTGTAAATAAAGGTCTTGTGAACTTTACTCATGCAACGTGTGTCGATGCACGGAATAAAGAATCTGACATTAAATACATGTTTTAAGTCTGGACATTCACGGCAGCATATCGTATTAACATGGTCCAAATAGCCCACCATACAATAGAAGCATTTGACTATATTTAATTCAGTAAAGCAAATAAGAAAAGATATTTTTAGATACTGTTTATAACTGTCTTTCTACAGATGCTTACCTGGATTTTATGTTTTCTTTCCTTTAAGAGCCCACACGAAACAAAGCGTAGCCAGTGCCGTGTAGTACCGTTTCTCACTAAGCTCCTTGCTAAACAAATGGGTGTAGTTCCAAAAGAAGCCACAAACGGAAGTTTTGAACTTGTCTTACAGTCAATGTAATAAATTGAACCGATTGACAGAATCGTATATGGTCTGTCCTGGTGTATTACATTACTAGGGGTCAGTTTGAATCTTTCCTAACCTTGGAAAACATAGACAAAGGCCGTGATTGTAAAAGTGGCAAAATGGGATAGGTTGGAATTTCTACCCTACGTTGGTATCAAGAAGCAAACAATTAACTTTCTCTGATACAGAGGCAATGTCACTTATTGTACAAAATACAAATAAATCGACACGTATTCCCTTTACCCTTCATTCGAGAGTAGGGGCCTCCGTGGCTCAGTCGGTTAAAGCGCTAGCGCAGCGTAATGACCCAGGAGTCTCTCACCAATGCGGTCGTTGTGAGTTCAAGTCCAGCTCATGCTGGCTTTATCTCCGGCCGCATGTGAGAAGGTCTGTCAGCAACCTACGGATGGTCGTGGGTTTCCCCCGGGCTCTGCCCGGTTTCCACCCACCATAATGCTGGCCGCCGTCGTATAAGTGAAATATTCTTGAGTACGGCGTAAAACTCCAATCAAAAAAAAAAAAAAAATCATTCGAGAGTAACTGGTGCCAACAGAATAGCTTTTCTATCAAAGTCTCGCAACCAGAAGACTTAAAAGCATTTAATGTTTGGGTTTGTTTTTTATTATTTTTTTTTGTTTTTGTTTTGTTTTTTTGTTGACTTGCAAAGTGTATCACAAAACTGAGTATCACTAGTAATAGAGGGGTGTGCGTGTTCCTGTGTCCTGCGCATGACAATACCAGTACATCCAGTCCGCACTGGTCAATACTATGCGTTAGCAATTATGCATAACAATCTACATTAAAAATATCCTCACAAGTGGCACTTTCGCCTTTCACATTTTCTGGAGATCCGGACAAGATACATTGGTTTTTCACTGGTTTCTGTGGACAAACACTCCGCCAAAACGTTGTTGTTGTCCTCTGCATTAGTAATCTATTCACATGGACAGATGTGACGTCATCTATCTCGCAACAACAGCGGTATGCAAATACCCGCAGCGGTTCCTATGACAACCACTATGACAACCGATATGCACACGAAACAAGCACATCTCCGACGGCCAGTTACACCCGTTTCGCTCGCCTTTGAAAAAATAAACAAGAGAATACAGAATGTAAGTGGAAAGCATACACAATGTACAAATATTGACTTAGTGACGGCTTGAATATTTTCTGACCTTGAAAGACATACACAAAAATCGTGACACTTAGGTGGCAAAACGGGATAGGCTAGAATCTCACGTTACCATCAAGAAGCGATCACTAGTGATTCATGCTAAGGACATGTGTCTGAAGTTCATATTTCCGCAAATACATTCACCATTAAGCTGACACAGTGCGCAAATATTAACTTAGTGACGGTATAAAACCCTTGAATTATATATCACTGATGTGCCATGTGTCTAATATTCAACCTTCCGCAAATACATTCACCAATCTATGACAAAATCAAATACGGTAGCGCTGTCGTTTTCTTTTGCGTACGTGTGAAACGGAACATAAAGATGTTTATCCTGTGATGTTTAACTTTTGTACTGTTATGATTGGGCAATACTATTCAATTTATTCGCTGTACTTTAACCCCAAAATGTGTAACCACAGTACTTTCAGCTTAACTCTAAATCCAACCGTGACACTAAGGTGACAAAATAGGTGATAGGCTAGAATCTCACTAGATAGGCTAGAAAAGGTGTAACCATGGCTGTTTAGGAGTGAGTGACTGCTTGGGGTTTAACGTCGTACTTACGGCTGCTTAGGATTAAATCTACCTGAAAAGGTGTAACCACTGCGGCTTCAGTTTAATTCTGACCCAGTCTTATGTGGCTACGGCCGCTTTTAGCTTAGCTCCAACCCAAACATGTGTAACCATGGCTGTTTTGGATTAAATCTACCTGAAAAGGTGTAACCACTGCGGCTTCAGTTTAATTCTGACCCAGTCTTATGTGGCTACGGCCGCTTTTAGCTTAGCTCCAACCCAAACATGTGTAACCATGGCTGTTTTGGATTAAATCTACATGAATAACCTCGGCGGTTTCAGCCTAATTCTAAGCCTCAATTATGTAAATACTACTGCCTTGGCGTAACTCTAACCCCAAAATGTGTAATCATGACTGCTTTGATCTAACTCACTTTGTTATACATGTACTTATATCTGCTGTTTTCCCCAGTTTAGTGGAATGAAGTGGAACTTAACCATAGCCATATGCTTATTTTCATTCTCAAACCCAGAGAAATAGAGATAGATTTGTATGCAAATACGCACCTGGCCCATGTCCCCGATGGATGAGCTGTCCATGTCTGGACAATCCGTTTTCTTTGCATTTTCTGAAAACAAAAGTTGTTCTCAGTTTCATGTGCTTTTTACTTGATCAAATAGGCCAACTGTTTATTAAGGATCATTTTGTGGGCCATACATGCAAGGAAAATAACTGCACATGACAGTTCTAATACATGTATTATCTGTGTATGACCGTTCAATTGATCCAAGACAAAAGGGCCCAGGGACATCAGATTTTATGTCTACAATCCAATAAACGGATCTGTTAAACTGACAGCATACTAGGTTTTCTGAGTGATTGGAGAATAGATTATATTATTGTTACAAACTATTATATTATCATGAATGTTTCTTATTCCAACACACTTTTGTTGGTGTAATCGAATATTGTGTTGTCCATAACATACTATTGTACTTCAGTAACATAATCTATTTTAGCATTACTTAGAAAACTTGTGCGATGTTAAAATTATGTTTTACGGTGTAAGAACTCAAGGACATAAGACCCAATGAACATGAATGTTACATTTACACCTACATGTAAATGGTTTAGCTTAAAACTGTGAAAGTAAATTAAAACTGAATTAAGAGTTAATGGATGATTTTATGCCAATGTTAATATTTATTAAAAGAATTCAATTTATTATTCGAGCAACTTATTTACCGTATTTGTCCATGTTTAAAGTTGTTTCCGTTGCCCATGGTTTGACGTCCATTTTTTGGTTGATGTCGTAAAGTAATTCATGTATATCGCTGACGTCCCTGTAAAGAGTAGAAACACTTTCCAGATAACCAATACCGACGTCCAATTTAATATACATATAAGAACAAATAAAAATCGTGACAGCATTTGAAAGAACAGCGCTACAATACACACACCAGCGCAGCCTTAATTTTAGTTAAAGACGTACAGCATAGATGGTAAAACCAGAGCAGCAACGACCGTGTGATAGCTGGCAAATGGTCACACCTAACCGAGAAAAAGGGGTCAGTTGTCAATTTACCTCAATTAGGCTTTTATTCTAACTGTTAATATGTAAATGTTTAAATAGTAGTAAATTCCACGTACCCTAGCACCAAGGCTGAAGCAGAATCAGGTAAAAAAATGTAATGATGTTCATTACAATTTATTAATCACTGGTCTATAATTACTCTATTTAAAATACAATAACAATGAAATGATACAAAGGGAGACAAGAAACAAGAACGGAAAAAAAGCAGAAGAGAATACAGAAGATATAGAGAATTTTATTGTTGTATATAATATTAGAACTGATATACTAGAGAGCGATTGTCACCGATAGGCTAATATGGTTGATATTTGTGTCACATTTATGTCATCCATGGCACTGATATAGTAAGATATAAGGTTTTACATACCGCTGAAGGATTTTCATTTCCTCTTTCTCGATCACTTTTCGGTCGACCTTTGGCGTGTCTAGATGTTCCAAGGAGACACAAAATTTGTGAGCAAATACGGCCTCTGTCAGACCGGTGTGGATCAACACCGTATTGGCTACAACAAACAACAGTAAATATACCGCCTCTGTTAGACTCGTGTGGGTCAACACCGTGTTCGTTACAACCAACAACAGTGGATATTACGTCTCTGTTAGGCCCGTGTGGGTGAAGAAAGTGTTGGCTATGGGAAACAACAGTAAATATACCGCCTCTGTCAAACTCGTGTAGATTAACAAGTGATGGCTACAACAAAGAACAGTGAACAGTAAATATGCCTCCTCTGGCAGACCTGTGTGGATCAACACGCAGTGGCTGTAACACACAACATTAAAGGTACCGCCTCTGTCAGACCCGTGTGGTACCAATACCACGTTGGCTACAACAAACAGTGAATATACCGCCTCTGTCAGACCCGTGTGGTACCAATACCACGTTGGCTACAACAAACAGTGAATATACCGCCTCGGTCACTCCCGTGCGTTCAACACCGTGTTGGCTACAACAAACAACAGCAATTAATTGCTTCTGTAACCGTGTTGGTTACAACGAACAACAGTAAATAATTGCTTCTGTCAGATCCGTGTGGATCAGCACCGTGTTGGTTACAACGAACAACAGTAAATGATAGCTTCTGTCAGATCCGTGTGAATCAGCACCGTGTTGGTTACAACGAACAACATTAAATAATAGCTTCTGTCAGATCGGTGTGAATCAGCACCGTGTTGGTTACAACGAACAACAGTAAATAATAGCTTCTGTCAGATCCGTGTGGATCAGCACCGTGTTGGTTACAACGAACAACAGTAAATAATTGCTTCTGTCAGATCCGTGTGGATCAGCACCGTGTTGGTTACAACGAACAACAGTAAATAATTGCTTCTGTCAGATCCGTGTGGATCAGCACCGTGTTGGTTACAACAAACAACAAAGAACAAAACAAGAGCTAAGTTCACCGACTAAAGCCCTTAAGGATAGGATTTCAGATGAAGGAAAATTATATGATCTGGTAAACTATACAGTCTTAAATGATACCAATGTTATCTTTAAACAGTTACACATACAATTACGTGTAGTTTCACACAGATAAAAACATTGTCAGAAGTTGAAAACTCTTTTCTTAAGTGCACATATTCAACGAGAATCTTTATAATGAAGACTTATAAGGCCAGCAACTCAGGATCTCTGACGCTGTTCATATCAATACCTACCCAGAGTTATTTACCCCCGTCGTTGTGCAAGCAAAGAACAAGTCCGACTTAAATATGTATTAATGAAAGTGGTCTTAAGAAATCCGTCCTTGGATATTGTTTTACAAGTTGACGGCTGGAAATGTGGGTGCCTTACTTATTACGGTTTTCCTGCATTGTCCGCTTTGTGATATTGGTTTTTTAAAGGTGGTTAGGAGGTGAGTTATTTAATTTATTTATTTATTTATTTGATTGGAGTTTTACGCCGTACTCAAGAAAATTTCATTTATGGGACTGTGGCCAGCGTTATGGTAGGAGGGAACCGGGCAGAGCCCGGGGAAACCCACGGCCATCCACAGGTTGCTGTCAGACCTTCCCACGTACGGAAAGGCTTAATTGCCTTCGGTAAGGCGTTTCAGTGAAGCAGCACTAGATAAAAGAGCGGTGGAAATCCGTCCTGCAATAAGGAGGCACATAACATGCCCTCTAAAGATTCCTTCGTCGTCAAATGACTGAAAATTGTTAAGTACGACGTTAAAGCACTCACTCACTCTTAATGGTGTGGCTGGGCTGTTTAAAACGTTGTACATGAAGCTCATTCCTGCATGATGTGGCTAGATGGTCGATAGGATGGACGGCTTAAAACGTTACAAAACAAGTTCATACCTGCATGATGTGGTTAGATGGGCGATAGAATGGGCGGTTTAAAACGTCACAAAACATGATTATACCTGCATGATGTGGCTAGATGGTCGATAGGATGGACGGCTTAAAACGTTACAAAACAGGTTCATACCTGCATGATGTGGCTAAATGATCGATAGGATGGACGCTTTTGAACGTTACAAATCAAGCTCATACCTGCACGATGTGGCTAAATGATCGATAGGATGGGCGGTTTAAAACGCTACAAAACAAGATCATACCTACATGATGTGGCTAGATGGTCGATACGATGGACGGCTTAAAACGTTACAAAACAAGTTCATACCTGCATGATGTGGCTAGATGGTCGATAGGATGGACGGCTTAAAACGTTACAAAACAAGTTCATACCTGCATGGTGTGGCTAGATGATCGACACGATGGACGGCTTAAAACATTACAAAACAAGTTCATACCTGCATGATGTGGCTAGATGATCGATAGGATGGACGGCTTAAAACGTTACAAAACAAGTTCATACCTGCATGATGTGGCTAGATGGTCGACACGATGGACGGCTTAAAACGTTACAAAACAAATTCATACCTGAATGATGTGGCTAGATGATCGAGAGGATGGACGGCTTAAAACGTTACAAAACAAGTTCATACCTGCATGATGTGGCTAGATGGTCGACACGATGGACGGCTTAAAACGTTACAAAACAAGTTCATACCTACATGATGTGGCTAGATGGTCGATGGGATGGATGGCTTAAAACGTTACAAAACAAGTTCATACCTACTTGATGTGGCTAGACGGTCGATGGGATGGACGGCTTAAAACGTTACAAAACAAGTTCATACCTGCATGATGTGGCTAGATGATCGATAGGATGGACGGCTTAAAACGTTACAAAACAAGTTCATACCTGCATGATGTGGCTAGATGGTCGACACGATGGACGGCTTAAAACGTTACAAAACAAATTCATACCTGAATGATGTGGCTAGATGATCGAGAGGATGGACGGCTTAAAACGTCACAAAAGAAGTTCATACCTGCATGATGTGGCTAGATGGTCGACACGATGGACGGTTTAAAACGTTACAAAACAAGATCATACCTACATGATGTGGCTAGATGGTCGATACGATGGACGGCTTAAAACGTTACAAAACAAGTTCATACCTGCATGATGTGGCTAGATGGTTTATAAGCTGGATTGCTCATAACGTTATAGGATAAGGTCATGTACCAGCATGATGTGGTTAGAAGGTTCGTAATGTTACAAATCAAGTTCATACCTGTCTGATGCAGACAAACGGTTTTTAACTTTGTAAAATCAATGAATGAATGCTTGGGGGTACAATTTTTCAGTGATATGACGACGAGGAGTTATTGGGTGTGTGCACATACACTGTGTCTTCTTCACTGACGGTATCATGCCGAAGACACCAGATATGACACCCGACCCAGTCACATTATACTAACACCGCACCAACCAGTCCTCTTTGTTTGCTCTAATATCTCAATGCTGAGCGTTGAGCGACAAGTACCATTTTTTGGTGTGACCTGTGCCGGGTTTTATCCCTGGTCTCCCGACTTTGAAGTGGACGCTTTAGACATTAGGCAACCGAATTAGTCTTTATAACATTATAGAACAAGTTTAGACCTGTCTGATGCGTCTAAGGGGTTTATAACATTACAGAACACGTTCATACCTGTCTGATGCAGCTAAGTGGTTTATCACATTGCAAGCTCAGCAGTGAGAGGTTAGAGCAACATGACTGGTTGGCCCGGTGTCAGCATAATGTGACGGGGTGGGGTGTCATGTCTGATGTCTTCGGCATGATGCTTCAGTGGCGGCAGCACCTTAGCGGCATGGTCTCGCCCTGCCACAAGAAGACACAATATATGTACATACACCTAGTGACTCCTCGTCATCATTTAAAAATTGTTGAGTACGACGTTAAACTCCAAGCATGCATACATATATAACAATACAGAACAAGTTCATACCTATCTGATGCTGCTAAGTGGTTTACAACATTACAGAACACCTTCATTTTCTGTCTGATGCGGCTATGTGGTTTGATCATACCTGAGTGAAGCGGGAAGGCTGCCATTAACGTTATTGTTCTGTACATTTGGGCTTCCACTACCTCCAAGCAGGCAGAGAACATGCGGTACAGGCGTTCCAGGTCAGGAAGCTCTGTGGTGTTGAAGGAATTACTGAAAGTCACAAGCCACAACAGTTCATAACGCTGTTAGCCAACGGTAACAATTAAAAGACCTCAAAAACTGTATCGATCTGACTCCATAGTTACAGGGCTTTCTTAAGCTTAGGACAGACTTGGTCTTAACATGCGGTATTATATTTGAACGTGGATTTTGACATTTGATTTGATTTATTATTTGTGTTTTACGTTGTACTGAAGAATATTTTACTTATACCACGGCGGCTAACATTATGAGGGAAAGAAATCGTGCACAGCCCGGTGGAAGTCCACGACCATCCGGAAGTTTCTGCAGGCGCACGGCCGGAAAGGAAGCCTGCAGGAGCTGGACTAAAACTCACAGACACCGCACTGGTGAGAGGCTTCTGGGTCATTGCGCCGGTCTGGCACGCTAACCACTTCGGCCACGGACGCCCCCTAATTTTGACATGGAAATTTATGGGAACTCTTAGTATTCAAATGAAAAATTCATCAAGAAGTCACATTTTTGGGGGCAAAAACTTTAGGTCTGCCTTAGGTTTATTATATGTAAGACAAATCCGTGATCCTAGAGCCAGATGTTTGATTGATTTATTTATATAATTGGTGTTTCACGCCATAGTCAAGGATATTTCACTTGTACGACGTTAACTAGCCAGCATTATGCGCCAGATATTTGAAGATGACCATTCTTGTGATGGAGTAAGTATTTATGAGATATTAAGACGTAAATCAGTTAATCAACAGTGGAAAGAAAAACAGCTTTTTGATACGTATTTTTTATCAATTAACTCCAATATTTTTTTAACTGATCATTATAGCTGATTCATTAGTATAACTGCAATACACGTGATCTGTACTTGACATATTTCCGCCACTCATGAACCTAGCTTGTAACAGTTTGGACTCCATCCCAAAATACTAATCAAATGGATAAATGAGAATTCGCTTACTTTTTGACGAGTGTGACAAGGGAAGCGCTGGTTTTCCGCGCGAGATCGCAGATTTTACATCGAGTTCTTTTCAACTCGTCTCGCAGAGTGTCGGAATCTTGCGTGGTTCCGAGGCCCATGGCGATACAATAATATCTTGCCGACTGTACGTTCAGCTCCGCTACATTCTGTAAAAATGAACCACAAAGATTTCACTATACAAAATTTGTTACATGGGGTATTAAACTGGAAAGTTAAATTGGTGGTACTCATGCATTGTAACAATGCACTACCACCAAAATATACATAACCCAAAATCCCTTGAAGCGTGGCACCATATACGTATAAAGGAAGACCGGGGTTAGTTTTAAAACATTAATCAAGACCTAAATTGGTAATAAATCATCAATCGTCCTCTCGAAGACACACGGATTAAACGTAAAACATCCCTTGGCGCCATGATTAGTGATAGATCATCCATCAGGACCTTGATTAGAGATAATCATCCATAGACACCTGGATTAGAGACAAAGCATCCATCGACACCTGGATTAGTAATAAAGCATCTATAGACAGTTGGATTAGAGAGAAATCATCGATTGACAGCTGCATTAATTCTAAACGATTCATAACCACCATCGACATGTAGATTAGAGATAAAGCATTCATCCATATACACCTGGATTAGTAATAAAGCATCTATAGACAGATGGATTAGAGACAAATTATCGATTGACAGCTGCATTAATTATAAACGATCCATAATCACATATATTGGGGATAAAGAACGCATAGACACCTGGATTAATTATAAATCATCTTAGCCTAAAGATAAATCAACCACAGCCACCTGGATCAGAAATAAAACATCCATAGTCACAAAAGCCCCTGACCGCTTTTGGAACACAACAGCGTGATGCAAACGGACTTTAACTGAGGCAGTGAAATTGTGATAACACGAATTCTTAATATACCGTTACGTTTTCTTCTGCCATGATTTTGGTCCGAGAGAGAAAATGCTGGCTTCCTCTCTGAGCTTACATAAATTGATCTGCCTGCAACCTGGGAATGGTCGTGACTGGACGACGTCGTATAAGCGAAGTATTCTTGTTTACTGCCTAAAACACCAATTCAGTTATAAATAATAATGATTAAATTGATCAATGTAAATACACATTTCCCATTACTATTTATTTAATTATTTATTTCATTGGTGTTTTGGGACGTAATCAAGAATATTTCACTTATGAGACGGTGACCAGCATTGTGGTGGGAGGAAATTGGGCAGAGGAATTTTTGTTTACGGTTAGAAAACAAACTTAATAGTGCTAAATGACGCTGTATCATTTTGTCCACCTGTGTGGTTTTATTCCACTGGGGAAGAGAAAGTGCTAATATTTCTAGGACGTGCTCCACGCTTACCAGGGGATGTTTGGCAGCATTTATAGGGTTCTAATAGCTAATGAAAGACAAAGTGTAGAGTCAGGGCTGTGGTGGTATATCATCCTAACACCTACACCTAATTAATGAATCTCTACGTGGAACGGTAAGTTGAAGAATAGATTTGCAGCTGTCTCAGTCACTGCTACGTGACGGTTCTATTACTGGTGGGCTACTGCCGAGGAAACTGTCAGATAACGTTAGCGGGCAAATTTTGCACCACGGTGTTATATGATACGTGACAGAATATTCGCCGCATGTTAATATCCACAGCCAAGCAAAATCTTCACTCAAGAGGATCCAGGCTTGATTTAGTAAACTTTGAAAATTGAACATTCACATTGCGTAACATAAAAAGCTAATTTGACAAAGAGAACTTAAAACCTCAATATAATACAATGCTTTTTAACCTCCTTGGACACCAGAATTTTATATATTTGTCTTATCATAACACTTCTAAACACTGTTTCTATGATTTTTCTTTATTTTTGTAGAACATTTTCCAGACAGCTTCTTGCTATCATATTTCACTAGTTTCAAAAGAACTATGTGGCCTATTTGCTAGTGTGTTCATATATTTTTTTTCATATCATATTTTGGCACTTCCCTTCAAGCTTTCATGGGATACAGTTAAATACAGCACAATACAGTGGATGTATAGAAAGTCATAACTTGCAAATGGTCACATGTCACCAGTCACTATTGTCAGTTTACCTAAATTAGGCTTTTATTCTAACTGTTAATATGTAAATGTTTAAATAGTAGTTATTTACATGCCTCCTAGGACCATGGCTTAAGCAGAATTAGGTACAAAAAGGCAGTGATGTTTATGTAGGAATATAAAATCCTAAGAAACTTGCAGCTAACACAGTAAAACCAGAGGCATGACATTTGTAACATGAAAGCCTCCAGCATTTGGTAGCTTGGTCAAGAAACAATGTTAACATTAATGCCATGTAGGTCTGCTGTTATACAAAGAGTCAAAATATTGACTTTCTCCAGACGTAAAACTGACCGTCATCGTCACCGAAAAATCCTTAAGTATGGCCTTACACAACAAAGAAACTGATAAATAATGAAATATCTCCGCTGTTGTGTATTGAAACTAAATAAAGTTTTCGTAAATCGAAACCTGATGACGTAGATTATCCCTAAAAGTATAGCCGATGTATGTGGAGTCCTGCTGGGAGAGATGGATTGTAAACTGGATTCAGTGTATTTATATTTTCTGTATGCAGAATAGGATTACAACACTACTACTTCCCTGGTTGTGGACGCCAAAGGCAGAAACAATAGGCACTATTTCGTATTTTGTTCTAATATTTTGTTTTTCTACCATGTTTCAGCATTTTATCCGGGCACACACGTACGTGTGTTTAGTATTGTGTTTATCATTCCCTCATACTTGTCCATGATTAGCAAGCCCTAAAAGCACTCGTTCATATGATTGCGGACAAAAATTACTCCTTTCCTCTAAAAACGGGAAAGAGAATGCAAAAGTAGTGGTTTATCAAAAAAAAAAAAAACCCAAAATGATATCAAATGATCAGTTGCCCCATGTCGTCTACTGTTTTTCGTATTTAGCGTGTATTTTATGCATGGTGCATAATTCAATAAAAGTCATCATTGTGTTCCATTAACCATTTTCATATCATGATGCCCATGTTGGTGTAACACATCCATTTTGATGTTGTGTAAAGGTCATTTATAACCCCGAAAACCTTTTCGTTGCTACATAAAGGTTATTTGTGTGTAACAGGAACTTTTCCCTGGTGTATAGGGAATGGTTAGACAGTAATACATCAGGGTGCAAAGCCAATGACCATTATGGTGATGTCCGAGAACCATGGGCTAGCTTATTTAGTTATCAACTCAATAAATGGAATAAAAGTTTCACTATAGAAATTATGACTTTCACATTTCATTGGTACTATAGGGAAATCATGCGTCGATTAACTGATTGATTGACCGCAACCAACAGCGGTATACGCTAACTGTGTGCAACCCATTGAGCAATCAATTTCAGTATCACAGAATTACAGAAGGCGTTGTGTTTCCCAATATTACAGGATACGTTTTTTTCCAAGGGTCGACGATGTTTCGCCAAACCAGTCGTACCTATAAAATCGTATAAAACGTTTTCTGAACCAAATGTTTTCAGGTTTATACAGAATCCTTGATGTTCAAAGGCGAATTTTCTTTTCAGTATTAATTCTGTCAGCAGCAATGTATTGCCGAAAAGAAACTCTCCAATAAAATATTTACTTATTTATTCGATTGTTGTTTTAACCTGATGTTCAAGAAAATCAATGAAATAGTTGATTAAAACGAAAGCCTAATAAAGTAATTAAAGCAAAGCAATTAAGGAATAGGGCTGATTAAAGGTAAGTGGGTAATTGTGCTTGTCGAAGCATGTGCTTGTGGCACCAGGTCCACAAGAAGCACAAATACAAGCTGAATTATTCCAACGACCATTTCCCAAATTACCCCGCCAATGTAATTCAAGATCTCCTGCTTATTCACTGACAGATGTGCTCTTCAAACAAGCCGCGGAAAAAATCGAACGTTCTTCCCCGGATCGGCAAGGCGCACTGACGAGCCTACACATCCATTAACTGTTATAGTACATTAACACCAGTTTTGTTTAATTCGAATGATGGGCGGATTTAGCAACTCTTGTTTGCACAATCCTGTTAACACTAGTTCACCTTTCTGTGAGCTGGCTGGTGTCACCCTGGCCGGTTTAGTTCGTCACGAGTTCACCTCTATCTAGGTTACACACAAGTCTTGCATGTTTTCTTAGCATGTAAGCCCACATATTTTGCATAATGGTAAAAAATGTTTGTTCACAAATCACAATTAAACTAATAGACCAAAAGATTCCAGCAAGACGTGATTTTTCTGGAGATAAACCTGAATCAAAGTTTGCTCTACAACTGAGTACAATAATTGCGCATTTGTGGTGGGCCAGACATTCATGTATTCAGGTATTATATGTACAAACGTGTTAGCACTTCTAAACACCCGTGTTACCTTAACGTTACACCTGCATTACCTGACAGCATCAGCATATCCGACATCTGAACCACCTAACGCCACCTGCCTGACACCTCTATTACCTAACATCACCTGACTGACACCTCTATTATCTGAAATCTACAAATGTGCCCAACATAACTGGCGCTATAGACCGGTTACATAGTCGGCTGATATTTTATCAACCAGTGGATGCCGTAGCCTCGCTATGAGTCTACGAGGTTACTAGGCAACCAGTGAATCTTTGATGACGGTGATTAATGTAAAACAAACCACTAGTACAGCTAGGGTCAAAATACTTCGATGGAATATCTTGGAGGATTTTATCAATTAATGTATTTAAAGGTTGCCATGTTTTATGCCTTTGCCTTTCACGATAAACCAACAACTGGATAGAAAGGTAATAAAGGCCAAAGTAAGACTTGCAAAAGTCTACGGGAAACATATAGACGTACAGATTCGCTTCCATCGAAACGTCCACACACATGCACATAAACAGAGGGGTTTCCTTGGACGAACATCACATCAACATCTTGAGCGACAACATTTTAAATGTTGTTTGGGGTAGCTGAGAAGACTAGTTTAAATAGATACATGTAGGTATAATGTAATATTTGGCGTTTTATTTGAGGCTCTAATCTTGATCATATTCGTTGCCCTGGTCCATTTGCATTGATTCTATGTTCCTGTTTATTCTAAAAACAAAGCTTTTGAGTAATTCTAGGCCAGTGACGTATAATAAGTTGTTGTTGATATCACTACATTTTTTAACCTTATACTGCTTAAGCCATGGTGCTAGAGGGAGTTTAAGACTCTTCTTAAGCATTTGAACATATATGGATGGAGTGTCCAGAATCTTGGTGTTGATTTAAACCGCCACGTCGCATGCAAATTGCAACTTGAATACAGACATAGATGTAATTTGATCATCGAGCCTATAGAACAGCAAGGTAGAGCGTTCAGAAAGTCGTTAAATTCATTCGAATAGACCATTCCTTTCCATCATCAATGAAAACTATTCACTGTTTCTCTTTGCATGGATCCGCCCTAATTTTCTACTTTATAAACTTTGTTTTTTGGTGGCTTGTGTCGAACGTTCTTTTTTAAATTGGCCTTGCAATCACTGAACCGGAATGACTATTTGGTTTGACGCCTAGACTTACGGGGAATATTCTGAAGAAAAAAATAGCTGAGATAGGATTTCACAGGTTACGCGTTTTCCAACTATTACACTGTCGCTGCACTGTTTTAACTGTCCGAGTTCCAGTGTTATATAATATTTGACAAACGCTCTTGATTCTTTGTTGGAATAGGTAGTTTTGCTTTTTACCACTTGGTAAATAAGGGGCACAGTTCAAGTCTATTTTTGAAACTACAGGTGGCGTAAGACTACCATGGCTGAGGGAATACCCCCGCCTCCCTCCCCTCCTCCTCCACAGCCAGCGAGAGAGAGATGGTTGGTTAAGACGTGATGGATGAGCAACATGTATCTGTCTACGTATCTATCTTTCTTTTTTATTGTATCTCAATAAGCTTGAAGATTTAACAAAGGTAATGGAATACGCTAACAACCTCCATTGTTCAGATCACGTCATATAGGATTATAAATCACACGAATCAAGGCTTGCATTATCCAATTCGGGTAGAGCTGTTGAGGTTTACTGAACATTAATTATAGATGGTCGCCATGGTAACACAACATCTTGGATTTCCGGAAGGCTGGGATGTTGAGAGAGCCCGATTGTGTGATCAGCTGACGGCACAAAGCTGCAACAGTTCAGGTACAACGGTATTAGTAAGGTTGTCAGGAAGTGGCACTAGAACTTATACACATATAGGGTGTTCTCTGTATCCCGTTGATTATATAGATACCTGCTAAATCGTTTGATCTAAAGATTTCATTGGCTTCATGAAAGAAACCCGAAAAACAACCCACCTCACTGACTTTCCTGGTAGTTGTCCACGGCCTCAGCCAAGGACAAATCGTTAGATGTTAGTTTACATGGACAAGATGTTTCACAACAGGCTACCAAACATCGGTTCACTACAGCGCATACTATTTTGTGCCGCGATTCTGTAGCGCTTGTGTCCGACATCAAGCTTTATGAGCATAGCTACACAGAAACTGCTACACATTAAAGGAAAAACCGCAAACCTATTCGAAACATTTAATGAATGACAGCTCGGTTGTGAAATCATATCACTGTACAGCACTGAAATCATAATTAAAAATTGATCTGAAACAGGATCTATATAGAGGAAGGAAGGAACGGCTACTGAACATTACACTGAGCATCATTAAACATGTATATCTAGATACAGATCAAGAAATGTCTATTTGAAGTCTCTTTTGAAGGATGCCTTCTCTAACGACTGATCTTTTATACCCGCTTGCATAACGACTTGCCTTATGTAGCTCCCATCAACAAAGGTTACAAGGTCGTATGCAGCCTGTGCCACTCTCCGGTCTATTTAACACAAACGTTCCATTATCAGTTTATCTTTCCTTCATCTTTCACCGTGAATACGTGGAATCCATACCAATTGCAGGAGAGGGGGCTGATTGATCCTTTGATGATTAAACAACGATATGACCACAACAGGTGAATAGCACAATCAAGCCGATGAATTCTTCCGACGATATTACAGAGTACGGGCAGGAAAATTGAATTGTAATAACTGATTTCACGTCATTTACCGCCGGTTGGTAATAGCGTTTTACAAGATAGTGTTACTGAGGGCCGCAATTTTTATAGCCCACATCTTTGTATTCACATACTTTTTCTTTATATTTGTTTAGTCTTTGTTTTTCGGCCTCTTGCCATCTTTTTTTTCAAGGAACAATCTTCAGATTAACTTAAAATGAATAAAAGTAAATATACATGAGCCAGCTTATTCATCTCTGTCAGGCAACCTTCAACTAGCAACTTCTGGATTCGCTTAAATACAAATATATATGATCAATGAACCATTCCTCGAAAAATCTTGCAAATTCACTTTGACACAACTACATATATACTGTATGTAATAGATTACAACTGCAAATTTCAGAGACACTTCTATAGGAGAAACCGATGATTTGGGCCCCTAACCAAACTATTTGTGAATGTCACTATATTTATGATCAGAGGTTAACTTCATACTCAAGAATGTTGAAATTATATGACAGTCAAAATCCACGCAAATCGCCATGTTCCTGACAAACTACTGGATATAAACTAAAGTTTGCTAATAACATATGCACGTATTTATTTTCTTTGACATATTTTGAAAGTTTAATGGAGTATGGAAGCAGAGTTGAGCCCTCGAAGAAGCTGGTATATGATACCCAAATTTCACATACTGGTACCACCCAAGGTGGCCAAATCTCCTTGCTATTTTTAATTTGTCTTTAGTGCATGTCTTTAGTTCATGCTGCGATATGATAGCCCTCGTAGATAGGTAGCTTTGAATGGTTTGTGCCCCTTTTAATAAACGTACCTAGTGTTCAATGTGCCATCTCATATAATGCAACAGCTATACAATAACAGTGCCATCTGAACCCTAAAATCAACTCAGGAACAGAATGTTTACCTTTTGGAATACTTCAATAATTAATTCAAGTTATCCTTCTCAAACATAATGGCAGATTTGTTGATGAAAGATGACATTTTAACGCCATCTGGCTTGGGAGAGGGGTGGGCTACAGGGTCGAGAAGGACTGCATCAGCAATTTCCTTTGCAGCCAGAAATCGACAGAAGACATAAACTTTATGTTTTGTAACATTTTAGATATTGTATTGTGGTTGTGTTAACAATTAACTGTTGATTTCAAGTTTAAAGATCACTGGTTAACTCAAAATGGCACACAGTAGGGGTGACCTCAAACACCCAAGGAAACTGCAAGACTTTTGATTCTTTCGGAGGGACTTTCACACTCTCATTTATTTTTCAGCGGGTGCTATGGATGTTTAACTAACATCTTGCTCCTTAATTTGATGTCTTAATTGCATGGTGGCTTTAATTACGGAACCTGGATGTTGGCAGTCATTTGTGCGTTGAAAGGTCAAGCAAGATTTCTCTTCTCGTCCGAATAACAAGGTAAAGTGATTCATCCAACTTACTGTGAAACATGATTGTTGTGGACGTTTTGGCCCTGATGCTTGATACTTGATACACTTCTTATAAGAAGGGTCTTTCATTGCACGTTTTCATTACCTCCTGTCTGTTTTTGTTCCTTCCCAGCACTACTTCCGGAGGAATGAATGAATGAATGATTTTCGCTTAACGCCCCTATTTCTGGAGAAAACTATAATTTTGAGTACAATCATGAGCTCCTTCTGCACGATTGCAGCATCTAGGTCCGTCTTGTGTAGGGCAAAGACTCTTTGGTTAAGGTTTTGGATTGCTGTTCTAAATATGCTGCCATCTGCGCCAAGCTAAGCAAAAAGGATAGGAGGCTCGTTTGTTTTCGTCTGTTAGTGAACACCTGTATCTGCATGGTAATCTTTGAAACATCTTGTCTGACTTACTGCTGGGATAGAGTGCACGCACAATTTCGTCTTTTAAGAGCGAATATCTTATGATCTATCGAAGAATGTTTTGGGTGGAACGCTCTGGAAGTAGTTGGTGTATCCTTAGAAAATCTTCTATAAGTGATAGTTACAGGTTAATCACAAGCACCTCTGAATAGTACAGTCAAGTCTTTGTCAAGTGTTTTGAAAATGATACTGAACTAGCAGTCATGTTACATTTTTCTAATTTTTTGATGTTGAAGTCCTGTTGCCTGATGTTGCCTGATGTCCACCGCCCGACGTAGAATGTTCCACGGACTTAATCTTCTTGCGATATGAAAGATTCAGTCATCATCAAAAGAATGAATGATACCTGGCTGATTAATTTGCATGGTAGTGTCTTCGTCAACAAGTATTTTGCCTAACATACACTTCATAATAGAGTATTTTCTCTTTTTTCTTTGTCTTTAATTTCAAAGTCGACATTTACACTCTGCAAAGAGAATTACGGATTAATTTAGTCCTTAATTTTAGTGTTTGGCGGAATTTTCAATTACATGTACCAGTATTCTTGATTGAAAATCAAAAAATCTGATCAAAGGTTTGCTTTTGACATTGAAGTTTGCAGACATGTAGATCACAGGTAAGGAAATGGCACAAACGTTTACTTACCTAAGCTATCTGCCTTAACTCACTGTTATAATGGGCGCAGAACACATCTTGGCATTTAAACTATTTATAAATTGTTATCAACCCAGCTGAAAAGCTTGCAAATCTCTCATGTAAATGTTCAGGACAATTGAATATTCAGCTAATAGCGTACCTGAAATATAGACAAAATGTAGACTGCTGAATTGTCTTTGCCCCATAAACAATACAAACCACCAATTTCAAAGCGAGCATAATGTCTGCCACTATATATGCACAGAAAAAATATCTAGGACACAGTTGTCACAGAAAAATACGTAAAAAATTGTATACAGTTTTGAAAGCTGATATTCAGCATTGGGGATATGACACTCATGGATGAATCACTCCGAGTAATCATGTTGTAGAGTCCTTTATGAACTTGTCCAATCACTAGCTCTGAAAGTGTCACGTAATAATTGTCTGACACGTCAAAAACTCTATTAGCTCTTGAATGTCAGTGAGGTTTCTTACACTGGATAGACAGATATCGATACAATAAATTGAATTTTGGGGTTAGTTGAAGTGTTAAACTGATGCATTTTTTGTACTACACATTTATGAGCAGGGAATTGAGAATGGTTTCCCGTGTCAAAATGTGTACATGATGGACAGGACACCGCAGTAAGTTATCAGGGTGACCTTGCAGGAAAACCGCCTCTGGAAATTCATTGCTTGAAGAAAAATATTGTGATTTTTGCATTATTTTTTCCTTAACAAAGTCAGTGTCAAAGTGTTATGTTCAATAAATTCCCTGAAGTCGGTAGAGCCAGCAAGGCCAAATACTTACACCCATGCAGGACGAGGACGAGCAGGACCGCTAAAACACGATTCACGAACATCGCCCTGAGCGAGCACCAAAGTAAAAGAAACATCGGCCATTTGAGCACGGAACAGATATGATACTCTTTGGTTGGGCATCAGGCGTTTTTATTTATATTTTACCATTGTCACATTGTTTCATATCGATGGTACGGGAGAGCTCCTAGGGTTTGTCACGTCACTCTAGATTTCTATAATATGGCAAAATGACGTCACCAAATGAAAGCCTAGGTACTGACGATTGTTTGCTATTTATTTTGTTGGTCAGAGGTGAAGAATTTTTTGGGTATATTTTTAGAACATTTCTGGAATACTGCTTTATTAATTAATTAAGCTTTAGTGAATTAATTAATAAATGTTGACTTTAAATTGGTCTCATCATATTATTAACTGAGAGTCCACGATTTATTTCCGTTGTCTCTTGCTTTCGGGTCATTTGCGCAACGCTTTATACATGTTGTCAGGCGATTTTTCATTTTATCAAAATATCTGATAAAGCTACCATTGCAGAAAGGCTATCATGTCTTAATTTACTTCTAATGACCCTATAAACATGTTAGTGCCACTTAGGTTTGGCCACCTCAAGTAGTACCAATATCATGTCTGACTCATGGGCTGCTTGATTTATTCATTTGTTTTTGTTTTTTTATGGATGTTTTAGGCCGTGAACAAGAATATTTCATTTATACGATGGAAGCCTGCATTACGGCAGGAGGAAACCGGGGAAAGCCCTTGATCATCTGCAGGTTGCTAACAGACCATCCAAAGTATGACAGAAGTGGAAGCCAGCATGAGCTGAGCTCACAGCGATCACATTGGTGAGAGGTTTATAAATTATTGTGCTGCGCTGCTACGGTAATCCGTAAGCCACCTCATGCATTTGATAATTTGCCTGTCTTGGTTAGCATTTCACGTAGCTACACTGATTTCCACCAAGATTCTATTTGCCTTCACCATACAAGGAAGCTTTAAAACGCTGGCAGTTTGACTCAATATCCATACTCTAGTTAATCATATTATTTTATATTTTAATTTCCATTTTTACAAGTCTCGGAAAGCTTCTAAAATTGAAAAATGTGATGTGAATTTAGGTGCTAACTTTTAGTATACTGAGCCAGAAAAGAAGTTTCACATTTGGAGAAATGAATTATATAGAACATGATGGTACAAGGTGGCTAATAAGGGCGAATAGCATAATGGCCAGGTCTAACTTGACAGTGAATCACGTGAGATGCACGCAGTACGCTCTTTTGTGAAAACGGGAGCCTGCATTTGTACTAGATCACGTGACAACGATTTCATGTGGCTGGGGGACAAGAAGTGTGCAGAATTTGCTGGTGAAAACAATGCGCTAACAATCCTTGAGAGGCGTCACTTATGTTGGGTCGATTCTGACATAGGTAAACCGTAATGAACGTCTACACTAGGAAACAATTTCATCTGGGCTGGAACCACAGGCAATGGATTAGGGCATTGACGTTATGGAGTGGTCGTCGAGATTACCTGACCTCAATCCATGCGATCCTCTTGGGAAAAGTCTTCGTGCCTTGAGACGTCAACCCCAGAATGCTCAAGAGCTGGGCGCCATGTTGGTATAGCAATGATGCAGATTGCCTGATGCTGTTCTTCACTGGTGTTCGGCAGCCAATGAGACAACGTTGTCTTGCTGTTATGAATACGAGAGGGGAGCACAGGCGGTACTGGACAAGCTCCAATGCAGATGGCTAGTCCATGTGAAATCAAAAAGTGACCTACCATGCTACTGTTGACTGTGTAGGAAGCACCAAGCGCACCTTAATGTCTAATCCTGTTTTAGTGTGCGCTTATTTACGTCCATAAACTCGAACTCGCAACACATATTGTTGTGTATGGGTATGTTAACATAAAGTAACACATTTCAAGTTTCTTTTTTGTTCAGTATATAAAGGAACAGAGAATTACGCGTGAATAAATCTATGCTGCATCGAAACAGATATTAGAAGATCAGTAGTCAAACAAAATAGACGATCCGGGTCAATAATCGCAAGGCTAATTTCCACGTTTAACGACGTTTAACACCAACCACCAAAGAACTAATATAATGAATTACTATCTAAATAATATAATTAAAAAAAGGACGAAATTAAGACGGCGTCAAGCAAAAAGAGGCAGTCAGCAGTTTTCAATGATAGGCGCAAGGAATGTCTAGGCGAATGAATGAAATCAGTACCAAAATCGTGTACCGTGTTATCGTATATGTTGTCGATAACCCATATATATCGCCTTAGGAATAAACTAAGGAATTGTCGTTCATACATTACGCATTGTTTCTTCATTCCACTTCATTTACATCGTTCTAATTATAAAGTTATGTTTAAAAACGAACACATAGTCCTACATCACTTGTTTAACCGTCGGTACAAGGTGGAAATAGTTTACTCCGGGCCCACCGGGTATCCACCACTTGTAAGACTGGCTGCAGTGAAATAAGCGACAAATTCCTGAGCACGGCAATAAATACAATTCAATTAATTGTATTCAATTAATTCCAGAACTTGCACTGCAGCTGATATTACTGAACATGCAGATATGACCTTTACGTTTACACAGATAACGACTGCCCAAATGTCATCCATGCTTTGACCGATCATATTTGAACAAAGTATCATGTCTAGCGGCATATCATGTAATCTTTCCTGCAGTCCGTGCAGACTTCACCCCATATTTCCGCCAGCTTGGCGTACTGTCGTTATATACATTGGCAATGTCTTAATGACCATGTTTAGTCCATTATATGGAATGTCATTCAAGCGAGATCCGCAGGGATTTCCCCCAATCGATCGATGCTGGCGGACTTTCCTCGGCGGCAGTGTTGCGTCTTTTCCTGCTTCCGCTGCTTACTCTGCAGGTAATCACTCCGTTCAGCGCGATGGAGCAGGTTCGGAATATATTTTAAGAGTATATGCAAATGGCAGGACGTGAAAGGACTGTGAGAACTACGCTTCAGTGAAAACGCTTCGAGATATACTATATAGCTTTAGTAGCTCATAAGCATCATAATAATGTCAGTCAATGATACAAACCCACTGAATACAACGGAGTACCTGACTCGCTCAGTGCCTTTCGGATCCATCTGTCTATCATTCATGCCTGTCTTTCCTATTTATTTATTTATTTATTTATTTATTTATTTATTTATTTATTTATTTATTTATTTAATATTTATATATTTATTTATTTATTTGATTGGTGTTTTACGCCGTAGGGGCCTACTCAAGAATATTTCACCAATATTTCACTGCCAACTCGCCCATCCAAACATTCGTTGGTAACATACTATAATACGGGAAATGAAGTGAGACAAATCCAAAGCATGGAGGATACTGTACAATAACTACATCGCTGCATTCTTTTACCTGATTGTTGTTATGCCAAAGTGATATAGAGAGCGTATGTTTTGTTATATTTTAAGCATTTACATGAAGTTATAGTAAAACCCTACCTGAGATAAACTGACAAGAGGTTGGATTTCACCGTTTAGGAGTGAGCATTCGCCAACTGTCACACTGTCGTTAGTGTTCTAGTTTACTCTCCAGGGTGTAGTCTTTTTGCATTACACATAAAGGGTGGAGTGCGGGAGTTCTTGCAAAGATCGAAACGGAGTACGTCCATTCACACGATGGTATGAAGGAAACTGTGTCTACAAGTAAACTGTTTTCAAATCACAAGGCTGCTCGTGCACTAAATTCTATATATCATTCGCACACTGTCAGGCTAATGAATTATTTATCACTGTGCAGATCAGATGAATCTACCATTAGCTGGAGATTAATGATCTTATAGACAGGCGATTTAATCTTCAAAGCTCCCTAATTCAATGCTTCGGATCCCACACTTGTACAGAAATACCACGAACTGAGATGATATCTTTATTTCCCGGCTAGATCAAAACTTCCATTCCACATTTGTATACAACTCCACAGCTTCAGTTGAGATGATATCCAGGGACCCGTTCTACGAAGCAGTCGCAGACTTCCAGACAACATGCGGTAAACAGATACGTCACCATGGCAATTCCGCTTTAAGCAGCAGCTTAGTAAAACGGGACAATGAAAGCCATACCAATGCTTTCGATTCAACACTTGTATATTTGATAACATCTTTAACTGATATATATAATGTATATCTCTACGATATACATTATTGCCGAAGTGGCGTTCAGCCATATTCATTCATTCAGCTGGGATGATATTGTCATCTCCTGACCAAATCAGCTCCTACATTTAAACACTATAGAGTATCTTCAACTCAGTTGATGTTCTCATATGTTGAAGAAATCAAAGTTTAAGTTACAAGTAGACATCTTCAACTTGTATGCAAATAGACACCCGTTCCCGGACGACAGGCTCGTTTTCTCACAAACAACAAATCTAAAGTATGTATGATACAGGACCACGTGCATGGTGTACATCAGAGGAAAGTTGTGGACAGATTTCACTTAAATATTAAGATCTCCAGAACAAATCATCCCTCATCCCTATGCGATGAATGTGATGACAATAAAGCATTTTGAGTAACATACATATTTTCTCCTTAAATATAATTCTGTCTAGCCATGGTGTTAGGGAGTGTGTTATTTTCATTTACATGAACAGTTGAAATAAAGTCCTAAATTGACAAAGAGGCCGTATTCTACCGGTTACGTGTGAGCTTGTGCCAACTATCACACTCAGCGATATTGCTCTGGTTTTTCTCTCTGTGATTAATCTTTCTATACCACTTCAGCTACAGTTATTGACATATACTTTCTATTTGAATTGAAATCATTGTACAATGCGCTGGATCAATTACCTGCCAGAGGGCAGGGAGAGTAGAGCAATGGCTTGTCCTAGAATTGATCTTAGTGTGTAGAAATCGTGTTCGGATATCGAGCACAACCAAAAAACCTCCATCAGCTGGAATGATTTACGTCAAAGCACACCTGAAGTAGAGCGCAAAATTAGAACCAAATAATTCCCTATATAAATAGGACTAAATCGAGATAAATTTTATTCGATTTGGATTTAATCTTCATATATGACAGCTAAGCCTGTATAATTAAGAATGAGGGTGCAAAAATGGTGAATTATATAGAACACAATAGGATTACAGTGGGCTAAGCTCAGATGGTAAAGAGCGTTTTCCAATGAATACACAGTTTGGCTCAGCCTACAATCGACAAACATACCCCAAGATCAGTCAGTTTATCACCTAACTACAGTTACCTCTCAAATTCGTATAAAATAAACGGATACAGAACGGAGAGTAAAACCAGAGGAGCGACGACAGCGTGATAGCTGGCAAATGATCACAGGTGACCGGTGAAATAAGTCCTCTTGTCACTTTACCTCAGTCAAGGTTTCATTTCACCTTTTTATACAAATGCTTAAATAGGATCAACATATACGTACCCTATAGCGTCATGGCTTAAGCAGAATTAGCTAAAAAAATTTCCAGTGATGTTAATTGCAAACCGCACTGGAGTAGAATTAATACCCTCCATTTCTCCTTTGGGGAAAGTTTTCACAAAATACTGACAGATATGACAGCTATTGGAACACAGACAGCACTTCATGAGTCTAAACTACAGTCAGTAGGAAATATTCCCTAACGTATAATTGCGTGGGGCGGGTGGTGTGCAGCCAGGAATTCTACTTATAAGCTGTAATATAGATAATACACATACTGCATGACTGTGGTTATTAGGCCTGGACTCTGTTTCACAAAGCGCATGTAGCGCTACGTTCACGTAACTGCCATGGCGACGTAATACCTGCAATACTGGTCGCCATGAAAGTTACGTGCACGTAACGTTACGTGCGCTTTGTGAAACGGGCCCCATAAGAGGTACATGTATCCCTACAGGGTTGTGTTTGTTATTGCTAGGGAGTACAATCTTCAACATACCGGTGCGACTGTGTGAGTGGAGAATGCACGTGTTGTGAAAGAAACCAAGGGAGATTTGTTTGGCGTCCTAGCTTGTACAATCTTCAAAGGGTAACTGAGATACATATTTTGTTATTGACTTATATTCTTCCATGGTACACGATTTGAATATTGATTTCACTGAATCGCCTAGAATATATCTTGTGTCTTTCCAACATCATTGGAAACTGTTGACTGCGTCTCTTTAAATCATATTTGTGTACTTAATATACTTTCTGCGCTCTTTGGGGATTTGTGCTATACGTCGTTTTGGGAATTGGTTTTGCGATTACTGACCTGGAACGTCCTCATTCGTTGACAGTTGGTATACGAATGTCTCTTTCGACGCACAAATTTAAGCAAAATCTGTTGGAGCGGCTTGAGCATTACACAGATAATGCTTGTTGTGGGATTGATCAGCTCGAGAGATACGATCAAGCTGAACACAGCTTGTTAGGAGCTTGCACCAGATGTTTTATTATTTACAACAATAAAAATAGTGTGCCTGCTCAACTGACCACAGGAATACAAGAGCCACTCAGACAGGTATAATAAAGACAGATATGTCCTGATGCACCGAAACAGATAAGACAGGTAGCAGCTAACTTAATATCATTTTGTTGAACATTAAGTTTAGTGAAAATGAAGTATTTTGTGTCAGAACACCAATTTCACGGAGGAGAGCGAAGAAATAAACATCTGTACATGGAGCATCTGCACAAACCACCAAAGAACTGGGAAAGTATATAAAACATGAAATTATGACCGATTCATACAGAAGCAGCCAACAGTTATCAATGGTACTGGGAAAACGCAAAAAATGTTCTAGGCAAATGAAGTTTCTATAAATATTAAAGAGAACAAACTGGGCCACCGCACCGCAAGAACAGTTTTAATCACACTGAATGAGGAAAGAGTTACAACTGGTCATTAACACATCATACAACGGGTTATAATGAAATGAGTTATCATGAAATGAATTATCATGAAAGAGGGTAAATTGAGCCATTCATATAATTTTACCATTGCAGCTATACATTACGAATCAGCATTACTGCAGAATACAAAGTTGGTAGTTCAACTGGGAATGGAGTATGTCTCCATTAGAGTGAGCCATGATGATGTGGAGTAAGTAAATCTCCATTACAGGGGACATATTGGATCAACACTACGGTGATCATTAAGGCAGACAGATTTCGTGGGCTCAGTAAATCTCCATAACAAGGGACATAATGCATCCGCATTACGGTGGTCATTAAAGGAGATGTGAGTGAGCCATCATGACACGGTGGTTAGTAAATCGCTATTACATTCTGGATCAACATTACAGCCACCATCAAAGCAGACAGAGTGAGCCATCATCATGTGTGTGTCAGTAAATCTCCATTACATACTGGATCAACATTACGGTCACCATTAATGTAGACAGAGTGAGCCATCATGACGTGGTAGGTCAGTAAATCTCCATGACATTATGGATCAACATTACGGCCCCATCAAAGCAGACAGAATGAGCCATCATCACGAGTGTGTCAGTAAATCTACATTACATACTGGATCAACATTACGGTCACCATTAATGTAGACAGAGTGAGCCATCATGACGTGGTAGGTCAGTAAATCTCCATGACATTATGGATCAACATTACGGCCCCATCAAAGCAGACAGAATGAGAGATCATCACGAGTGTGTCAGTAAATCTACATTACATACTGGATCAACATTACGGCCACTATTAAAGCAGATAGAGTGAGCCATCATGACGTGTGTGTCAGGAAATCTCCACTACATTCTGGATTAACATTACAGTCACCATCAAAGCAGACAGAGTGAGCCATCATCATGTGTGTGTCAGTAAATCTCCATTACATACTGGATCAACATTACGGTCACCATTAATGTAGACAGAGTGAGCCATCATGACGTGGTAGGTCAGTAAATCTCCATGACATTATGGATCAACATTACGGCCCCATCAAAGCAGACAGAATGAGCCATCATCACGAGTGTGTCAGTAAATCTACATTACATACTGGATCAACATTACGGTCACCATTAATGTAGACAGAGTGAGCCATCATGACGTGGTAGGTCAGTAAATCTCCATGACATTATGGATCAACATTACGGCCCCATCAAAGCAGACAGAATGAGCCATCATCACGAGTGTGTCAGTAAATCTCCACTACATTCTGGATCAACATTACAGTCACCGTTAATGTAGATAGAGTGAGCCATCATGACGTGGGAGGTCTGTAAATCTCCATTACACTCTGGATCAACATTACCATCATCATTAATGTAGACAGAGTGAGCCATCATGACGTGAGAGGTGAGCAAATCTCCATTACACTCTGGATCAACATTACAGTCACCGTTAAAGCAGATAGAGTGAGCCATCATGACGTGGGAGGTCAGTAAATCTCCATTACACTCTGGATCAACATTACCGTCATCATTAATGTAGGCAGAGTGAGCCATCATGGCGTGAGAGGTGAGCAAATCTCCATTAGGCCTACACTCTGGATCAACATTACCGTCATCATTAATGTAGACAGAGTGAGCCATCATGGCGTGAGAGGTGAGCAAATCCCCATTACAGGTGGTAGATAGGATCAATGCTACGGTCACCATTAAGGCAGACAGAACGAGCCATAATGAAGTGGGGGTTAATAAATCTCCATTACAATGGACACACTGGATCAACATTACAGTCCCCATAAGGGAGACAGAGTGAACAACCATGACCTGGGGGTCTGTAAATCTCCATTACAGGGGACATACTGGATCCACCTTACGGTGTTAACCGAGATAGTGAACCATCATGATGTGTGGGTCAGTGAATCTCCATTACAACGGGCATACTGGATTAACACTACGGTGACAGTTAAGGAACACAGAGTGAGCCATCACGACGTGGTGGGTCAGTAAATCTCCAGTGAAGAGGATATACTGGTCAGCCGTTACGGGAATCATAACATTATAGGAAATACAGTGAGTAATGGGGTCATACATGAGAACGACAGTGTAAGTCACCAGTATGGAAGAAAAACTACATGATCATTATCGTAGAAAGTCATTATTGCGAATCACTGCGATTACGTGAGAGAATTTAGTTCTAAATCACAATTTTAGTGGACAGAATAAACCTTCAAAACGAAACATTCGCCATTTTACTATAACGGAAATGTATATGCATGAGAAGTCGCCTTGTAGGTAGACAGAGTCGGTAACATTTATGAAGCATACAGAATCTGGCATAAAAGCCGCATTAAAAAATCCCAGAACATGCCTATGTATCGTGGAACAAAGACACCAGTAATACAAGTGACATAAGCAGTCCGAATAACATGGGTAGTAAACTGCCACATCGGTGGTTAGAGAGTCCATTAACCGGTAATAAAGCACTGAATGCACTATCAAAACAGCTGCGAGGGACGACCTAAATGTCTATTCAAAGGAACAGATTGAAAGCGCACGACCAGGCACGACAGGGGTTCAGAGTATATGAATGGCTGCAATGGCGGACAAAGGTTGGTCACAGAAGAAACCATGCGAAGCTCGAATTAGTCAATACCTTACCCATAGGCGACAGGCGACTAACGAATAAATTTACAGAAACGTCAGCCTGGAGCTATTCTTGACTGTCAGCGAATTGCTGCTTACCTGGCGGTCTTGTCAATTGATGAAGCTCATTAAAACCAGAAGTTCATTTGTTCCTTTGATTAAGACTGTCTGTTACGCAAGACAGATTCGTTGTGAAGAATATGATTTGTCACACGTATTGATCTTACAATGAAGCAGTATTTGTGTTTGTTGCGCCTCATTTGCACCTTTTTAAGCTACACTAGAGAGAAAAATTGCCGTGAAGGTATGAAAAGGACATCGACCAGTTAACGATCGATATAACACTAGTGAACACAGTCCTTTGGCAGGAGGAAGGAAAATACGGTCCTGAGGACTTTGTGTAGGGCGCAAATCAGTTCTTTCAGGTCTGATAAGCAAATATGTAAGCGATCAACTACAGAATATATGAATAAAGCAATGGCATGGGGAATAAATATAAGTCAGATTGAATGAACGACAAATGAATGAATAGCCCAATCAACTATATCCTCGACAATAAGCAGATATTGGACTTGTCATGTTTCTGTTCGCCTTGAGTTTCGTAAACAATGTTTTCTTGCTGACATTACATCCTGTTCTCTGTATGGATAAAATCGGTATTGACCCATCAAGCTGTTGAAGCAAAAGAATCAGGATTGTAGACTGTATTGTACCAAATCAGGATTGTAGAATGATGCATTGTAACAATTTAGGATTGTACAGCGCTATATTGTAACAAATTAGGATTGCACAGTGCTATATTGTAACAAATTAGGATGTACAATGTTACTACTAAAGTGAGTTCGGACCAACTTGTGATCAGTCGCTAGCAGATGAACGTGAAATAGCGGAGAGGGAGGCTGCTGTTCCGACCTGTCCCGCGAAGCCCGCTGTACGTCTATACCTGGATACCGGTACCATGGGGAGTTGATGGGATAGGCTTTCAGCTTATCGACGCTATTACCACGCAACTCTAAACTCTTGCTTGTTGACATGTGCTAATTATTATGGTGCTGTTAACTGTGATCCAATTTGTACACATTACATGTTGTCTGTAAACAATTTAAGCCAGGGTTAAAATTGAGCAACTAAGCCCAACACATCTGTCCAGCGAGCTCAAATATGCAACCCCTCCCTCTCAGTTGAACTTTTAGTTCTCCCAGCCTTACATGCTCACTCGTCTCGCTTATTTACATGAATTTCATGACTTTGACGACGGGCATAAGAATATTTCTACTGTCGCTCATTCGACGTCGATCAGACTTCAGGGTTGGGGTATACTGGGTCCAGTTAAATTATCCTGGGAAAAATATTGCTATTAACTTATGCCTACAGTTCCTATATTGGAATGATACATGGTTAGAGTATTTGTATAGGCACTGTCTATCACAACACATCATTATGCACACGATGTCTGGGAGTATATATTTTTAACACTTGGCCGCAATATAAATATTAGGGAGCAACAGCAGAACAAGCAATCCCTTCAGTCCGCAGCAAAAACATCACAGGTGCTCGCTTGCACCCTATCGGTAACAGCTTTGCAAGCCCCACAAGCTATAAATAAGAACTTTAGTAGCCTAGATAGAGGAAATGTTTTAAAGAGTGTATCTAGTGGTATCATAACCTGATGTTATTACAGAACAACTTACTAGTTAGAAATACATTAACTATGATAAGCAAGATTTTCAAATATATTCTAAATGCTATGGTAACGATTAACCTGGTTGTTGAATGAACGGTACTCGTGTACTCAGACGCAACGGGTGTTGCTGCAGAAAACCGAATGAAACCCGTCAATATATATATATATATATATATATATATATATATATATATATATATATATATATATATATATATATATATATATATATATATATATATATGGCACAGGTCTCACGCCTATACCGTGGTCGGTATTAAAAATTTGAATTCAAAGGCTTGAAAATTGTTATCTTGAATATATTTCTTACCATAGCACAGTCCTGCTTGCCAATTAGCTCTATCTCAGCTGATGATCCTCGTCTGCCGTCAATACGTCTCAAGGCGCAAGGTTTATTGGATGTCATGTCGATAAGCTGAAAGCCTATCCCAACAACTCCCCATGGTACCGGTATCCAGGTATAGACGTACAGCGGGCTTCGCGGGACAGGCCGGAACAGCAGCCTCCCTCTCCGCTATTTCACGTTCATCTGCTAGCGACTGATCGCAAGTTGGTCCGAACTCACCCGCAGCAATCTCACAACGATGAACGTTGTCGACCGGTACTGCCTCACGACTGCCGCACCTGCGCCTGGTGCTTCCACGGTAGACCGGTTCACGGGGTCACCGATGGATGGTGCCAGTGAGAACGGCGCATGGTTTTTATGCACTGGCACAGCCGATCTGTAGTTCCCCTCTCTCCTACGTGGCAGTTATTTGCGCTGACATGAGGGAAGATGGGTATTGACCCAAGGGAACACTATACACACCTGAGAAGCACCCTGATGCTTTAATCCACACCCATGTCAAACTTCCGCTGGTCGGGGCTTGGTAAGATTAGAGTCAGGCCACTTCGGTAAGCTATGGAATTTTAGATTGAATACCATACACTATATCCCACGTTGAAGGATGAATCAATGGGTATGCACAAATCTGTGGAGGAGCGTGTAGCAAAGCGTGTCATATCCCGTTGATGTGGTCGTTACACCCCCACTAACCACATGGCCTAACGATTTCACAGTAGATGGTTTAAGACCAAACACGACAATGAAAGAAGATTTTTGTTTCAACACAGGTGCCAAGATCAATATACGAATGTTTTTTCCCAAAGCGTAACAGGTTCCCATAGCAACTATCACACCGGAGCTAGACTCAAATTATTCCGTCCATTGGTGTTCATTGATTTCCTTAAACGGAATCAAACGCCTTTGTTTTAGCGCGTGCTCCAATATCTAGTGCCTCGTGCAGTTAATAACACCTACATATTTGCATGTTGGTGCGACAACATCCGGTTTATATTTTTCCGCAGCGCAGCGTCCAACGAAAACACCTGTTCAGTACGTGACGCATAGAAAGCGATACAGTGCAGGCATATCGCGATACTCTCTTCCACATGACTTCCTGTTTACTTCCAAACGAGCAGACAGCTTATAACGCCACGACTCCATTCAACAATAACACTTCTCTCTTAATCCCAGGCTCGATTTCAAAACAGTCCCAAAACAGTTTTATTAAAGGATAAAACATCACCTGGCTAAAACATTACTGAATCGAAAGCAGCATACTAAAGCTGTCTAAAAAGTATCATACTTTAGTATTTTAGTGAGATTACACCTAATAACATGTAGAGCAAAATGACAATACGACACCAATGGCTGTTGTGAGTCGAGGCAGCCATCCTGAGAAATTTAACAAATCAAACAAGTTGCTATCAGATTGTGCGGCCTGAGCTGTGACGTAGCCTTTACCCATTCACTCCGTGCAGTGGCAAATGATCATACAAACCTACAGCCAGACGTCATTTTGAGATCGTACTACAATTTAGTTATGTGTAGCCGAACGACCATTTCACAAAGTGTTGTGGTGCAGATCTGTATCATTTATGTATCACCGCATACGTCAAATGAGTTGATTTACAAGCGTTGTAATATTCAACGATGGTATCATAAGTTATGTCAGACAGTAAAATACCGTCTCGGTACAAACCACATTCATCTCCTCAAATTCATTTTTTGTCTGTCATTTTAGAGTTTAATCAGCAGTTTCTAAAAAACAAATATCAGAGTCACTTCAAAATTCGTCAGGGATGCCGAAGGTTTATGACAATGAGAAGACGGCCTTAATCCGGATAACACTTTAAATTCATTAAAAATCTTATGATATCATTTTTTGTCTGAAATTATTGCTGCTGAAGAAATTAAATTTTGCTCCTTCGTTACATAGGACCGCATACAAAGAATGTTTTTTTTTCTGTTTTCTTTTATAAATATACAGTAAAATTATTGAAACACTGTGTTTAAGCCAAGGTTCTTTCTCTAATGCCCGCGATGACGAGGTCAGTGCTGCTTTTCATCTTCTGCTTTCAGAAGCCATTGGAATTGAGGCATAACATCCAGCGACAGTTAGATCAACCTCAGTGGTACTTAGGTTTATTGAGCATGAATCTAGTTGTACAACAATCCTATTGAAATTTTGCAAACATTTAATTGGGGTCGAAATCACGAGCACAACCCCTCCGGAGGCTACGACCTGAACAGGAATACGCCGATTGTGGATTTGAAGCTAGGCTATTGAAACAGCGTAATGGAAAAAATATTCCTCCAGTTTGTCCAATTTCCGAGAAATCCATATCTGTTACTTGGGCCTTGATCGCTGAAGCCCACAACTTTTGTCTATCATAGGCTACTGCTTTGATTATTATCCGGACAATACCTTCGACTTTAGAGAGCTAGAGTGAACATTAGGTCATCTTGCCCTCGATAATGGAGACGTGCTGAGGCTGTGTCAAGACGAAGTTTCACTAAACCCTTACTGGGTTGAAAAAAATGTTAACTAAAGAAAATTTCAATGCCAGTTTAAGATACTTTGAATGGTTGTCTTTCAGTGGACATAAATATTAGTCAAGTGTCTTTCACTTTAACACCGCCAACATTTCCACCTACCACACACGCACACACACACGCATACACAGCCTCACTCATCCCGATTTTTGTTCGATAATCGCAATAGACAGTTCGTCATTGAGCTTACTAAGCACCTTCAGCCTTCTTGAAGCAGGGATGCCATCAGTCAATCCCGTGTATAGAGGACAGGTTGCTTACTTGCCTTATAGTCAGAATGTCCTGCTTCCGTTTGCTTTTAAATAGTAAGCTTGTATCTGAGCAGCTAGCGCACATGTAGAACGTTTAAAATAGCCAGCCGATAGTTCGTTTTATAGCAAGCAAAGTATTCATTTCACATGTATGGTCGTCAACTGGTAAAGCAATATTCAATGTCAAATTCCCCAAAACCAGTTTCATTAAAAACTTTGGGTCACAATATCTTATAAATATAATATATATAATTTTAACGAAAAATAGACTTCACCCGGAATTAGAAGTAACCAGAAGTTTTCTATGACATCGTAAAGACATACAAATGTAATATCCAATCGGTCAAATCAAATACATGTGGTTCACAGGGACCAAAAGGTATCAAATTAACTCAGTTACGCTTTGTGTAAAGTTCATATAAACACACGTGCTGTTAAAACCAGGCCATTTATATACAACACGCACCCCACACCCCCAAGGTTAGACACACTCATACATACTAACAAAGCATGACGTCATTATGATGGTATGTTGTACCCAATATCTCGCATGTTTTGAAGACTTTTTTTAAAGATTTTTAAATTAAACGCTTGATGGTAAAACCTTTTCTTGACGATTCCAGCAGCAATGTATCAAGGGGTAGATGGAAATCCTTAATGTTACTACACTCTCTAGCATGTACAATTTGGCGAGATATGTGTAAATTCTCCGGAACAAAATGAGAAAAGTGGGCGGAAGAGCATCGGCGAATTCTGATGATCAAGAACACCACGTTCAGAACAAAGTGAAGAAAACATGAAAACCACTCTAACAGATTGGCTAGATTCATAACAGACGACAAGTACGAAAAAGAACTGGTGGAAGAACAAGAAAGGTGGACATGAAAAGACATCTCAAAAAAGAACACTTACTACAAGAAAGTTTAAAACTGTTTTTCCCCAAAAGAAAGGACACATTTTCGAGTTCCAGGCAGACATCGTAGACTTCAATAGTCACCCCTTGCAGGCCATGTGACCATTTCAGAGTGTTATGATCACTTCAAAATAGGAATACTTATATTCCATCTGCACACATTCGATCGACCAAAACTTTCCTTGCCGGCAACTGCAGACGAACCTTCGACAAGTTATACTGAATCTGCATTTAGAACAACAGTAACCAAGTGTGAAACAATGAGTAGCACTGATTCAAATGACGACGACATTAACTCTTTACTACAAAGAGGTGTAGATATATCTTGGCAGCACCGGCATCGGTAACTGCTAAGTCTCCAACTTACCTTGCCTGAATTAGACGGCATAGATATCATTTTCAGCACTCGTAGTAAAGATAGAGAAAAACCTCATTCTGTCTTCCATCTCCATCGAAACCTCTTCTGAACAGCCTATCCAACCAATACAAATTACCAGTCAAATGGGGGGGGTATGTTTCATTGAGATTATAAATGCTTTCAAAGATCCTATAATCTTACAGGCGCTGATAACTGTTGTTCGAATTCTTCCGAATGGAGATATCAACACTATCACGTAGTTTTGGCAAGAATTTCAGCGAAAGTGTAGTGTTGAATGAGCAGCAATGGTACCGTGCTTGAGGCATGATTTGGTGGAAGAGGAGTGGAAAGCTGTAGGGAGGTTGTTGGCTTACGGATGGAAGGAGCTAGGATGTTGGTCTGTAGGTATCTCCATGACCTTCATGAAACACTGCCTATATCCTAACACAGATCTCTAGTGACAGCATGAGGGCTGACTACTATAAGTTTGCTGCGCGATCTGACGCAGAGATTTTTCACACCGCTACGACAGCTAGATGAAGGTGGCCTTCTCGAGGCACTCGATTCCTACAAGTGTAGGACAAAAATCAACGAGGAAAGAGTGGCAGCTGTGGTCCTAGAAATTGTCCCCAATGTAATTATCTAGTCACCGTGTATTGTGGTAGATTGTTGGAGGGAGGTCTTGGAAGACCTGAAAATTAGCGAGGAAAAGCTTGGGGATGTCTATCAGTCACTCATTCCAACGACTACCGCGGTCCGCCGTCGTCTGACTTCAGAGGACTTCCAGAAGAAAATGTCTTTAACTTACTGAAAAGGTATGTGAAAGAGCTCGATGATCAAAAATTCCAACTGTTTGTTAGATTTTGCGCTGGCTCCGACTTACTTACTGTGCAAAAGATTGATGTACAGCTTGGAAAAATGAAGGAGTTTGAAAGGCGATCAGTTGCGCACACTCGCGGTTGTGCCTTACAACTTGGCAAGGAGTATGGAAGTTATATGGAATTCTGCAACGTCCTGCAGAGTCATGTGTGGATCATGGACGGCGTTTAGAGAAACTATTGACAGGGTGTGAGGAATACGGAATCTTACATCTATAAACTACACCTTTATGTGCTTTCACGTTAATTTCATGTTTTCGTTTTATTTTGACAAGACCATAGTGCTGTGAACGCACTATACTGCCTGCAGATATTGTGAGTTTTTCCACCGCAGGCAGGTTCGGGCAATTTCCATGAGACGACTGTACGTAGACGATTTCGCCTCTGCAGGACGATAGACGCCCTGCGTCATGCAACCTCCACTCGTTAAAGTTAACCTGCTTTTCATCCCTGAGTTCACTAAAGCCGGGGGAGTTATCAGTCACTTGTCAAAGCCGTTGGTTTACCCTGGTCTCCTCCGAGGGTTTCCCCAGCAGTAATACTGACACGTCCTCTTATTGGTAAAAATAAACTTGGGAAACGTTAAACGTCACTCAAACCAAACCAAGTCAAGCTTATTCTAAGGCAAAAACATATGATCTAGTGTCCTTAATCACAATGAGAAGAACAAATCAAACTAACCACCAAAAGTATGGAATTAGACGCCATTTTATATGTGACGACTTAGGACCTGGTAAAGCACATCAGCATTTTCTCCACTCTGTGGAATTTGTCGCGCATTTTCCTCCATTAAAAATATGGCAAGTTGCTTCATCACAGGGAATCGCTCCCTTTCCAACTGTTTCAAATCTGCCAACATCTGTATATTAGTTTCTGACCAATTGCAAGTAATTTTGTGTTCCATACAAATTCCCACAGCTGCACATGATATTTGGGCGACCTGGCTATTTCTGCTTGGTCGTATTCGATGGTGGTTCCACAGATGAAATATTTCGTTCAGCTCGTTCTGAAAAAGGAACAAAAAGTATATACAAAGCAGCTGGCCAATGTGAAATCTATACTGACATGCAAAAGAAAATTACTCTAGTCTTTTCTGAGCATATTCAAGGTTATCCCAAAGAATGAAAATCTGTACTTTCTTAAGAAATAAAGCACTTAGTTATATGTAAATAATTAAATTTTAACTATCACAACTTTCATTAGGTGTAAAATACCAGTAACACTTTAATTGTATGACTTGTACATACTGTACAAGAAGCATTGTATTGATACACTGTACAGTACTGAACAGCCACAACACATCCAACGAGCAGTTAAAGTGTTTAAAATGTTAAATCGACCCATGAAATATTCACATGTATCCACACTGGACTTCGTGACAACGTACACAACAATTCCTATTTAATACAGCAAATGTCAAAATACTTTAGAACTTCGGATGTTGAACAGATCGCAACAGAGTAGGTACGGCATAAAGAGATATGAGTCTGAGTCACGTCGAATAACGAGCTTCAAGTGTTATACTCTTGTGGCTATTTAACATAAGCGGCGTATATATACACATCCCCCATCAGATCATCGCGTGACCTCATCGTGTGATATACTAGCACTATAGCTAATGACATGCATGTGATTTTAGATCCAATCTTCATTAATTGTGAAAACTGTATAGGCGACCTTGATGCGAGTCGCAACAGGCAGTGCGATTCTCCCAGAATGTGTTACCAGAAATGGAAACATTGTAACGCAGTCAAACGTTATGTTGTTTACGACAAAACCATGTGAATAGTCTGTCCCACATAGAGACATCCACATACGTGTCTCCTGTCCTAATACTCTATCCGTGGCAGTCTTAATTGAGTAGACAAGAGTTTATTCCTGAAGTTAATTGTTGCATTGTTCAAATGAGTAAACTGTTGAGGTATGTCTCCTTTGCTCGTTCTCTTCATACAACTATTGTAAAGGTTATTGATTTCTTAACTGATATCGAGTCACGCCAACGATTCGAGACTTTGCTATTTTTTTTCTTGCCATACACTCGGGATTCCTGTCACACAGAGAAATTATTTTCATTATTTTCATAAATTATTTTCAGATGCCACAAGCTGAGTCTGTTCCGACGATTCTACCATCATGCACTGCTATAAATGGAATTTGGGATAACAAAATTTATGCTATAAATAACTCATACAAAGCTTCACCTGTGAAATGACCATTTTCCTATAAATTTCGATATATGTATGTATGTGTGCGGCAAAGCTAATTGATTTCACCACCTAAACGTGGTCTAAACAGCTGGCCTGTCAATCACCATGGTGAATTAATGCTTTGACGGAATTGTACTTTTACGTGAAGTCGCAAACACGCGGGCGAGATTGTTGGGTCGACCCGTCGAATTCTATCAGACGAAAGGAAATAAAACATGCGCTGTTTCACGCGATTGTAGCATTCCACAAATTGCATCGTCTGAACGCGGCTTATGAATAAGATTTATCCCAGTTCCATTCCACTTGTCGAAATGAACGATAGGACAAAATGCATTGCATGAACGCGGGATTAGGCTTAAATACTGTTGTTAAACTTCCAGACCGACGGTTTTCAGAATATTCGACTTTTTATAGATTCCAACCTCTCAAATTCCAGTCTGTGAACCTTGCGCAGTTAATGAAATTCATTTGTCTGTGGACAGTGTCTGGCTTTTATCAGATATAAGATTTATTCATTTGAACTGATTGGAGTTCAACGCCTTATTCAAGAATATTTCACTTATACGACGGCGGCCAGCATTATGATGAGAGGCAACCGGGCAGAGTCCGGAGGAAGCCCACGACCATCCGTATGTTGCTGCAAGACCGTCCCACGTACGGCCTGAGAGGAAGCTCACGGCGACAGCATTGGTGAGAAGTCCCTGGGTCATTCTGCAGCGCTGAATTGGAACTATGTCCAGGCATTTCCAACCGCACTGACAATGCGGACTGGTAAGCTATAGCTTTATCCTGTGTTATACTGCAGGTCTACTTTTCCTGTGTGTATCAGATCTAATATTTACTATTCTTTCCTTCTGTCCACTTAACAATAAATATCATTCTATTCCCCGAGTGGAATCTGGATCAGAGATAAAAACAATGGGAGATGGGTTATCACTATGTAAGATTGCTTTCGGACCTCCACTGAGCACTATTCACAGAGATGTCACTTGTTTTCGCACCTTTGGTGAGTAATTTTAATCAACAACCAGTATTACAACCCCGTCATTCATTCTTGATTAACGCAGTCAAGCAACACGGTTAGTTTTGGATTATTTTCGATTTTAGTCGTCCTCTGTAGGCGGTCAGAAAATTCATTGGAAACCATCATGAGGTTGTATCTACTTTTCTTTCATTTTACCCGCATACCGAAGATTGATCAAACTAATGACGAATGAAGTCCCGCTTTGTTTGAAACAAAAACCTTACCACCAGAGTTTATATGCATATATTTAAAGCCTTATTTTCCTAACTGCGGTTAAAATTTAGCTGTCTGCCTGGATTTCTTATCCCAACTCCTGCCAACCCGGCAAAGATTTGGTTGTGATGGGTATATAAACTCTTCCGTCTTGTGCTGCGAATCCACGCTTTCCTGAGGGCTAAATCGTCTGAAAACTTAAAGAAACTAAATCCAGGGTTCTTCGACGTCCTGTTTTCACACACCGTATGCAGAACAGCAAACCATTTCGTGGAAAAATTCGATATGCTCGTTATCACTTGTGTGGCTTTTTTAACACTGAACTAAATAGCGAAGCTCTGACAGCTCGTGAAAGTTGAACTTGGATGAACTCATTGGGCGGAGACTATCGAGTGTGCGGAAAAAATACATAAACCCAGCCTCATCATGTGATTTTAATGCCATATTACTAAGATTACTGTGCTTTTTTCCTAAATTTTTTTGCACTCAATTAAACAATATATACAGAGGTAGATAATTATGGAAAAATAACCAATCTGGACAATAATCCTTTAACAATATTTCAGTCATATGTCCACGGTAAGTCTCTTCTTATCGTGGCAGGGCGAGTCCATACAGCATTTGTGCTTCCGTCACTGAAGTATATCATGTTTAAGACACAGTGCACACAGGGAAACCCCAACCAGTCTCATTATATTGACACCGGGCCAACCAGTCCTGCTTCTTTTCTCTACCCTCTCAGTTCACAGTGCTCAGCGTCAAGCGAGGTAGCAGCAAGTACCATTTTTAAAGTCTTTGGTATGACCGGGCCTGGGTTTGATTACGGGATACCGCCTTCGAGGCGAACGCTGTAACCATTAGACCACTTAAGTGGTCTGAATAAGAATGCAGATCATAGCTTTTCAGTTCAGAGTGCTGTGTTGTGCCAGTAGAATCACGACATATTCTGACCAGGTGACACCCAGACGCTGGAAATCCGTGTAGTTGTGAGCGGTGGATTGGCCCAGTGTATATAGGGCCGATAAACATGCATTCACGAGGATCTGACAGGGCATTCAGGAGGACTCAGTCTACAGTATGTTATGGCGTTTTGATAACGTGTTGCAGTAAGATTATATGAGGTTTGTGCTTGTCACATAAAGAATGGCGAGGGGATAGAGTTAGGATGCCCGCCGAATAAAACATTGGGATATAGGTCTACTATCACTAATGATTATCTGTTCAAACACTGATCTATACATTTTATTTAAACCATCACAGCACATAATAAAAAAAATAAGAATAAGGAAAAAAACAAACAAATGCCATATCAGGACAAAATAATTTGTATTAATGATAGTACAATAACAATTCACTCAGTTTAAGGATTGAATAATAATTGTAACAAATTTATTGGCCGAAGAAAACAACAATTGTCATTCGGTGGGCGAGTTGCCTCCCTTGCAACAGTGAAGCGCGTTTGTCTGATTAAACAATCAAAGAACAAAGTGAAGATATTCACCCAGTTGAATGTGTTGGAAAGCAAATTTGCCCCAGTCATGCAAACACACAGATGTTTTCGCATGGCATACCTTTATATTAATGCACGTACAACTGGGATACATATACTGACGGTATGGAGGCATGCATTACAATAACAACCACTATTTGGCATATAACTATTATCCAGTCCAGTCTGACCAACAAAACGTGCCACTGCTTTCTCCAGAGCTCTCTTTGGTCTGCCTTAATCTGTTCACAGAACTGGTCGTTATGTTGGCTTCCTGTCTCAGCAGCAGGGCTTGGGTTTTTACCGTCGATATGCACAGACCCAGATTTGTCATCGAAATGTTGCACCAGCTTCCGCTTTCCCATGATGCAGTGCAACGAATATGGGGGTGGTTTGTCGCCTGCAGTGCTTCTAGCCCGAAGTAAGATGACGCCGAGCATAACATCAAGGGCTGAGATGGACATCATGACCAGCAGAATAACAGCTACAGACAGGACAAAGAACGACGAAAATTAAAAAATTAGTTTTGTATTCCATACGTAGGCCTATACACCGTTAGATATATCGTATCTGTATATATAACACAAATCACCACATTAATTTTTTTGATTATTATATTCATCATCATGTCAAACCTGTGGTCATCACTATCTTTATTACTAGACACTGATAAAAAATTAAACATGAAGGTAAACAGTTATTTATTTATTATTTGATTGGTGTTTTACGCCGTACTCAAGAATAGTTTACTTATACGACGGAGGCCAGCATTGTGGTGGGTGGAAACCGGGCAGAGCCCGGGGGACCGCATCCGCAGGTTGCTGTCAGACCTTCACACTTACGGCCGGAGAGGAAGCCAGCATGAGATGGACTTGAACTCACAGCGACCGCATTGGTGGGAGATTCCTGGGTCATTACTCTGCGCTAGCGAGCTAACCAACTGAGCCACGGAGGCCCCAGAAAGTAAACAGAGTGTAAATCTCACTGTATATTGCACGTGACATCTTTCACCCAATGTTGGTAACATTAATGTTACGGTTGGCCTATTTTCGATTCACATACCAAATACATTAATATTCTAAGAAGAACTAAAGCAAGTTTCTTAAATCTCTGTAATAGGTTAAATTAGAGGGTTAGGTTCTGCTAACCCGTGAAAACACGTACTAAAGATGATAACATAAAAGACCAAACTTTATATCAGATATCAACATAGAGATATTTTTATCGCACTGTGATGACGGAAATTTAGAGAGTTGTTCTTATGAGCAGGGGATCCGGAGTTCAGGTCCGATTCTTGGCTCAGTGCTCAACGTTAGACGTTGACAGGACAATTACTTGGCAGCCTTATCTCAGTATACAGTGAATGGGTGAGGTATCGTGTGATGTCAGCATGGTACTCTAGTAAGGTAGCTTTGTTAACATGTTGGTAATGGGCTAGGCCTGTTTACGAGACATGACTGAGACAAATCTGAAAGTGATGTGAACCAATGTAAGCAAATAATATTATATTTTCCTACAGGTACCGAGAAACTTGTTTCCTCGTTTTGAACATACCGGCCCCGCTAGCACAGCTGGTAGAACGTCCGCTTTCGGGCCGGTGGATCCAGGGACAATCCTGGGCCCGGTCACACCTAAGACTTTAGAAAAGGAAATTGCAGCTTCCTCGCTTGGCATTCAGCATGACCCGTATCAGTATAATGGTCCGGGCGGGGCGTTGGAGGGACATTACATGAATTCTAAGGATTCCTTCGTCGTCATATGACTGAAAAATTGTTAAGTACGACGTTAAACCCCCAAGCACTCACTCATTCACTCGATTTGAACACAGCGGATGCGCTGCTCTCTTTGCTCGCGTACATCACCACATCATTGCTTCTGGTAGGCTTTGATCTTGAGCAGAAACATATGAAGAGTTCAGCCACAGAAGCAGATAAATAATCTTAAAAAAATGACTTGATAGAAGTCTTAATTTTTTTTTTGATAAATCGGCGTTTGCTTTTCCAACATTGTAAATTTTACACACCTGCCTTCCCATGCATATATTTTTAAAGCAGAAAGTGAATACAAACATTAATTTGATTCAATACGAAAAAATAAAATGTATTTGTCTGCATTTGTGCCTCAATTCTTCATATGTAGGCCTACATTGTACTTACTGACAAACGGGACTTTGTCTGAGTTGGTCGGCGTACTGTCGGTAATCTGGATCAGAAAGATGACGTAGGCTAACACCAAGGTCGTGCAGACAGCTAGCTTGTCTGATAGATGTTGAGGTATCAACAAGATGAAGATGTTCAGAATGGCAAGAACAAAACTGGGGAATAGCACATTCATGACGAAATAGTGAGAGCGACGTTTGATGTGTATGGAAAATGTCAGAACAGCACCTGAACCATTTTTCTTTTCATGCGCAGAAGACGTCTCCCCCAACACTTCCCATTGACTGTTGTCTTTTATTACCTCATCGGTCCCTCTGAACGTACGTCTAGCATCGGTTTTAATGTGCAGACGTACAAACTTCGATTCATAGGCGTTTGATGAAATTACAAGACTGCAAGATTGATGGTCAAAGGGAAACAAGGTAATGTCTACATAACACACGTACTTGAACATCCCAGACGGCATCCAGACAGCGCGGCCATTTTGATCCACTCTAACCTTGGTTCCGGAAGTATGAATTGGATCCAAAGATGATCCCACGCTGAAAAAGAAAATCTCGTTTGCAGCAGTGCTGTAGGTTGTCATTAAGTCAGTCAATCTGTTGAAGACTGCAATTCCAACTCGTTTTACTCTCGCTTAAATTTATCACTGAAACACGCGTTTCTTTCTGGGTGTTGCAAAAAATACATGAATATGGCTTAGCAACACATGGGCAATTTTTCAGCTATACCGTGGCTATTGTCTGAAATAAAGCTGCGTCCCAAACAGAAAACAAGAAACAACATCGCAAAGACTTTGATTAACTCGTTTTCTTCTTTTAGTCAGAATGAAAAACAACTGCAGTCTATTTACTCCTCTTAAATTTATCAAAAAGCATGCCACTCTTTCTAGTAGTCAGGGAAAATGTGCGTCCCAAATAAACAGGAAAAACAAAATTACGAAGAATTATAAATTATTCCGTTCTCTTCGTGTTTTCGTGGCAAGACAAGAAAGTGAAGTCAAGACGAGATGCTCCAGTCTTCTTCATCTGTTTGAATATGATTAGGCAAAACAGCCTTGGCGCAGTGATTAGTTCACATTAATTCAAAGAATTATTAATCAGTTGTACATATGTACGCCTACCTATTCATAACTACAGTATCTGGTGTCCAAATTTTCTCCGCGGGTAAATAGATGGCTTCTATATCAGAGAACTGTGTGTCGTTCCAACTGAGAAATGGATCGGTCCATTCCTGAAATAGAAACGAGATTCCAGTGTGAGAGTCGAATACGGTTCAATGCGATCAGATTTTTTCTTTCTGATACTGGTATTAAGCAATGATCGGATGAACCAAATCTTTCCACACAGCATACTTTTATTTTTAAATTTACAAATTTACAGAAGTCAGAGATTGAGCTGAGCCAGAGAACTGTTTATACTGATGGCAATTCAAGCCACACACTTGATAAACGTACCAAGCCATTATCATATAGCCTAGTTCGAGGTCGCTATGATATTTTTACCGAATTGTTTACCTGCTGGATGTAAAAAGAAAATTAGAGGCATCTGCAGGTTCATAAAGTCAAACTGAGTATTAGGATATTTAATGTCAAAAAAATTTAATACCACATCGGATTAAATCAGCTTCAAAAATGACAACTCTCAAGTAATACAAACTTTCCGATATTTGCACGCATGATATGTGCATAAACCAAAGGAGACTACTTCTCTTTGTATCTCCCACAACGCAAGCTAACAAATAAACCTGAATCAGCTGAAAATTCTAGCTGTCAATATACTTCTATCCCTCAATGTTTTGGATAATGGTCGAATTTTTTTCTTTTTTCCTTGTTGGAAAGTGTAAATGATCTAAACAAATGGAGTACATAAAGAACTCGAGAGTGCATAAAATGTATAAATTAAAAGGATTCACGTTATTGAATTCCAATATATATTTCAAAGACTAAATGGAAAGTTCTGAATCCAACATAACACTGTGCCCCTCACTCATTAGTATTAAAACAAAAACACAGCAAACAGTGATGTCAGTGTTCGCTTTTTGGTATTTTGAGCAAACTAATACTCACAATTTTTATGATTCCATGACAAGTCATGCTTTGCTCCGTCTCATCCTGTTTAACCGAAAGAAAATATATTACTAACTAACAAACGTGATGAAATATTTCACAGCGGTTGTGCTGCAAAGATCACAAGGCTGTTTTCATTTATTCATTCGATAAATATATGATAAATATATGAAATGTATATCAATTATGTTATTATATAATATCATCCCTTCCTCTCCGGTCGTGCGTGGGATGGTCTGCGGAAGGTCGTGGGTATTCCCCGGTCTCTGCCCGGTTTCCTCCCAAAATAATGCCTGCGGATAGTCGTGGATATTCCCCGGGCTCAGCCCGGTTTCCTCCCACCATAATTCTAGCCACCGTCGTATAAGTGAAATGTAAAACACCAAACTAATAAATAAATTAATACAATATCACTGTGAAATCATTTAGAAGATATGGCCAATAATCTCTCAAACCAACAAGCTCTCAATCGCACGAACACAAACTGTACCCACCAATCCCACAATCCCTTTGAACGCAAATCCGATATCGATGTCCACGGTATCATTGTACCTGAGAACCGGCAGGGCAAGTGGGTTGTAGGTGGAGAAAAGTGAGTCCAACATTTCCGACTCCGGGGACGTCGCTAGAAACAGAAATACCTAAAAATATTATTATGTCAAGACTCGATGTCTTATTGTCATGTAAAATTTTGACAGTTTATTGCTTTGTGAACTGTTTGGCGAATTGTTTTAGTCTTGAAGGGTATCCATTTTCGGGTGGAGAGAGAGAGGGGGGAATCTTGACGGTTTTTTTTGGTATACCATTGTTCGCGTGGGTATTATATTGTCTGATATTTCGTCGAGAATCCCGAAGGATGAGTGGAAGTAGTTATCTTCGGGACGAAATATTAAGCCATATACCCACGCAACACGCTGGTAGACTTGTTGTGCATTTATATAACGAATTTCACAATGAAGAGAATTATGAACATCTTTTGTTGAATTAATAACAGTAGGCCTACGTTAAGCGTTGCATGCTGTAGTTGTTTGGGGAAAGGGAGAGTGTGTTTTGTTTAGGTTGTTTACGGACGCTTAACGAGACTTAAACTTAAATAAAAATAAACGAAAATAAATTATCTGGTAAAGGTCCAAGGACGTATGTCGGGATTATCTCAACTATAATCATCTAAACGGTGATAAATTCAGATTTAACAGATTTCCGTCTACATTATGAGTTATAACCCTATTAGACTTGACATTGATGTTTTGTGGCGAATAAGACGGGAAAGAGAAGGTCCTGATTTGTTTGATTGATTCCCTGATGTCAGTACAGACAAAAGCTAACGCTGGTCTCTCCAGGCAGAGACGAAGACGAACATCTCCTCAGTAACAGAAAGTGTGGACGAAAAACAAAAGTGGCGAATCGCTGTTTGTGATAGTGTATTCGTTGAATTTGCATAGGCCTAGCTTTCATATTGTACAACCAAAGCTTACTAGCCTATAACTGGTCTTTTTCCGTATACTGCGACATCGGAAAGCCATTTATTTTCGCTCTCGTGATCTCTAATTTTTGGGATGTTTCACACAATTTGCTGATGCTGAACCCTTTAGAACTAATTTCGACGAGACAATGCGCCCTCGACCAGTAGGGCCACACCGAATTACTTCCCTTGATGTCGCTGTCCCGCTTAAAGGCGTGTTAATAGGAGTAAGCTGCGGTGAGGTGTGCCCTCCGAGAAAATTGCTCATGGCAAGTTTTCGAGTTAAAGCGACATAAGCCAGTTGAACACCTAGATTTAAGACAGATTTTATTTTTGTAAACTTATCCGGAAAGCCTTGGGCAAACGTTATGTATTTTTTAAAATACATTTGGAAGGATTTTAAAAATTCTAGACCAAAATACAGCTTCTGCGATTGCGTCAAATGTAGGCCTATATTGAAGTGATATGTAATTTGAAAACTGCATTTAAGATCTCGAGACATTTCTACGGCTCTTAAAGGATGATATCGTGTGGTTTTACATCCTGTTGCCTCGAAAATATGTGTTACTGTCATTATTTCACCTACATACTGCATGCTTTGATAGGCCAGATCCCACTTCTCGTAGTTTCGCGCCCCACAAACTAATCTCGCGTTACGTCATAGTCGTTGTCGTGTAACAAGGGACGTAAGATGCATGCCTGTTAGTGCCGTTCATGGCCTTGTTTGAGAAGGGTGGCACGTTTTCGGACCTCACAAACTGCCAAACTTAAAGAAACGCCGTTTGTTTGAAAACGATACAGAACCGAAACTCTAAAGCTGGATATTTCAGTGATAGTACTTCGGAAACAAATATTTACATGAGTTTCCAATGAATAATTTTAATATAAACGTGTTTAACAAGATGACACAATGGGGTGCCTTGACAGATGATTCTGGAGAGAAAGTCGATATTGTGACCAGATTTCAAGCTTTTATTTATTTACAGATCAAGCTCACGTGGTACTCTGGTATACAGGATGTATACAAATTAACATACTGTTACGTCTTTGGCAATAGTCGATGAGCCAGTGCAATAATAATACTGTGAGTCCAGACTTGCATGAAATCATGACTTGTTTATTCCGTATTTCCAGACTGGTGCACGCCTTCATCGTATAAACAAACTTGTATTAGTTCCGTCAATGTGTGGTCGCTTCATGGTTGATGAACAAAGCCCATACAGGAATGTCAACAGATGGACAGTCCGATGGGATTGTATAACAGTGATCACTTTAATGGGTGTAAACACGTGGATTTTCTCACGTGTGGCACTCGCGAGTGCGAGTTTAAAAGGCTATGGCATATAGGTGAAAGGTCACCACTTTGCAACAAACTCTGTGCAAGACCACATCAACGCCATACGATCGCTGCTCATTGTCACCAGAACTTGAAGAACAGTGGAAACTGGTAATATCGATTGAATTAACACACCTTGCGTCATACATTGATTGAAAGACTCGGCCAGTTGTTCAAGAATGAATTGAATTTATTTGTATATTTGTTTACTGATTGATTTCTTGCTGTTTAACACAAAAAGTTTTTACAAAAATGAGTGGCCACATACTCTTAACAGCGCATGCGCAGCTATCTACATTTGCTTTACACTATTATGACCACTAATATATGTTGTACAAAAATCTTGAACAACCTGTCACGGTGATGAGGCAGGAAGTGATGTCAGGACAAATTAAGGCTGTTTGTCAACATTTATTCTAATAAGTTTAATAAATATGCATTCCCTTCATATAAAGTATGCACAGAATGATCCTAACCATCACCAGAAAGAGCTTTGTTCATGAGTGCCGATGAAATAGTTCTGCACTAACGGTATATATAACGTTATATACCTTTGACACTGAGAACGGTATAGGCGCCAAAGCAGAGCAATGATTAATATAACTAATACAAAAATTCCCCGGGCATTGCATGTATTGGGAACAGACTTTGTCTGACAAACGATCTAAAGTGGAGTTGAAGTGGAATCCAACTAGCGTGGGATCTGGGATATTAAAGATTCATGAAAATATACCCTGAATGACGTGTGTTAAAAGTATTTTAGTATGGTCACAGACGGCTCGATATTTTATCAGAAATCTTCTTCTACAGTTAGGATGGCCATGATATGACTACAATATTGCTGCAATATGTTGGTATTATTTCCATTCAATGAATCCATACAACAAATCGCATCGTGTAAACGCGGCTAATGAAATACGTTTGTTCTATTTCCATTCAACGAGTCGACACAACAAATCGCATCGTATGAACGCGGTTAATGAAATACGTTTGTTCTATTTCCATTCAACGAGTCGATACAACAAATCGCATCGTATGAACGCGGTTAATGAAATACGTTGGTTCTATTTCCATTCAACGAGTCGATAGAACAAATTGCATCGTGTGAACGCAGCTTATGATATACGTTGGTCCTATTTCCATTCAACGAGTGTACAACAAATCGCATCGTGTGAACCAGCATATGATATACGTTGGTCATTTCCGTTCAACGAGTCGATACAACAAATCGCATCGTGTGAACGCAGCTTATGATATACGTTGGTCCTATTTCCATTTAACGAGTCGACACAGCAAATCTCAGCGTGTGAACGCGACCTATGAACCACGTTGGTCCTATTTCCATTCAACGCGTCGAAACAACAAGTTGCATCGCGTGAACGAAACGTAGAAATACGTTGGTCCTATTTCCATTTAATGAATGTAGCGTATTAAACACGTTGGTCCTTTCAACAAATCGGTGCAACGAATTACACCGTCTGTACCCGTGAAATGTTTTATTTTCTGTCACGTTAACCTTGAAATTATTAGTAAACAAGACTGCTTACCCGGTTTTGACCATGATGTCGCCAAGAGTGTCACCAGTATCGCTGTTATCACATCGGCCGACATTTTCGATTTTCTGGCCGTCCGTGGCTTTGTGCTGCTTCAAAAGTGTGTCTAGCGAAATCCCATCAATTACTTCCTCTCCCTAGTGATGACCTAATGTAAAGTGTACGTGTGACGATCCAAAAATGAGATGAGAATCCACAATGACGCTGATCAACACCATTATTGGTTTTAATTCTTTCACACCAGTAACCACCCCACGATCGCAAACTCATCGATTGGTAACACATTGACAGCATGCACAGTTACAATTTATGCCACTCAGTGCATGTGTCAATGTCATGATATGGAGCGAGCCTTAAACAAATATACCCTGCACATAGCGTAATTCTATAGGCTATTCCATCAACTACTCACCCATAACGGTGGTGACACTTTAAAACCTTTCATGCCATAACAGACTGGGTAAACAAAACTGCATTTGATACAGATTTTGCATCTGCAATAATAGTACTGTGAGTTCAGAGAACAGCGTAACTTGTTTATTCCGTATTTCCAGACTGGTGCACACCTTCATCGTATCAACAAACTTGTATTAGTTCCGTCCATGTGTGGTCGCTTCATGCTTAATGGACATTAAGAAATCTGGTCACAATATCGACTTAAGTCCATACAGGAAAGTGAACAGATAGACAGTCCCTTGGGATTGTGTAAGTAGACTAAGTATAAAGTTCGTGCATTTTACTGACATCACAGTTATTCCTGGTAAATAGAGTGGGGCCAATAGAATTGAGCCATTTTATTTATTTGATTGGTGTTTGTCACGGAATTGAAAAATGTTTACTCTTAGTCTTACTCTAACTAACACTCTTTCTCAGCATTTATTTCTGATAATTTTTATACACATGCATTTTGATTTATATAAAGTATGGACAACATGATCCTAACCAACACCAGAACAGTTTTATTGATGAGTGCCGATTAAATAGTTCCGCATGAGGACACCAGTGGTGAAGTCTAAACAAACCTGCATGCGTCACGCAGGTTCAAGGCAAGTTTGACTAGTGGTGACAGTGATGTAAAAAGAGTGTAAAGAGCGCGGCACATGCGCTCTAGAGAGTTTGGAGCGCCCGCGGTATGCCACCGATATTTTGCGAGATACTCTCAAACCATCCACATGTGTCAAATCGTTGGCAACCAAATGGTCTTCAACAACTTGCAGGCTGTAGTTGACCACGAAGGCCCAGAGAACAATTAATAAAAGTATGGGATTCAAGAAAAAATCTTGTCCGGAAATGGGATTGAACACACTTAGCAATTTTTCATTTCTATGACAAATGAATTTTTCACTCTATGCCGCCAAATAGCTGCCGCCACTGAAGTATCATGTCGAAGATACCACACATGACACCTCACCCAGTCACACTATACTAACACCGGTCCAACCAGGCCCGTTTCCTTGCCTAGCCTTTCACTGCTGAGCACCAAGCGAGGCAGCAACAAGTGTCTCATATATATATATATATATATATATTTGCATAAAATCTCAGTGTCAAAGGTGTATATATATATATATATATATATATATATATATATATATATATATATATATATATATATATATATATATATATATATATAAACCTTTGACACTGAGATTTTATGCAAATTAAAGGAAACGGTATAGATACCAAAGCAGAGCAATAACTAACTAATACAATAGTATTACATGTATTGGGAAAAGACTGCCTGACAAACGATCTAAAGTGGAGCTGAAGTGGAATCCAACTGGCGTGGGGTGGGTCCAGGACACCAAAGATTCATGAAAATATACCCTGGATGACGTGTGTTGAAAGTATTACAGTATGATCACAGACAGGTGTGGCTCGATATTTTATCTACTTCTACAATTAGGGTGGCCATGATATGACTACAATATTGAAGTGGTGGTAACTGAGTAACAACGATCGATGTGTTCTTCTGCAAGGGGTGTGGCTCATAATTCACCAGAGAAAGGCAAGGAAAATTCACGAAAAGAAAACCTTTTCTAATTCATAATGTTAAACTCTATAAGCATGGTGTCAACACCAAGAAACAAGTGGCATGCTTGGCAATGGGCGTGGAGAGTGATTTGTTTTACAATAGCTGATCCAACATGCAGTTGGAAAAAAATCCAGGCAGTAACACAACCTACACTGCTGTTTCAGGGAATAGACTACATTGTTCTTTGTTTCGTTTTTTTTATAACAGAATTTCCTAACATCCTATTCTAAAACCATTCTGCCGTGTAATCATATACTGCAAGAGATGAAAAATAATTTATTTACATGTACGAAGGTTATATTATACTAAAACGAGCGAACAATGTCAAATATGGCACTGGCAAATAGCAGTTTAGGTAACAGGTGTCGCCCTTGGTCAAAACATTCTAAACTGGACTACAGAATATTGTGGCAACACAGGCAAACCTAATGTACCGAGGCTGTCAGATGTTATGCATGCTAATCCTATGTATAATGAGATAAAATTGACATATTGACCTATAGTGCATACAGAACCTGGAGTCAAAGTACCTCCATCACCTAATGGATTGCCTGTTTATTATTCATGGGGATTTAGTTCATGCCATTAAATAACAGGTCTCCCATCACACATAACATGCTATAGAGCTAGTTGTCTAGTCGGTGATACCTGTGAGACCATTGGACACAAATAGTGTGCGCTGTTCTTCTATTGACAAACCCCTATATAACATGCGGATGGTGGTGGGTTTCCCCTCAGCTCTGTCCGGTTTCCCTCCACCCAACCCCCACCCCCACCATAATGCTGGCCGACATAGCATGTAAGTGAAATATTCTTCAGTACGGTGTAAAACACCAATGAAATAAACAAATAAACCCCTTCCTTGGTCCGTCTATTATATGAGTAAGAAACATTAAACGTCCCAGCCTACCTGAACTCGTTTAACATAGTCAGGTACGTAAAATACATTTGGTGCCTAAACCATAATCCGGAAGTTTCCAGTGCGGCATCCAGCTATATCGACTCATGTTTAATCTCGTTGAAACAGTGTGAATGCTTCGTATTCATTATGCTATTCACAGAGCTATGTGTTCCACCGATCGAAGTAGTATTTAAATCCAAATCACTCCATGTTTAGAGCGTCCGACTCGAAGTTTGGTAAGGTCGGGTCACACCAAAGACTTCAAAAATGGAGTATGATGCTGCCTCGCTTGGCGCTCAGCGCTGAGGGGTTAGAACAAGGAAACATGACTTGTTGGCCCGGTGACAGTGTAATGTGACTAGATGGGGTATCATGTCTGGTATCTGCGACGATACTTCAGAGGCAGCAGCTATTTGGCGACATGACGTCCCCCTGCTACAAGAAGACACACTACATATACACACACACTGAATGACTTTCCATCCTCATATGACTGAACCATTGTTAAGATTGACGTAAAACTCCAAGCATACATACATATATGACCTGTACTTGAGCAAATTATGCCCACTTCCCTGCTTGGTCATGTGAGCAAATCCGTACTTACCGTAATAGCTTACTTATTCCTAGGTATGCAGAAGGATATCAGCCGAAGGCCTCCGTTGTCCGTTATTGTCCCACGGATACAAGAATTTAACTGGTAGGGACTCACCTTTGCCGTCTTCTAAGGCATCCCTAGTGCATGCTATTGTGGATATCTAAGGTATCCATGTGGCCATTCGTGCTTCGAGCCACTCGTCTCTGCCCGGTTTCTTCCCACCATAATGCTGGTCGCCATCGTATAAGGGAAATATTCTTGAGTACGGTGTAAAACACCAATCAAATCGACGCATAAATAAATCATTCCACCAGATAACTTTACGAAATCATGAAGACCAGCGCATCTGCGCACTCGATCACAGATTCTGAAGCATGCTATATTCCGTTAAATACACAAAGAAAACACGTTCAGCATTTACCTGGGGGTGCTTGTGTCATATTTGTACTCTCAAAAAATAATCTGTTAAATTTCACATAAGGTCAGTTTTCTGAGTGGTGTTATGTATGATGTTGTCCCAACAAATCATTATGTTAAATATATTCTATCAATTTAGCCTAGATATTGCACTAGACTATCAGGATATTATGATGAATATGACGTAGTATTGCGTTATAAAAAACAATGTACATTCTAGCATCACTGAGACAACAGACCTTGTGTTAACATTAACAGTTTATTTGTTTTGTTGTTTTTTTTTTAGTGTAAACAAGGGACAACAGCTGCTAGAGGGAGTTTTACTCTTTCACATTTCGCACAAGAAGCCTTTATACTTGCATACGATGTATACGAATAGGCATATCCCAAAGCCATGTGCTATAACAGATTAAAACCTGGAGTCATGGACTCATAAACAGTTCATCTGGTCTGAAGGATGAGGTGCAATATCGAAGACTTTTACGATGTTTCTTACTGCCGCATTCATGCCTTTATGCATCGCATTCGTTCCCGCTAGATGAATTTGTCAGTAATCCCATAATTGTATAGTGTCACTACTTCTGCACGGGCAAATGGCAAACCCTTCTCGTAGCTGGTCATACGTTAAGATGACTCGAAGCTTACAGGTCATATCTTCACTTTGAGCAATACAAATCAGATAAACAGGTAAAATCAGTATGGTTGAGGTAGGTGGGATGGGGATACAAGACCATTGAATGCGCCATTTTAAAGCAATCTGAAACAACAATGTTTCTTTCATCATGCATATGATGTTTCGTTGGGATGGGTTCATCTTGGAACGTTTCGTTGTTCATTGACTTGCTTGAATTTCTCATTATTGTGCCCCTCTCTTGCCTGACCTGTACCTGTTTTCGTATGAATACGACGGTATGCAGAAACTATTAAGGAGTAATCCTCACCAGGCCTAAACTGAATTCACTAATCGCTATATTGATCATCTGCTAGCTCTAAGCAATCCATATATAGCAAAGGCTGGGAAAGATTTAGACCTGGATTTAAAGAAATCCATAGACTCTAAATGGTACATGTTCTCAGGACTAATATTTATACAAGGACCAACACCGTTTCTTCTCTCGCAGACTTTACGACAAGAGGAATAGCTTCAATTCTGACATTAATTGTAGACTATCCTTACTTGGGAATAGTTTCAATTTTGACATTAATTGTTGATTATCCTTACTTGGGCATCAATATACCGAAGGGCATATGTTGTAGAGGTATGAAATGTACTTCGTAGCTAAGGGCTACTTTACACGAAGTAAGCTTCACGAAAGAGACCCCTGACGTTAAATCCCCGTCACAAGTTACTACTGCAAAAACTAGTGTGCCCGACTTAGATACATATTTTATTCCTGGCAGAGGGGCCTCCGTGGCTCAGTTAGTTAGCGCGCTAGCGCAGCGTAATGACCCAGGAGTCTCTCACCAATGCGGTCGCTGTGAGTTCAAAACCAGCTCATGCTGGCTTCCTCTCCGGCCGTAAGTGTGCAGGTCTGTCAGCAACCTGCCGATGATCGTGGGTTTCCCCCGGTCTCTGCCCGGTTTCCACCCATCATAATGCTGACCACTGTCGTATAAGTGAAATATTCTTGAGTACGGCGTGAAACACCAATCAAATAAATAAATAAATAAATATTACTGACATCTTATATACTTTGTACACGATTTGAATGCTGATTAACTCATTCGCCTCGAACATACCCTGCGTCTTTCCAGCATCGTTGAAAATTGTTGACTGTTTCTCCTTGCATGATTTTAATTTCATACATTATATACTTTCTTTGGTGGTTTGTGTTAAATGCCTTTTGGGAATTGGCCTTGTGACTATTGGTCTGGAACGTCCATTTTGCTTGATGGCTGGAATACGAAAGTCCGACGTATGGATTCGTAGCATGTTTGGTCTGACTGTCCATTCGCCTGCCTGGTTAAAACTGATAATACTGCTTTCGATCACCTCAACATACGCGATTTTGCCAATTTAGGACTGCTATATCTCGGTTGTGGAATATCACAAAACTATAAATCTTTTTAAACTTTCTTTGGTGTACTTTAGCGATGCATGCATGTGTAGTTAGACCACAGTTGGCACAGTGTTGACTTTCCTTTCAACAAAAGAATGCCAAGGTGTGTCCTAGATGTGGCTTTTTTATTTTGTGCACTGGAACGTAACATTCTGTATTAGAAATCCAACATGGCCGCGAATGCAATTCAGCTGTACCTAGATGTTGGTTCAAACTCAGTTCCGAACAAGCAATCTCTTCTGGACAATATTCTCTTGACAATGATGTCAGTAACGGATTGACATAGCTCGTAAGGTGGGTTTATAGGATACAGTATCGACGCTGATTCGCTGAGAGTGGAGGTATCTAAAAATAGTTGACTGGGCCAAGGCATTGACTGGGCTTACCTATCTCTCACACCAGCCAATCAGAATCAGTATTCCCTTAAAGTGGTCAAAATTAATTGGAGATCACTCTCTCGCCTTACACCAATAAAACATTAGCTTTGGGCTCACACTCCAGGTGAAAATCTGTCACATGTGGAAGAGTCCATCAGATGCTTTACGCTTTGCTTTCCACAACATGTAAACTGATTGAGATCGAAACATTCATGTCATCAAAAAAGTTAACATCAGTATCTCTGCTTCATATTCAGCCTATTGGGTAGCAACTCCTTCTGATGTACGATCGATCAGCTTAGCATGTGGAGCTAGGTTTTACAACCATACATATCCACCGTTGTATACGCAAAATATGTTTGAGTACGTTGAGTTTAAACCAATCAAATAAACGCCCCCGACATTAGGCGGAGTGTATTATGTTACAGCGATTCTGTCCGCCTGTCTATCTGTCCGCCTGTTCGTTCGTATTCATGCCCGGGCTATATCTCCAATTGTTTTCCACGGAGAGTCCCAAGTTTTGGTGGATACATAGGTACACATATGACGATGTGTGGCGACTCACATTTGTTCATATCAGCGGTTGTCATGGTAACCACATAGCCATTTTCCTTATATACTATTTTAATAGATACGATTTCGTGTCTGGCTATAACTCCAACTAGGTATGCAGTCATGCTAACTGCATACCTATCATTAACACCCAATAAGATTCCCCTCAGGGGGTTCCACTCACCACAGTGCTACTGGTACCCCTTTATACATTTCAAACAAATTGGGGCGTATGTTGTGTTCACCTGAGCTCTTCTTATTTTTATACCGAAATGAGGTACTGGTCATTTTTGCAAATTGATTAATAAATCGCAAACTGCAGTTTCATAAACTTTAATTCTTTACCTTGTTCACATGGCCCCGGGATGATGAAGCGATCTTAGACATAAGTCAAACTTTCAAATTACATTAAAATTGTTATTTCTGATGTTACAAGGTCGAAATATTGCTTGACGGAACAAATTCTGTACAATTTAATGTACAACAAATTTCAGCGGAAATAACGGAAAAGAGCATACCAAATTTAATGATTAAATGAGCTGACAGTGAAACTCGACATAGCTCCATGGATTCAGACAGTGCTTATGAGTATGTAACCATTACCATTGTTCTTAATTCAAGACACTGTTATAGATGGGGCAACACACCGCTCTGTAGTTCAAGCATTCAACCTCAACCTGGATGGTGCTCGACTTCTGGGACACACTGTACGTGTATATATATGCATGACCCAGACAGTTTATCGCTCGCCTAGACTTAAAATTAGCATCGAAATAAGTAATAAACTACTCAAAGGCGCTATTTATAAACCTTACCGCTGTTATAAGTATGGAAGCCGATAGCGGTCATGCATACTTTCGTTCTTTCTATACTGTTTATTTACACCCCAAAAAAACTGCGAAACAACGAAACAAAACAACTTTTGTTTCTTCCTTTCGTTGTTTCGTCCTTTCGCAGTTGTTTTCTGGTCTAAATAAAACAGTGGAAAAGAAGGAAAGCACGGATGGCCGCTATTGGCTTCCATATATAAGTAATAAGTAAACTACCGGTATTACTGAGCATGGCGATTGCCAACAATGAAACTATGGAATCTATGCGTCGAACCAGACATTTCTACACCAGCCGTCAGCCAGACTGTACATTCCCCATCAATAATCGCAAGGCCTCGGCATTATATTATTAGATTATTATAAGATGCAAATGATCATATATGGCTCACCATCAAATCTGGGGGTATTAGCAGGCCATCCTGAAGTATGGAGTATACACCCTAATGCCTTCGTATAGACGGTGGCCCTAACATTTCAGTATGCCATCTGGTTTCTGTAAATAATTTCCTGTAAGAAATACGTACCGGTTCTTTTATTCTCACTTGCATGGTGAATTTCTAACATTCCACAACCTCAAAATCATTTTGAATATTTTTTGTTTTGTTTTGTTTTTTTTGGATGTTTTTTGTTGTATGTTTTTTTGTTTGTTTTGTTTTGTTGGGTTTTTTTGGGTGAATTTGTGGCTAAGCAACGCTAAGACATCAACCATAATTAAATTTTTGTTCTCATGTATATTCAAAATATGCGCCTTGTTCAAAGAAAGATCGATCTGTGCCATCTGAAACATTTAACTTTTCCTTTCAGTAGCCATGTCTTGCATTCTTTCCTTAATGACATAATGCTGGCCGCCGTCGTATAAGTGAAATACTCTTGAGTATGGCGTAAAACACCAATCAAATAAATAAATAAATTCGATCGATGTACTCTTTCCTATCTAATTTCAGCAGCGGTGCGCAGTCAGTAATTCCCCCATGAGTGAGCCTATGGAAATTAGCCATCTGCTTGATCACGTGACGACAACAAGTGCACAATATGGCGCGAATGTAGGGTAGGCGACTGGTGCAGTGTTGTCAACTGTTGTCATGCATTGTTCCCCGTCCACAACAGATTGTCATCATTACCCAGCGGCTGATGCAGAGAGAGGAGCTCTTTAGGCAGTGTCCTGGAACAAATGGTGCCATGTCAGAGTCTCTTAGAGAAAATATCATGTCGAAATCATCCGCATCTAAAGGAGAGATGTCGAGCGGCGTGAGACGCCACGGTGGTAAGAATTAGCTTTCTTTTTCCTTGTTATCGCTGTTCTAATCGGGCGTCTTTAAGATTCAGTGATAGGGAAAGTGTCGATTGACCTTCCTCCACATTGCCAGTGGTCTGTCATGTTCGGGATGGTACAGGTGAGTTGGTGACCACAATGTTGAGGTATCGATTTTTGAACCCTAGATAACGTAGACCTCATATTCTATGACTGTTGCATATAGTTTTTTATATGTATAGAGTACATATTTCATAGAACTATAGCGTTTATATAAGATATGAGAAAGACAAGCACACTGGTGATAGGAGCTGGTACGGCTATTATAGTCTGCTGTACAAAGAGTGTGGGATAAATTAGATGTAGATGCTAACTACCATTCATCTTGAGACCAATATCCTGCCCAAAGAGGATTTTGCCTTACAGTTATTGGTGGAATCCCAGAAAGTAACTATGGTTAGGGCCCAGTATATATACCCAATACGACATTGGCAATCAGTTGCTGAACTCACAATCCCAATTAACACAATTCTATCGGCGATACTCTACAAAATAAAATTTCTTTTTGCGCTAGACATAAATGTAAAAAAATAGGAATGTCATTTCAATGGAGCTGTGCAAACGGTGCACTTGCTTAGACAAGTGGACAGAGACAGGCTCTGAAGTGTATAGCCGTGAAGACATGATGGATGTAACAACTCTTTGGATGGTTTTTCAGATTTTTAGCAGTGCATGTCTAAGGGCAGACTGGGTAGACTGGACTTCAGTGCTGTAATGTTTTCATTTGCCAGGCTCAGAAACCAGGATGACAATGCGCACATGGGTGATAATGCTCTGAAAGTAGCTTCCTTGTGGAGAATGCATCATTTAGATGGGAACAAAACATAGCAGACTCAAGGCGAAAACACAAAAGAAAGAATCAGCATACAAATCGCCTCTTTCTGTTTGTGAAAGAGACAAAATAAAAGGGTACTGAGCTACTATTTGGTCAAACCAGGCCAGTAATAGACCTTCGTCATATTTTGATTTTCTTATGATGCAGACTGGGAATATTTCACTGGTACAATGGCAAGCGAGGTTATAGTGGAAAGAGACCGGGTACATGTAGGTTCAAGGGATACACACGACCATCTGCAGGTTACTGGCTGACTTTCCACCTCGACCTGAGAGGCCTCCCCTTGCCACCCTCTGGACATACGATGTCATTAATGTATGCAAATAGTATGCATTCCTTCAGCCTGTATTCATTACCATAATATGCGCCGAACTCGTCACAAAGGGTGTAGTACCAACACGTACCAGTAAAAAGTGGTATGTAATAGTGCAATGTTGCTGACACTGTGGCACTGCAGAATGTCAGGTTTTGCATTAAAACAAACTGGAAATACAAAGAAGGACTGTTGTGCTAAATTCTAGAGCCATTTGTACCTTGGGTCAGTAACTTATTGTTTAGCCAACTTCCGGGCTATACTTCAGCATGACAGGAAGCAAGCTCAAAAAAGTTGACTAATGAGGAAGTGATGGAGGGGAGAGAGAGTCACTTCTCGCATCAACAGTGCATGCTGCAAAAGATTGAGACAAGGCAGCTAAGGGGAGACCATCCCTGAAGCAAGTAAGCTAAACTTGGACAGTGATCCATTGCTAACATTTAAGATGAAGGGCTGCTGGATGGCCATACACACAGCAGATGACAACAGTACTGATGAAATGTGTACAGAGCAATAGTACATGTACTGTCATGTGTCGAATTAGGAAACGACACAGTCCTGGGAATGCACCCAGATTAAGCCAAGTGGAACAGTGCTCTTATGCAGAGTTTGCAAGACTGGAGATACCCTAATAACTCAACCTTTGAGTGCAATTTATACATGTTTTCAATGAGATTTTGAGACAAGACTACATTGGTTGTATTGGCCAATTTCAGGTCTTCACAAAAAGATAAATTTTGACAGTCTACGTAGAATAATGCACTCAGAATTTGCATGAATAAACACCTTGCAAAAATGCAAAAAGGTTGAATTACAGTAACATAGATTAATACATTTGCTGCACAGGTAAGCTTTTTCTTTCTTTTTTTTCTTTTTTTTGAGCACTGGCTGAAGGGTCTGTGCCCTTAGTATGGAACAGTGACAGTATACGATAATTCTTACCAACTAGGTGAAGTGCATATTTGGCATGTAAATGATACATGATGTAAAAGGAACCTAACAATCTCTCTGTGTTTGTGTGTAGTGTAGTGTGGAAAAGCTTTGGTAGAATGCATGAAGGGGTGCGGGGATTGGCCATGTAGTTAAGATGCGTTTCAGCGGGAACTCGTCAAACACCTGACTGTAGGACCTTGATGCCATTTTGTTGACGTGAAATGTTTGTTTTGCAGCTCATCATTGCCACCTCAAAATAAAGACAGAACAATGCTACAGTAGAAACTGAAATGTTGTAACATTGTAGACATTGTGCTACTATGATTTTTTGATGTAACAATGACTTAAGGTCCTGCTTCAGACTAGCGCCACCTCAGGGGATTAAAACATACCTCCACAGTATATGGGTTTAAACTCATAGCCTTGGAAAGGAAATTTGGGAATTCAGCTGCCCGCACTGTTCGTATGACCTTTGGATTATTTCCATGTACACTAGCTGTTACTGGCAGATAAAGATCATGGCATTCAGTAAATATAGATTACAAAAATAAATCAGTTTGTTTTGGGAGATTTGGAAATGTATTTGTGCGTTTATGAACAGTCCAGAACAGAATAGACCCTTTCAACCAAGAACACACAATTGACCAATCATAAGCAGTGTTTTTGCAAATAGGTCAACTGGATGTCCAACACATTGGTTACAAATGTTCATCTTTCTCTGATGTCATGATATCACTGTTGTTTTCACTGGGAATGGGATGAAAAGTAACGTGGTCACAAGAAGGAATGGCGGGACATGAAATGTGTTGGATCCATCCATAATGAACAGTGTAGCAGTGATGGAGTCTACCCTAAATGACCTAAAATTGTGCCCTCAAAAGTGCACTTTTAGAGGCAAAGAAATTTCCCAAAATTTTACTTCCAGTTGAATATCATCCCATGATCCAACAAAGCCTCTAAACACCTTTCCAAAATCAGTAGATCTCTCAAAATCAGGAAATGTGGAAAGTTAATCATGAATGAAATTTATGGTCATTTAGGGTATATCAAGAAATAATGAGTAATGGATATGGATAATGGAGAGTGCATGTAGCAGTCGCAGTGTGTATAAATTGCAGTAGTGAATGTTCATGTAGCAGTGATGGAGTGTAATAACTGAATAACGATGGGATAATAAATGGAATGTGCTTGTAGTAGTCATAGTGAGTCAGTGTGCACATATTGTCGTACTGAAGTGCTCATGTAGTGATGATGGAGTATTTCAACTAGTGGTGAGTAATGATGGGATAATGGAGTGTGCATGTAGTGGTGAGTAATGCTGGGATAATGGGAGTGTGCATGTAGCAGTCATGGTGTGCACATATTGTAGTACTGAAGTGCTCATGTAGTGATGATGGAGTATATCAACTAATAGTGAGTAATGATGGGATAATGGAGTGTGCATGTAGCAGTCCTAGTGTGCACATGTTGCAGTAATGAAGTGCCCAAGTAGCAATGATGGAGTGTATCAACTAGTGGTGAGTAATGGGTGTGCATATAGCATAGTGTGTAGATTCTGTGGTAATGAATTGCTCATTTAGCAGTGATGGAGTGTGTCAGCTAGTTATGATTAATGATAGGATAATGGTGTGTGCATATAACAGTCATAGCATGTACATATTTCAGTAATGAAGTGCTCATGTAGTAATGATTGAATATATCAACTAGTGATGAGTAATGATGGGACATTGGAGTACACATGTAGCAGTCATAGTGTGTAGATATTGTTATAATGAAGTGCTTATGTAGTGATGATGGAATATATCAACAAGTGATGAATAATGATGGGATAATGGTTTTTATTTATTTATTTGATTGCTGTTTTACGCCGTACTCATTATGGTGGGTGGAAACTGGGCACAGCCCGGGGGAAACCCACGACCATCTGCAGGTTGCTGGCAGAACTTCCCACTTACGGCCGGAGAGGAAGCCAGAATGAGCTGGACTTGAACTCACAGCGACCGCATTGGTGAGAGGCTCCTGGGTCATTACGCTGCGCTAGCGCGCTAACCGACTGAGCCACGGAGGCCCCATCGGATAATGGAGTGTGCATGTAACAGTCATACTGAGTACATATTGTAGTACCGGGTAATGAAGTGCTCATGTAGTGGTGATGGAGTATATCAATTAGTGATGAATAATGATGGGATAATGGAGTGTGCATGTAGCAGTCATAGTGTGTACATATTGTAGTAATGAAGTGCTCATGTAGTGATGATGGAGTATATCAACTAATGGTGAGTAATGATGGGATAATGGAGTGTGCATGTAGCAGTCATAGTGTGTACATATTGTAGTAATGAAGTGCTCATGAGTGATGATGGTGTATATCAACTAGTGATGAATAATGATGTTATAATGGAGTGTGCATGTAGCAGTCATAGCGTGTACATATTGTAGTCCTGAAGAGCTCATGTAGTGATGATGGGGTATATCAACTAGTGATGAGTAATGATGTTATAATGGAGTGTGCATGTAGCAGTCATAGCATGTACATATTGTAGTCCTGAAGAGCTCATGTAGTGATGATGGGTATATCAACTAGTGATGAGTAATGATGTTATAATGGAGTGTGCATGTAGCAGTCATAGCATGTACATATTGTAGTCCTGAAGAGCTCATGTAGTGATGATGGGTATGTCAATTAGTGATGAGTAATGATGGGATAATGGAGTGAACATGTGTGAGTAGCAGTTATGGTGTGTACACATTGTAGTTATGAAGTGCTCATGTGATAGTGATGGAGTGTATATCAAGTAGTGATGAGTAATGATGGGGTAATGGATTGTGCGTGTAGCAGTCATGGTGTGACATATTGTTGTAAGGAAGTGCTCATGTGATAGTGATGGAGTGTATATCAAGTAGTGATGAGTAATGATGGGGTAATGGATTGTGTGTGTAGCAGTCATGGTGTGACATATTGTTGTAAGGAAGTGCTCATGTGATAATGATGGAGTGTATATCAAGTAGTGATGAGTAATGATGGGATAATGGATTGTGCGTGTAGCAGTCATGGTGTGACATATTGTTGTAAGGAAGTGCTCATGTGATAGTGATGGAGTGTATATCAAGTAGTGATGAGTAATGATGGGGTAATGGATTGTGCGTGTAGCAGTCATGGTGTGACATATTGTTGTAAGGAAGTGCTCATGTGATAATGATGGAGTGTATATCAAGTAGTGATGAGTAATGATGGGGTAATGGATTGTGCGTGTAGCAGTCATGGTGTGACATATTGTTGTAAGGAAGTGTTCATGTGATAGTGATGGAGTGTATATCAAGTAGTGATGAGTAATGATGGGGTAATGGATTGTGCATGTAGCAGTCATGGTGTACTGTGTACCTTATAAAAATTGAAAATTCCCCTCCTTTTGTATGTGGGATTGTCTATTAGCAATCCCACATACAAAAGTGGTATTTAGTGGATAGTTGTGGTATTTAGCAGGTCTCTGTGCTGGGTTTCCTTCCACCACAATGCTGACCACCATTGTATAGGGGAAATATTCTTCAGTACATTATAAAACACCAATCAGATAAATAAGGAAATAAATGAAAAGTGTAGAGATAGTATGGAGAAGCAAGTAGGATTAATTGAGCACACCCTAAATACTTAAGTATTGTAAGTTACCATACTGAGTGTTCATGTACATGTACCGTAGCTACCCTGGAGTGAAGCAAGTTATAAGGTATATTTGTAAGTTGTAGCATTCAGAAGGTCCACGCTGTTTTAATAGTCTACTAGCTGTAGCATAGAATTAACCCCATGTTTTATTATAGTGGTGCATAGATTTACGTGTAATTTTGTTAAATGCATGATTTGGTCAAATCCATTAGCCTATAAATATGATAAGCCGTTGTTGTAATATTCTTTTCAATGCAACTATGACATAGAGTTATTTTTATATAGCAGACATGTTGCTCAGAGGCAGGCTATATACAGTGACAGGACATGTAGGATCAAACTGCCGATCACAGCCATGGGACCATGTTTGATTGAGCATTTATTGATTATATGAAGGGAGGTGAAGTGTCTGATTAGATAATGGGTCCAAAGTTTGTTCACGTATTTACATGTATTGTTTAGCTTATCCTGGTATTATTATCACAAGTGCATTTGAAAGTAGCCAATGAAGTGCAGTGTAAATGTGTTACTATGAACTCGGCAATGGAGAGAGCCATTTTGGATTATCCGCTTCCAGGCTGGCAGCTTGCTTTACATTACAGTCTGCTGATTGATTTTCAGCTAATGAATTTCAATGTCACCAGAGCAAATGGTCCTCAGTGGCCAATCCTTCGGGGTTTGTCCATGTAACGCACGGTCATGTGGGAGGCCAAGCGTTAGGGGGTGGTTTGTAAGCGAAACGAGACAACTGCCCAGTAATTGCTCATGCGAGGAGAGAGCTGTTCAGGACGCGGTACAGATGCTGAGTGCAGGCCTTGCACTCGCCGCTAACTGCTAATCTGCGTCTGTGTACTTCCAGCGCAGATGTCCTGTAATCTGGGCCAGCCTGTTCAGTTGTCAAGATGTCTCATGTGGATGTAACACCAGCTCATTGTTCACTGCTGCAGCTTGTACCGTGAATAGTGAGATACAAACAAATTGCCCCCGTCACCCAGGTTTTAGATACCATGCCCTTGTGCTGATTCTCCTCAACGTACCACCAGAAGCAGTGAATTGATGTTTTAAGGACAATGTGACGGACAATATGCTTGGAAGGCTTTGTGATTTAGGTAAAATTTATCCGTGTCCATTTACACATGGCGGTGTGGTTTTCTGTTGTCTACATGTAAATTTATGCCTGTAGCTACACTGTACATATTATATATATAATGCTGAAGTCTGTACCCTATAGCTGCTCTAGTAGTAATGGACAGAGAGTACTGCGGTTAGTTGCCCGAGTACTGCAGTGGTTGCATGACGAGTACTGCAATGGTTGCATGAGTTCCCTAATGATTGCATGAGTAGCGCAATTTGTTGGCCGAGACAGTTGGCACAATTACATGTGTAGGGCTTTCTCTATGGCCATGGTAAACAGCTGATGACCTCAAGGAGTACATACACATGTCGATATACTTGTCTTACATGTGACGGGAAATTCAGCCAACTGAGATTCTGTAGCTATTACTTGACTACTATACACATGTTTTATCACATGCATACCTGGATGCGTTATTGATGGGTCTAATGGGGTTATTATTTATTCAGCTGCCATTATTTATTCATGGATTTATTCCTGTATTTATTGCTGCATGTATGTAATGCTGCACTGTATGTTACACTACCTTCAGTTTTCTTATTTCTGTTGGCATATTTGTCACCATGCAATCGGACAATTTTTTTGGTTAGTTTCCTCTGTATGCAAATGTTATGTCAATTCTGCATATGTGGCTTTAGACAACAATCAAGCAAATAAATAATAATATTACTGTATGCTTTTACTTTGTGTATGTGCACATATGTAAGAAAAGAGCATTATATTTATTTTATTTAATAAAATGGTGAAAACCCATAAATGTACTGCAGGTGTAAATGTATTCCTTTTTTACCATAATGCATTGGCCGAGTACTGCAGTGGTTGCATGACTATCCCAGTGGTTCAATGATGAGTACCGCAATGGTTACATGAGTACCGCAATGGTTGCACGAGTACTGCAGTGGTTGCCTGAGCATTGCAGTGGTTGTATGATGAGTACTGCAATGGTTGCATGATTACCCCAGTTGTTGGCCGAGTACTGCAGTGGTTGCATGAGTATCCTAATGGTTGCATGATGAGTACTGCAATGGTTGCATGAGTATCCCAATGGCTGCATGAGTACTGCAGTGGTTGCCCGAGTACTGCAGTGGTTGCATGATGCGTACTGCAATGGTTGCATGAGCATCCCAGTGGTAGCATGAGTACCGTAATGGTTGCATGTATACCGGAGTGGTTGTATGAGTACTGCAGTGGTTCGTGTTATAAGAATGTCTACCAGTTCAGCAAACAGAAGATTTGAGGTCAGACAAAGTAAGGTCACGACTAATACATTAAGACTGGCGGCCTTGGTTTTTCCTCACATGATGGCCAGTATAACAGGTTTGGCCTAGTGTTGCTTGTAATAACACAGTGTATTAGAATACTGTAACTTGGTGTATTTACAAATATGCGGAAACACCAGTGTCACCAGCTTATGAGGACCAATCACATAATGATAACAGTGAAAAATGTCACACGATTGGCTAGACTAGGCTGGCAACAGGGATGTTTCCGTATAATCATAAGTGTCCTTTGTGTGGTGTCAGGTCTGGTGTCTTCAGCCATGACAGCTTGCCATTCCAGTGAAACGGCTCTACTTGTATTAACAAAGTTTGTATTATGACCAACCTGTAAGAAACCAATTTAGCGATGTGACCTAATTGATGTTGAAAGTGCTTTATCTGCACAGTCAAGTTGATGATTTCTGAGCTTAAATATACATGTATAATAAAGAACTCTTGCATTTTTAATTAAATCTTGAGTAATTTTCCTACATCTCCTTTGCAATGTCCACAGCTTCTCAGTTTCTGGGGAAGAAGTTTGCAGATGCCAGCCGCCTTGTGGTAGCCAGCAATGCCTGGGCGAGAACCATTCCAACAAGAAACTGTGACATTCTTGTTACCTTCCCACCCAAAACTGACGACGACACCCTCATGTGGTTCCTGTCTCGTCTCAGGTCAAGGACACCGAAAATATCTGTCCATGTTCGTCACCATGGTAACACAGGGGTATACGGCTTCTACATGACAGCAAGCTATGACAAGTAAGTTGCAAGATGACATATTTCATTTTGTGGAATAAATTTGTGTAAATCAGTAAAATGATAAATAATACAGGTTTTTGTCAACTCTGACATCTCACTAAAACAGGTTATTTTTGAAGAGCTGTGGTGTTGACAGGATATCTTAGAGGCAAAATGTGGTTCATTTTAGAGGAGAAGTGTCTATACTCATTTAACCATCTCTTCTCAGTTTTGTCCCTGGCTTTAGTTTGTGTTCTATAAAAGAAAATAATCTGGAGGTACATGTAAGATAGAGTTGAGTTGTGTAGAGTTGCACAAAGAATAACATCCAAAAGATATGGATTAATCAGTACAACTGGATCTCCACAGTGCATAACACAGAGGTTTCCCTGTTAAACTGCAGGTGGTGTATTGTAAATCTTCAACCTTTTCAATCATTAAAGCAATTTTATCAGTGGAATTTATGCATACAGTTATTATCAAAACGATGCTAATGTGATTTGTTTGTGTGAATAATAAGGCAGGCTTCATAAATCTGTTGAAATTAATCTTCTACATTCCATGTTTCTCTCACAAAGTTTCAAAATATTGGTGGTAGAGGTGGTGGAAAAGGTTGAAGAATTAGGGTAAGCACTGAAAGGCTATATCTGCTCTGGTTTTATTTGTTTTAATTCATTTATTTGGTGGGCTTCGAAAGCCATACGGTGCTCAAGAATTTTTCAGTATTTACGATTAATGTCAGGTTTATGGGTGGATCAAACCAGATGAAGTGAGTGGTGTAAACTACCAAACTGCTCTAATATTATCAACATGCCTGGAGAACTCTCATAATATTTGTAACTAACATGTGTTGGATAATGAGAAGAACAGGTCTTTTGTTATTTGAAGCTGGATGTGCAGTGTTAGGTGTGACCACGTAGTTAAGTCCAGCTCTCACTCAATAGCTAGTCTCGGGGAGGTTAAATGTTGGCCAGGGTAGAGACTGAGTGGAGGGGTGGGGATATGGAGGGACAGTGGGGGGTGTTGGGGGGGGGGAGATCGCACAATATGTATGATTTAATGATTAATGTTTTTTCAGAAGACAGCGTGTGGAATCAGGGCAATGGAGTACTAATGCATTTAGCTTCAACATGAACAATGCTTGTAGGCTGTATTCTGTTACATGCAATTTTAATAGCCTGTGCGAAAGTCTTATTCTGTTCTTTTTGCCAGTTCTTAAGTCATGTGGCAGAAGTCCAAGTTTTCCTGTATCATTTGTACCCCCACCTTATCATAGATCGACATTGATGTAGTGTGATATTATTACAAATGGCTGCTAAAGCACAGAACAAACTGGCTCAAGTTGTCAGGAAACACTTAGAAAGTAGATTGAACCACGTTTATACTTCAAGCCAGTCTTGACTTTTGTCATGTAGATCATATGCCACATTAATATGATCATAAAGGAGATCAAACTGTATCTTGCAGACCAGATAAAACATTTGAAATGAAATGTAGAATAATCTACACAAGATACTATTCTTTAGGTAGCGAGACATATTAGCTCAAATTTGACAGGTTCAATCAACATCTACTTAAACTAAGTCAGGATTCATGAAATGTCATTAGAAAACACACGACTAAACTTTAAGAACAATATCAGAATTACAAAAGAAAGTTTAATTGAGGGGTATGTTTATCTGTAGTTTGTGTGAAGTGAAACAGTCTCGCCACATGATATTGACCAAAGGTTTAAACACACACAATGGCACCTGATTTTCCATTTGACTCAGGCTTGCGCGTCTCAGTTGGTTTGGGCTCTAATACAATGGAATGACCCAGGAGCCTCTCACCAATGTGGTCATTGTGAGTTCAAGATTAGCTCATGCTGTCTTCCTCTCCGGCCGTATGTGGGAAAGTTTGGCAGCAACCTCTGGATGGTCGTGGGTTTCTGCTGGGCTCTGCCCGGTTTCCTCCGACCATAATGCTGGCCACCGTCACATAAGTGAAATATTCCTGAGTATGGCATTATTTGAGTATCACTCAAATAAATAAATAAATCCATTTGACTCAGTAGCAAGTCACTTCACGTGAATAAGTCACTATTAGTATTGTAATTACTTTTGACTTATTATGTTGGGTGTAGTGTCAAACAATGACATGACTGGTATTATCCTGAAGTCATCGGCACTCAGCTGTAAGGGCAATCATCTGAGCTCCTGATTTACCGCTTAGACAAGTTTTCTAACTGACATAATGTAGTACATACTTTGACTGGCATTATTGCAGTTGGTCTTATAATTTTGATTGATGGCGATTGGTCCCGAAAACAAGAGTGTACTCACACACTGTTTATAGGAATCTTGACAGATGTTTTTATGTGCAAACACTAAAAGGTTTCAGAATGCATGGTTCATCAGGCTATTTGCATATTACGTAACAAATTTATTTGTCCATGTACATGTACACATAAGTGCTCCAGACGTGTACAGTATTGTGATTATCAACTGGGGTATTGAATATATGTAATTTTAGCTATGCCTGTGAGCTCTGTGTCATGATAGCCTGAATATATGCTCATACAGCTGGTCCAGCTGAGTATTGATCTGTAACATTTGTGTAGAAGCTTATACAATCGCACAGCTTCCTGTGGGTAAACACTGATAAACGTACCAGTGCTGCTTTTAATATGAAATATTGCCACAACAGTTCAGAATCAACAGCTTCAAGTTCAAGTACTGGACACTGGACACCTCTTGTATAAGTGTGATTTAAACTAACGTACTATATGAATAAATTGTTTATTTCTTAAACAAAACCTTGTCATATAATTATAGGAACCCTTGCCGGCTCGTTTGGCACAGTTTTATCTTAACATAACACTTTTCTGGCAATTTTAAATACGTATAAATATGAAATGAGTCTATTAATAAAGCTGTTATTGTATTCAGTTTTCAAATCAAATACCACTTTTAGGGTAAGGCCTTGGAGCTAGAAATCTTGTTACCTGTACTTTTTTGCTAGCTGCTCATCCAAGTCTCAGTATACTGTGATCGACTGAAGTCTTGTGTCCTCAGCATGGCATTCCAGTGAGGCAGCATTGGGAATATATTGGCTGTAAGACCTGCCTCAAACACTGCACTGATAGAGGCAATATACATGTAGTGTGGAAAGCTTTGAAAAACTTTTAAAAAATCTCACTGTTTCTGGGGCTATACTACTCATAAATTTTGTAGATTAATCTCACTGTTTCTGGGGCTTCACTACACATAGATTTTGTGGGTTAATCTCTGTTTCTGGGGCTATACTACTCATAGATTTTGTAGGTTAATCTCACTGTTTCTGGGGCTTCACTACTCATAGATTTTGTAGATTAATCTCACTGTTTCTGGGGCTTCACTACTCATAGATTTTGTAGATTAATCTCACTGTTTCTGGGGCTATACTACTCATAGATTTTGTAGGTTAATCTCACTGTTTCTGGGTCTTCACTACACATAGATTTTGTAGATTAATCTCACTGTTCTGGGGCTTCACTACTCATAGGTTTTGTAGATTAATCTCACTGTTCTGGGGCTTCACTACTCATAGATTTTGTAGATTAATCCGTCTGTTTCTGGGGCTTCATTACACATAGATTTTGTAGATTAATCTCACTGTTTCTGGGGCTTCACTACTCATAGATTTTGTAGATTAATCTCACTGTTTCTAGAGCTTCACTACTCATAGATTTTGTAGATTAATCTCTCTGTTTCTGGGGCTTCACTACACATAGATTTTGTAGATTAATCTCACTGTTCTGGGGCTTCACTACTCATAGGTTTTGTAGATTAATCTCTCTGTTTCTGGGGCTTCACTACACATAGATTTTGTAGATTAATCCGTCTGTTTCTGGGGCTTCATTACACATAGATTTTGTAGATTAATCTCACTGTTTCTGGGACTTCACTACTCATAGATTTTGTAGATTAATCTCACTGTTTCTGGGTCTTCACTACTCATAGATTTTGTAGATTAATCTCACTGTTTCTGGGGCTTAAGTGATTTAACAACCCCTTGTGTGTGAAGTCTAGCCTTCTTTTAAAACCATTTCTCGTCCACCCGTATGGTGTAGATGTACATGTATCTAAACTTAACGTGTAGGAAAGTTTGTCAGTGACTTGCCAAGGTACGTGGTTTATCTTTGTAGGCACTTTGGTTTCCTCAACCCATTGACAGACCGCCATCTTATACATTGTACGTGTAGGTGAAAAAATTTGGATTTAACAAATGATCATATATTACATGTACTATGAATGTTGCAGCTCAGTAAGCTTATATGGCATACCGTGTACATGTGCTGGCTCCTTCTCTGGCCCTACTTGGGAAGGTCTTTCAGCAACCCACAGATGGTCGTGGGTTTCCCTGGGGTCTGCCTAGTTTCCTCTCCCCATAAAGCTGGCCGCCGCCTTATATATGTAAAATTCTTGAATACAGTTTAAAAAAAACACCAATCAAGTAAATAAGTAAATACTGTGTATATGCAAAAGAAAATAAATATGTTTAATACAAAGAATGAATCAGATAAATGAATAATTGGTCATACATGTATTTTGTGTTTCAGCCTGCTACGGGCAGCTGAAGACTTGGCCATCAAGAAGTTGTTGAAGGAGGAGTTTGGGGGAGGAATGCAGGATTTCCAGTTTAAGGACAAGGCATTTTTCAAAGATTTTTCAAAGATTTCGAAGACGAGCGTGCCTTCTTTACCAGTGAAGAGCGTCAGTATATCCTCAGAAACATGCTCAATGACCTCAGGGCGGAGAAAGGGGAAGAACTTGGCAAGGTCAAGTTCCTAGAGGGCCAATCAATAGGTAATCACAGGTCATGAATAACTTTGAAGGTTACTAAAAAGTTTAAATTCCCAACTGTGATAAATGAAACAGGCGAGTCTTTTTTAGACTAGTAAATCCATGCTAAATGGAATATTCCTTCATAGGATTTTCGAAATAATTCACAAACTGAATCGTTTGAATAATCATTGAAAGGATTCCAGTGACAAAGCAAATGATAAACGATGAACTTTTATTATGCAAGAATGTGAAAACACTTGCATCCATCTCTATGAGAATACCTCTTACAGTGCAGTCTTCCTCACAAACCTGTGGAAAGATGAGTGAGTGCTTGGGGTTTAACGTTGTACTTAACAATTTTTCAGTCATATGATGACGAAGGAATCCTTAGAATGCATGTAATGTGCCTCCCTGTTGCAGGACAGATTTCCACTGCTCTTTTATTTAGTGCTGCTTCACTGAGACGCCTCACCGAAGGCCAGTATGGCACCCCACTCAAGCCATTATACTGATACAGGTCAACCAGTAGTTGCACTATCCCCTTCATGGTGAACGCCAAACAAGGAAGCCGCGACTTCCTCTTTTAAAGCCTTAGGTGTGACTCGCCCCAGGATTGACCCCTGGATCTACCGCTCCGGAAGCAGGCGCTCTTGCAACTGTGCTAGCTGGGCCGGTCCTTTGGAAAGATCTATACTTCTTACTCGGAATAGCAGCAGTATTGTTAAAGTGCCATTAAGACATAATTATGTATTCTATTTTTGAATCATGCAAAAGACCAAGTGTTTCCAGTTGTGTGTAAGTTTGAAATTAATGTAGTTAACTTTCTACAACTAATTCAGCCAAATCATTGATGTAAGAACATCTGCTTTCCTAATATTGTGCACATAGTATTTTCCTAAAATCTACAACCTGCATACCCTATACATACAGTGGACATATCCTCAATGACCATAAATTTCATCCGTTACTAATTTGTGCATTTTTCCTGATTCTGAGAGCTCTGTTGAGTTTAGAAAGGTGTTTTGGGGTTTGTTTGGAACATGGGATCATCTTCTACTGGAAAATTGTACGTTTCAACACTAATATTCATATTTTGTGACATTTATTTGTGTCTAAAAATGCACTTTTGTTGGGTGAAATTTTTGATCATTTGGGTATGTGAAGCATTCTGAATCGATCAAAAAAATGTGCTTCCTGTTTTACATGTGCCGTCAAAAAAACATTTCTATAATATCTAATAATTTCATTCAGTCTAACTCATTTAAATTGAAAATCAATCTTTATCGTGGATAGGCCATTGTGGCTATTGTCATGACCCTTGAAATTCATTATACATGTTATATCAATAATTATACTAGGGGCCTGGACAAACTTATCTTTATGCTATGGACAGGCGCGTACATTCATACTTGTCTATCGGCTTCTTTGTGTTTGGTCTTGTTCCCAGCAGCTGTGTCCCATTAAGTTCACGTCTGTACAGAAATGTCCAGAGGTGTCTGTGCAGGGATGCATTATGTGCACTTGCAATCTGCATGTGCATATTAGCATGTTGAATGTACAGGGATACTTGGGTGCCCCACTCTTGTATACATATACACACAGGTACATTCTACATGTGTTTTTTGCATCTTAGATGACTTCTTTTCTGAAGTATCATTAGTCTGAACAAAAACGAAGAATCTGTATAATTACATGTAACTTGTTTTCATTATGGACAAAATAAGCGTTCATTGTTGGTTAAATAAATGAAATGGCATGTATAGTATTCAGGCTCCCATATGATCATGACCTTCATTTCAAATACAGCTGTTGAAGAGTGATTACATATTATATACTAGGTACATGAACCCCTGTTAGTACTTAAACTTTAACACAGGCAGAACCTCAAGTGTGATTGTCAGTTCTAAAGGTACGTGCATGTATATGTAATGTGCTGTAGAGATCACAACATATTGAGGTTTTATCAGCAACAAGTGAGACCCCATATAATTTTGTCTGAAAAACTGTTTACACAATTTTTCCTGAGCTAATATTGTCAGTATTTTTGAAAAATACGTTTTATCATACATGTATGTGAATGTAAACCTTGTCGGGAAGTCCATACTGTTTGTGGTTTGTGGAGAGAAGATGATGTGCCTGTCAATGTATTTATTTACCGTAATGGCTGTTTTGTCAGTTGCTATGGTAATCAGCTGCTGCCTTTGTCATGTTTATAGCAGTCTTGCTCACCGTGACTGATCCAGGGGATTATGTAAGGAAAAATTTCCATTAGTTTATTATATTCAAACCTGAGGCCCATGATCGTTCTCTTGAGGATATGGATTGAGAATACAAAATTAGTTACAGCTCTGAAGTAAACGATGTCATTTTGATTAAGATTAGCATTCTGTTCTGGCCTTATTATACTTGATAGAGTTAATCATCTTAGAGAGTTGACCGTCTTACATATCACGTTTGGTTGTCAAACAATTTCTAACACAACCGCCATACTCATGGTATTTAACAGCCAGTGCAGATATCTGGCATAAAAGTGTAAACTGAAACCACAACTGTGCACCTTGTCATAATCGTGATTGTCTGACGTAATGTGTGAAATAAATTAGAAAAAATCCATAAATGAATTTAAAAAACCTGAGCGAACATGTGTGAGAAATTGATATCTTTCAACATAGCCTCACACTTTTACCCTAACACCAGAATGTTCCACTCAATAGGAGTTACAGGGTGGATAGTTAGCACCTGATAGTTATCGTCTGTCTTACTCAAAGCCTTTTTTGTTTGCAAAATAAATTTATTACTGGGTGAAGATGTAACATTTTTGTGGAAAAAAAACAAAACAAAAGCATTAGAGACTCTGATGTTTATAAAGTTAGTTGAAGTGGCCAACAATGTAAGAGCATTCCGTGATTTCAGACTGTCTTCTTCACTCAGTTTGAATACATGTAGTCTTGCCCAAATTTTTCCTCCAGCAGTATACATGTTGAACGTGATATTTTCAAAATCATTTTCGAATTTTTTTATATATATTAGAATAGAAATAAACAGTTCTTTTGCTATGGTACATGTACATGGTAGTATAAATCCTATGTTATATACTGGGTATCCACGGCATATAACAAGACAGGAAATGGTTTATTTCATGAATTTATTAAGGGATGACTATAATTGTGAGCAGGTGAGATTCTCACAACACTTGCTGTTGTAAGTGTGGGATTGACTCTGTGACTCTGTGGTAATCCTATTTGGTTAGATCAGCTGTCTGGTCAACTTTTATAGGCCACAATTGAAACTGAAGCATTTTTCGGCTTGCTGCTGTTTTTCTCCTAATCCTTATTTTTGTTTTGTTATCCAGTGCCTTTGTTGCATTCCAAAGGGATCATATCTCAGGTTCTTCCCCTTCACAACAGCGATGACCTCTCCCATCTACGCAAGACCTGGGTACAGGCTGTCTTCAGGTTTCAACCGCTAGGTATGTTGAACCAGTTCAACAAGCTTCATTCATACTATATACAATTACAATATCTGTGAACTTCTTGATTATAATAGTGCCTTAATGTACATATGGGAAGGTCTACTAGCAACCTTCAGATGACCATGGGTTTCCCCGAGGCTCTTCCCGTTTTGCTCTTATAAGTGAAATATTCTGAGTAGGGCATAAAACACCAGTAAAATAAAATAAATAAATAAAATAAATAAATATGGAAAGATAAATTACTTAATTTTGTTACATGTTCTCAGATTCTTGATACCGGTATACTGATATTTCTTTGTTTTAAAGGGTCACTGTGCAGTGGTACAGAAAAATCTATCAGATTGTAGTATATAAAGTTTGTAACTTTTTGCTTACAGAGAAAGTATGTGAATATTTCGGTGTGAAGATAGCCATGTACTTTGCCTATCTCGGTCACTACACTACAGCCTTATGCCTGCCTGCCCTGGTTGGTCTGCTGGTCTGGTTTGCTCATGGTAGAGATCAGGTATGTAGACAATGTGTTTACTTTGAGCTCATCCATGCATTCAAAGAGTTTTCACTATCAGCTATCTAGATTATGGATGGAGGAAGCCAGAGTGCTTAGGGTAAACCACAGCCTTCTGGTAATGTACTAGTATAGCTGACAAACTAATGAGACTTGAATTCGAACCTCAGATCTCCATTGTCAGAAGCAGATGGGCTACTATGAATACAAGCAAATGAGCCAGCAAGATCACTTCAATGCAATTAAAGAATAATTAGGTACATAATCTGACCAGCAAAAGATGTAATTTAATCACATTAAGGAACCTTGAATGGCTTCAGGCTGTTCATCGTGTCATTTAATGGAAACTTCATTTGACAGTTGTTCAAATCATAGTCATGATTATATATTTTGACAAATTGATATTTAGTATTAAATATGAACAAATATCAGATGGGTTGCTTCCATGATGTGCTTGGCATTGAAGACTTGCTTGGTTCTAAGAACTTAAATCATATGTATTTTGACATCTCAGTAAAATATTTAAACATCCAGGACAATAACTGGACCTTGTGTATTAAAATGATTTTGTGTGTTCTGCAATATCAGCTTTTTATATTCATTAATATCAGGTGTGTTCATCTTCATTTTCAGTTTATTGATGACCTATGTTTTGTGGGCTTTGCTCTGTTCAATGTTGTCTGGGCAACCCTATATCTGGAGGATTGGAAGCGAAAAAGTGCTGAACTTGCCTTCAAGTGGGGAACATTGGACAAAAAGGATGAGCTCTTAGAGGACCCAAGGCCACTTTTTACGGTTTGATTGCCTTTTTTGTCAACCTCTGTGTTCCATTTTTTCATATATGCTCTCATTGTCTTGCTTCTGCCCTACATATCCTACAGTGCCTTCCCATGATAAGGTGAACGCAGAACATGCAGTGTATGTATGGATAAACTTAAGAATGCTGGATGGGAGCACTGTCAACAAAAACTGTCATTTACAAAATTTAGTGAAACAGAGTCTTGTTCTTATTGTGGATCCTACTATTCTTCAGAAGGTTTGTCACCTACCTCGGGTAAGGCAGTGACTTACTCCTGACCTCGGGTAAGACAGTGCCTTACTCCTGTGGTAAAGCAGTGACTTACTCCTGACCTCAGGTAAGACAGTGACTTACTCCTGACCTCGGGTAAGGCAGTGACCTCCTCCTGACCTCGGGTAAGGCAGTGACTTACTCCTGACTTTGGGTAAGGCAGTGGCTTACTCCTGTGGTAAGACATTGACTTGCTCCTGTGGTAAAGCAGTGACTTACTCCTGTGGTAAAGCAGTAACTTACTCCTGTGGTAAAGCAGTGACTTACTCCTGAGCTCAGGTAAGACAGTGACTTACTTCTGACTCCTCTACCCATGAACCTGACAACCATTGTATATTAAAGTGAAAGTTTCTTCGTTTTAAGGTCAAGATAAGGTTTTAAGGTCGTTTAAGGTCAAGATACCCTTGTACCCAAGGTACCCTTGTAAGAATATTGCTAATTCCTGTGTCAATTTTCAGGGTTATTTGATCACCAGCCCAGTGACAGGAAGACAGGAGCCATACTATCCGGCGTGGAAGCGTAACATTTTCCGCTATTTTGTCAGCATTCCAGTCATGTTATTCTGCCTGTGTGTCGTCTTCATCACCATGTTGCTGATCTTCCAAATCCAGGAGTGGGTGAACTGCCTGATTATGGAGGAACACCTGCCAAAGTTTGCCAAGTTCCTGCCCAAAATTTTACTGGCTGTCTCCATTGGTATCCTTGATGATATATATAAAAAGATTGCCCGCTGGCTGAATGACAAAGGTACTGTGGTATTTCTGGTGTCAGTCTTGTTAGGAATAGCGAGTGTTTGTTCCTTATTTAATTCTAATGTTTTCTTTGAAAGATTGTTTTATATGTATCAGAAATATTTATTTTGTTTATTTAATTGTTGTTTTACACCTTACTCAAGAATATTTCACTTATGCAACGATGGCCAGCATTATGGTGGGAGGAAACTGGGCAGACCCCGGGGAATCTCACGACCATCCGTAGGTTCCTGGCAGACCTTCCCACATATGCACAGAGAGGAAACGAGCATAAGCTGGACTTGAACTCATAGCGACCACATTGCTGGGAGGCTCCTGGGTCATTGACCTCGCTGGCCTGCTAATGACAGAGGCCACAGAGACTCCTTAGCTGAAATATGTTGACCACCACAACTGTCATAACATATATGAAAGTTTTGAGCAAACTTTTCAGAGCAAACTGTCAGTACAGTGTTTTTCTGCAACCTGGAGAAGGCTACTGAATAACAGTAATATACCTGCTGTGTGAAACCCCTTTGGATGTTGTTTTGAGTGCACTGGGAATATTTTTGTTACCAATAATGCAGATTGAATCTTTTACTTTTTTTCTCAGAAAATTACAGGATGGAGGAAGCTTATGAGAACCATCTTATCATCAAACTTGTATTGGTAAGATAGTTCAATTCATCTTGAAGAAATGATCACTTTATATGTCCAATTAAATGTCACTGTTGTGAATCTGACTTATTTGGTTCATATTAAGCTCTTAACTCTCCAATTTTATAATTACATATTTCACACATTTTAACATCTACTTTTTATATTGTATTCTCTTTTGCAGTTCCAGTTTGTGAATTCGTTCCTGTCATTATTTTATATTGCCTTTTACCTCAGAGATATGCGGCGACTAAAAGAAGTGAGTATGATCTGTCACATGTGTTCACATGGTCTTAGTTTCGTCTTCCACAAGACTAGCATGACTGTTGCAGTCTAACAGATCAAGTAGTTCAATGGCTTATTTTGGTTTTGAATGTCTGATTTGCAGGAAATTGCCCTCTGTCAGTTTCACAAATGAAAATAATGAAGCATTCAATAAAATTCCATCAGGCCATGCTGTGTTTAATAAGCTATCACCTCAAGCTGTCAAGTCTCCTTCCAAATAGGGTAAGAAAGCCACCAGACAGTCTAGCTGTTTCTAACCTACCAGTCAGCTACAAATCATTTTAGTCATTTGACAAAACCTATGACATTTCAGGAATGCAGGACACTGTGTTTTGTTGTTGACCTCTTCTGAAGCTGTGTGTTTCCCCCAAAAATCTCCCCCAAAAAGTGCAATTTGGAGGCAAATAATATCTTACTTTTGGTGCAGAAACTTCCATTTGTTCAGTTGGGCATCATACTATGGTCATCCAAACTAACCACTTAGGACCTTTCCAAGATCACTAGAACTGTGCGACTTAGACAAATGGGTGATTTACCCAGGGACAAAATTTGAGGTCAAGTGCAGTGATTATTGCATGTGTAATTAGGCGCTAGTTTAGAGGAAGTATTATCGGTGTTCACTATTTATGACGTTTTTTATTCTGTAGCAACTGGCAGCGCTGCTTATCACCAAGCAAGTGATAGGTAACATCAAAGAAGCCTTTCTTCCCTGGGTAGTGTGGAAGATGAAACTTCTAAAGACAGGCTACAAGATCAACAAGAAGGTGAATGCAGCTGAAAAAAAGGCAGATATCTCACCGCCAGACTGTGTGGAAGAAATGGAAACTTCTGATGGGATTGACCCTTCCCTAGATACGACCTCTGACCTCAGCTCTAAACATGTTGCCAGTGAACTGCAGGTGGAAAGAAGCACGGTTGGTTTGACACAGGCAGAAGTGGAGAGTGCCATGAAACCAGTAAGATAAGGCGCAAGTTTTTAGTCCCCTAAACAGTTTTGAAGCCATTTCTTCAATTTTTGACACGGTTAGGGACATTTTTGCCCTGGGTGACTTTGAAAGTAATCCAAATTTTTTTTTTTTTTTTTTTTTTTCCAAAACATTTTTGGTACATTGCCTTACCATGACAAGTTTGAGAGATTGATATATAGACTGCATCGTCCTAATTAGGGCCACTTTGTTGTGTTGTGGACTTTGACTTAGCTATACATATACATGGCTCAAAACGATGAGGGACATATATAGCTTTTACAGGACTATATTTCACCTGAAGTTAAGCATTTTTCATCTGACATATTTTGCTTGATTCTGATTGATTCATTTATTTTACAAAGCCGCATCAGTTGTTTTTTTTTCTAAAGATTGATTCATTTCTGAAGTGTTTAAAAGTATCATTTTAAGGCCTTTATGTTTTTCTGAAAGTTTGGTTTTACACACCTTGGTGCCTAACTTTAAGTGAAATACAGTGCCAGAATGTTTGCTATAGTCAGTGGTGATACTAATACATAACCCAGTGTCCTGTGTGTGTGTCTGATCTAATCAATATTCAGTGCCGGTCTCTGTTTTTGTTGTACCATTTGAAACCATTTCTTCATGACACTAAGCATGATTGAAGCTGTACCATGTGAGATTGAATTTTCAAATTTCAATTTGAACTTTGCAGTTTTTTAATTCAGCCTTGTACCCTAGATGTGCATTTTGTATTTCTTTCACTTATGAAGCAGATGTGTAAATGAAATTATCTGTGTTTGTGATTGGCAGTATGAAGATACATTTGAGGATTACCTGGAAATGGTGATACAGTTTGGCTACGTCACGCTCTTCTCTCCAGCATTCCCCATGGCAGCCATGTGTGCTCTCCTCAACAATGTGATAGAAATACGCAGCGATGCCTTCAAACTCTGTGTGACTTTTCAACGACCTTTTGGTCAGCGTGTAGAAAGCATCGGCACCTGGCAGGTAAGTGACAAGTTTTGAAAGACCTAGACATGCATGTATATATTACAAAATGGTTGAAAAAATTCTGGTTATATGACTTGGATATTTCTGAGTACTTTTTTTCACTCTAAAAATCCGCACCAAAAAGTGATTAGGTGCTGAAACTTACATGTACATTTTTTAAGTGGGATGATATCAAACAAACCTCAAAATACCATTCTAAAATAAATACTGCGGAACTCCCAGAATCAGGTGAGAGAAGTAACTTATACTTATCGGCGAAATGTTAGTCAGCAGTATGTACAATACAATATAGAACAATTCACGTGTACATACAATAAAAATAGTATGTAATTAACATTTTTATTTACACTATTTTCATTTTGACTTTGTTTTAGTGTGATTTGAAATTTAAAAAGTAAGCGATGAATAAAAATGTCAAGATCTGATATCATTAAATGTAGATCTGATGAAACGTGCTGTTTTCTGACTTTACAGTAGTGAGGGTGAAATAAGCCCTTTGAGGGTGAAAAAACAATATGGGACATGATAAGAAACACTGTTTGTATTTTATTTATTTATTTGATTGGTGTTTTATGCCATACTCGGGAATATTTCGCTTATTTGACAGCGGCCAGCATTATTGTGACGTGGGAAAGGAACGAAACACCCAACAATATGTGGTGGTGAGGTCTTCATGTGTATAATTTTATTTACTGGTCCCTTGAATAACCCTATGAATATAAACACAGAATGTGACATAAGTAATGTGACACAGATATGTTTATTTCAAACAAATGCAATAAACAGTTCATGTAGATTAGAGAATAATGCATGTTTAAGTATCTTTACCCCAGAGCTCTGGTTATTAGTTATTATCATATATACAGTTGCTAGTATACACAGTCTTGTATACACAGTTATACACAATAAATGCTAGGCAAAGTGTGCGCACCATTATATTTTCTCAACACAAACTATAAAGCCGAACACATAAGAGTATAGCAATATTGATGCAAACGATATTATAAAGAAATTATCAGACAAACGGTGATAAACTTAATTACCCCTGTTGAGCAGGAATACACCAGGAGATACACAGAATATCCAGCCCAGAATACCGCTACATGACACAGTCAAGACATCTGTGTCTACCTAAATACACAATCATTAATTGTGTAAAGCAAAGTAACCATTAAATAGTATTAGAGACAAGAAATCCTAATCGGGCAATTTTGATATGAATCATGACAGCTGAATTAACAAATATATCTGGTAAGTCAGGTATAATTGTACGACAGTTCAGTTAAACATATCATCACATAGCTGCATTGAAAACTACCTGTCCAATAGTGGTAATACCAAGTCATGACGAAATTCAAGATAGAATAAATCATTTATCTCAATGAAAGTAATGGAAAAAATCTACAGAATAACAAAACGTTATGATGCTGAAATAGACAAATGACATTGAACATGTGATGATCACCTGTACAACTTGCGCACCGGTTTGAACTTTCTGCTAGCTGTAGCCATGTTATTCGGTGGCAGCCGTCTTTACCTAGCACAAGCGAAACGTTGTCACCCTAACTGTTATAAATAACCCATAAATGCAGCTTATTAGGACTAAATATAAACACTAACGAACACTAACTAAATCTCATTATTACATGGACATAATCATGTAAACAATATGGTTTCTATTTACGAAATATCGCTTAGAACTCAGCAGTGAAATAACATAAAGCATTCCTGTCAGGATAGGAGCAGGCGGAGTGGGGAGCAGCGACGTCATACAAACAGCTTCATAACATGACGTACTGTATCCCTAACGAGTCATAGTTAACCTATACCAAAGGCGAAAAGGGACAGGGGATGTCCGTTATGTGGATAATGAGTATAAACAAAAAAGAAACCCCAAATGACTCTGTCACATTATGGTGGGAGGAAACAGGGAAGAGCCCGGGGGAAACCCATGGCCATCGAGAGGTTGCTGAGAAACTTTACTTTCTGTAAGATGCCCTAAGTTAAAATGACTTTTAAATGTTGTGTGCATTTCAGGATGCTCTGGAGTTGCTGGGGGTGATTGCTGTAATTGTTAACTGTTGTTTGGTGGGGGTGTTTGGACACACCAAGCGCCTGGCCCCGGAACTGGACGAGTCTTACATCTTCATCCTTATCATTGTATTAGAGGTAAGGTCCAGAGTCCACCTATAACATGATAGAGGGATGCATTTAGTCTTCATTTCGATTGCTTTGATTTCAGTTTAAGTATATATATCACTTAATATTTCTTTTATTTTATTGGGGTTAATTTATGCCATACTCAAGAATATTTCACTTATACGATATATCACTTAAATATAATACAATGGCAACTAAGGCATTTGGATAGTTTATTAAGAGCAGTATCAGGCTCTTACTTTCCCAAAACTTTACAAATCACATTTTCATAAAGTTTTCTTAGGTTATAAGGCTTTGAGGCAATGTTGAAAGTTAAGAAGAATTGAGTTGTTAAGTGAAAGTGGATCCTGAATCCTAGAAAGTGATCTCCATAGTCTTGGTAGTGTTGGAAGCTGTAAGACTTTTACATTTGTAATTATTTTGATTATCTTGATGAAAAATAAGAGCACATTCTCAGTAACTTAAGCGAATGATCGCCTGACTGTGACTTATTGAACTGCTTTGTCTGCGAAAAATGTTACCCTTAAAATTTCATTTTGAGTCTCATATTTTTGGGTTTTCTGCCTCTGTGCACAGCATGCCATCTTGTTCCTGAAGTTTGGTGTGGCGTATGCGATCCCTGACATTCCAGAGGGTGTGGCTATGCAAATGGCACGTTTGGAATTCCTGAGACGAGAGGCATTGAAGGTGACTCAGTTACACTTGATTACCCATTTACTCCAAATTGATCTAGAAGGGGCTGGGTTTGGGGAAATATGGGTTGGGGTAGGGGGGGACTGAATGGAGATCAAGGTCAAGGCTTGGAAAAAATATTATGGCCAGCTACCCATAATAATGATAAAATTAATGATAATGATAATGATATGGTAATGATTACTGAATTTAAACACATGATTTTGCAGATTATGTCCTAATATCTGTTGCCTTCCATGGATACATTGTTGAATAAAAATTTTATTTTGCCTCCTGGTGGACATAGGGAAGGAGAATATTTTCGTAAAGCTCATATGTGAAACAGTATGAAAAATGTTCCTTTGAGTGAACTTTTAATATTGTTATTGTAAGTCTGTATTGTATTCCTACATAGAGCAGGATTGTGCTGGTGGACTAGGCCTACCCGAGGCCTGGTCCCTTTACATTGTTTTAATGTCTTGGTATATTAAATGTCATGACTGTACCTTGTGTAATTCTTGACCAGTGACATCTGATATATTGCAGTTAACATCACTGCATTATTTTTAACCTAATTAAATGAATGCTATTTAAACATTCATATGAACAGTAAAAATAAAACCCTTAGTCTGGTAAATTGACAAGAGGTTGTATTTTAGCGGTTACGTTTGACCAGTTGAGAAATATCACACTCTCTTCGATGCACACATTTTATACTGCAGACGTTTTATATTGCATTAAATCTGAGATGTTCTTTGAGAATTTGTTTTTTGTATGTTCTCAGAAATTGGAATCCAAGACTCAGCCCACCAAAACCCCACCTAACAGTCCCTCGCCACCGCCAAACTCCCCTACTCTGGGTACTGTTGGGGATAACTCTGTGATATCCAGCCATACAAATCAACATTCAGACTCAAGAAATGAGGACAGTAGCCCTGATGGACGTTCAGGCTATGTTCCTCAGGGGTTCAAATCTTCAGCCCATGCAAAGCCAACTTCAGGCAGCCCCAGATATTCAAGGGAGACAACTCCTCAGCCAGTTTCCTCTCCAAGGGCAGGTAATTCACAGCTGCTGGATGAGGATGTATCGTCAGCCATTTCGAACCTGAAAACTAGTAGCACTAGTACCAGTGTGGCTAACCCTTCGTACAGGCCATATAAGTCTACCTCAAGTCACGTGATTCAGCGAAAAGTTGCACATGAGTCATACGCAGCAGTTGTGAAGGAGAAGATCCCTGAACCAGTGCACTCGCCAGACAGGCAATCCCCCAAACACAACCAACAACAACAAACTCCAAGATCTGATTTGTGAAATCCTCTAGTGGTAGATGCTTATTATGAATCTTTGACAGTAAAGCTGACAGATTTGATATGCTGAATATACCTAACTAGTTTTAAGACCGCCATATTTTTCAGTGTCATTACTGAAGTTTTACAATTTTACTTTTTCATGAAACATTTTTTTACAATGTTTCATTTAAGTCTCTATACTGTGGTGTTTGGTGTTTTAGTGTACCTTTATAAAATTTGCACGACTGATTTTAAGTAGGAGCTTTTATTGAAAACAGAGGAGTTATTCATTTGAAATGTTTGACACGTTAGTCATGACAGCAGTGAGAGAAAAATCAAACCTTTACAGAAATTACCATTGTCAGATTAGGTCATGTCTCTTAAGCTGAAGATGTAAACTACAGCCAGATGTTCTTGAATGAAGTTTTGAAAAGTGCTACCCACAGAGCAGTGGGGTTATCAAAAAGGTGCAGTACATGTTCATTTGTCCAGGAAGAGCAGCTTCATCTTTGCTGTATATATAGTTAAATAGTGAAATACTAGACACTAAATTACTATTCTTGTTATGTGTTATATCTGATTGTAAATGGTAAGTTGTTGGCATTTTCATATCCATAGTTGAAATAGCGATGGATATCAATATTGAGAAGCTACATGTATGAAAGATTATATTCTTTATGATGAATTATATAGACATATTATAGTGAAAATCTTGGTCTTTATTAATATTTTTCAAAATGTGACGCAGTCTTCCCCCAAGGCTTCAGACACTCCCGCAAGACTCACACACAGGACATGGACAGTAGAAAACAAGGAACTTACTGCAATGCTTGTGGCAATGTTTCACATTGTGTAAACACATGGTATAAAATACTGACGTGTTTTTGTACTCCTACTCCTCACATGATGAGACTATTTCCTGTCCCTTGTGACTGGGAGCAACTGGAGTTTGGCGACTGGAAGCAACCAGGAGCATCCAGTCAGGTGCAGCTGATGCAGCAGTTGCTTGGAGGTAAACATGTTCTACTAAACATCCAGTTGTGTCCAGCTCCTTCGATCCATCGTTGCTTCAGTTGGTCATAGTTGCTCATAATCGCAAGGTTATGTCAGACTTTTCAATATACATGTAAGCATTAGGCATAGGTTGACTTTGTTGAGTTGCACAAGTCAACATATGCCTGACTCAATGCATTGAACTTTGCAATGAACATCTGTATATCAGTGAAATTCAAGTTATTACAAGAATACTTATTTATTTAAATCTCATATCAAATTTGACAGATGGGACTGGTTTACTTATGACATGTTCCAATAACACACTTAATCCCGTTATAACAAAAGGCATAGTTCACTTTTGTCTGTTTTATTGTAAGTTTGGTCTCATATCTTGTAATTTTACCTGTGAAAGTTGGGGGGACTGTTTATACATACATTTAATATTCAACTTTTAGTTTGTGTTTGTAAATGTTTGAATGGTTTACACTTTTATGCCACCCGTGGTAATGGTTGATAACTTATCTGAACTACTTGCTCAAGACTGTCTAATATTTTACATGTAGTGTATGTACATATATATGTGTTCTCTGGAATTGTCACTACATCTTGAATTATCTATTTTTTACACACAGTGGTTGTAAGTTTATAGTGTTATTATTTGATATCTTCTGTGGAAATCGAGTAAATATATGTATAATAATGTTATCTGAACTCCTGAGGTCAAGAGGTTTTATTGAAAGGGAATTAGTTGTAGGCCTACATAGTATACTAGTATGTATGTTTAAATTCTATGCATATACGGTGTTGTCTATACACATTGTCTGATTACAATGTCCTTACACTATGGTGCTGCCACTTGAATCTAGTGCAGAACTTGTTCCTATGTTTTTTCCAAGTTTTTGCTTCTTACTTCCGTCTACTTTTAGGAGACAGCCTGATGTGAGTTGGCACAAATCTGTAACATATGTTTGGTGTTTATCTAGATCGATATCCAAATCTAGGAATTTTTTAAGCAGTTCTTCAGCTTTGACAGATATATCCAGCATATTAAAGGAGAAGAAAACTTAAAAACAGGACAATATAGGCTGAAAAGAGCACATTTTTTTTCTGTCTGGTAGTACCTGCTGCATAACTTTGCGATTTTTCCTTGCCATACATGTAAAGCCTGAAAACGGCAAAGCTGGCATAAATCGCTGAGTCCATGGCGTCCTCCATCTTTAACACCTTGTAATTTATGCTGGGGATGTGTTGCCTCTCAGCCAATGACAGTTGTTAAAATTGCCGGCTTGTTCGTTCAAACTCAAAACCTACATCCAACATTCTGTCTTCCCGATTGTCAAGCGGAAAACGAACTGTATTGTTCGCTACCTTCTGGGAAGAAGATTTCTACCGGAAATATACAAACTGCACTTTGGTGGTTTCCGACAGCAATTCTCCTCCTGACACAGAAGACTTCAGGACTAGTTCTTAGGCAGAAGGGAGTCACACACAGGGGATTTTGGCGTTGACTTTATTTATAATTTATCAACTTGATGTACATATTAGAATTTTTGTTATGGCATGCACCTGCGAGGAAATACATACTTTTTTCAATGGTATTTGATTGATATTTAAATTTTCTTCTCCTTTAAGTGTGTAAAATATCTGAGCATTTACAGTGGTGTAATGCATATCTAGAAATCTACCCTAATTCCTCAACCTTTTCGCATATGAAAGATCAACTTTCATTGCAATTTATGCACCTTTTTCACTTGACTGTAGAGACTAAACTATGTTGATTGTGTCGGTCAGCTTCAGGGCTTTACAAAAAGTATAACACAGTATAATGCGCTCAGAATTGGCTTAAATAAATACCTTGCAAACATGCGAAAAAGTTGAAGAATTACAGTACATATCAGTAAGAGCAATTTGAGACCCTTTCATATCTAAAGTAGGCCTAATTTGAGCTGTGTTGTCTGTTGTTCATTTCTGCCATTGCATTGCAATATAACAATGAACAATTCAGCTCGTGCCCGAGTCGCAATAGACCTTAATTAATTCTTCCTATTTTGCGGCCATCTGACATTCTGCAGTCTGGATTGCATTGAAATGTTGATGCGACGTAATGTCACAAAGAGTGTGGCATCATCACATATGTACTGTTACGTGATTACGTTGCTGATGCTATGACGCTGCAGAGTCTGGATCTTGTAGAACAAAATTGGAAACATGAAAATAATCTATTGTGTGGGAAGCAGTACCCCATTCTTCACGAGAACAAACTTATGTTGTGCATAATCAGTATGCAAAGGAAAAAAATATGCTTTTCTTGATCTCCATGTTAATTTTTGTGTATTTTTATGAAGTATTATTTTACAATATTCTAGTGAGATAATCATATTGAATGTACATTGTATTGTATTTGCCTAGGAACAAATCCAGAATGGAAATTACATAATAGTACAGTAGATTAAAATGTGAAAGTTAAGAATTTTTCTAAAAGCTTAATCAAATGGTGCTTTATATAGAATCAATACTTTATGAGGCATAAATTTGGAAATTAATTTCCTTATATTTGATTTATAAAAAAATGTGGTGACTACAAAATAGGTTTTTATTAGGCCTACATGTATATGTACCAAGAGTTTTATTAATGGAAGACCTGCTGTATGTTTCAGGGTACAGGAGTAAATCTGATAACTAATTGTGCAGATGTGATAGAGGATGTTTGTTTTAAGTTATAGTGCTTATAAAGCTTGTATTAGTTAACTTGACATCAAACAGACTGAAACTGTACAGAAATACATATATACATATGGCATACGGTAATTGCAAAGTTAACAGTGAAAACAGTGTAGAGCAAATTTAAACCTAATTTTTTCATTGCGTTATACCGAAATATATTTTCATCTTTATGAATCGCGTAATACTGCCTTGAGTTAAAAGTGAGTATATATTTTATTTTATTTTATTTTTTTTTTTGTCAATTTTCAAAGTTTTTTCAAAGTACAGGTAGACTGGTTTAAAAATATATACAATTCATTTCAGCACCAAAGATGTTCGGTCTCTTTTTGTGTGTTTTTATTTTTACTTTATTTTATTGGTTTTCAGTAAGTTAGAATGGTAATTTTTGAAGGTAGGGTTTTAAAATACTTTTTGAATATTCAGTAGAAAATTTGGATTTTCTATGATATGTGTCAAATATGTTTGCTTATAAATATTATTTTTTGTATGGTGTAACTGGAAATGTAATGAGTATATGATGAGGACATACACATATATGTAGCTTATTTATATCACATGAACATGCAGAGTTTTGGGGTACATCACAATAGCCCTGCACTTAACTGAGCCTGACAAAAAAAAAAAAAAAGAAACACTGCGTCTTTGTTGTGGAGGAAAACGGTTGAATTAATATTGTTTTTTTTTTTTGTTTTTGTTCTTATCCACTTTTAAATCTCTTGTTGCCAGCCGAAAGAAATGTTGCATGTATATGCTATAACTTTAGACTGTTTTCTTTTAGCACTAAAGATACTATTTTAATTACCACTTGGTAAATTGTTCAACTTGGTGCAATAAAATGTTGTTGATTTATGGTGTGACTTTTTCCTTGTCTGTTTTCTACATTTTTCACTCTTTATTTCAGTCCTCCTGCAAGAAGTCAATCGAACTTTAAAATGAAACACCTTATATCAGGTAAGTTTTGCGAATGAAACATTCTGCAGTTTCGATGCCAACACCTGGCAGATTTGTATTTTTCTCTTTAAAAGCAATGTAGAATAAACTACCTCCTTCCCCAGTTACATGTACCTGACAAACCCCCGAGTCAAACCAACAGCCAAACCAGCGTGGAAAATCTGTACATTAATGCATGTGAACTGCATGGTTGCCACTTAGGCAGCCATATCCTGGTGGAAACATGTTCAACCATCAAGCAAATCAACACCTAAGGGGCCATGCAATGAATTAGATGCACTTTAGTGAAGTAGAAAATGGATTAATTGGAGAAGACTCCATCAAATCCTAGCCACTGGCATCATGATTTACAGAGTGTGTGAGTGTTCTGAGAGAGTGGACCCTGGCCCACTGACTGCTTCAAGTGTATCCCTTTGTAACGTTCATCTCCATCACAACAGCAAAACTGAGTTCAAACTATAGATTTATTTATTTATTTGATTGATGTTTTATGCTGTACTCAAGAATATTTCACTTATACAACGGTGGCCAGAATTATGGTGGGAGGAAACAGGGCAGAGCCCTCAGGAAACCCCCTACCATCCACAGGTTGCTGGAAGACCTTCCCATGTATGGCTGGAGAGGAAGCCAGCATGAGCTGGTGAGAACTAAAAATTCGAAGCAGATTTCCAGAAGTTGTGCATCCACAATGTTTGTCTATCAGTTATAGACAGGTGTACATCTGTAATTATGGTGTAAAAATACAATACAACTCTTAGGTTTCAATCGTCATTTAATTTACATCCAAGTTTAACATAATCAGTGTAACTGGAGACATACACTTGTCTCCACATAATCAGAACAGGGGATTCACTGCCGTGATACACAGGTGTTTGTTGGTATCATCATCAAATAACAGCTTATCACAAATGAAAAACATACCATACCTGGGCATAAACCAAATGCATGATGGTTTTGACCACCAATTACTATATGGAAACAATTCGTCACATGTGGTATTGGTTGCACATTGGACCCCTGTCACATCACTAAACAGTATTCCAGACCTGATTATTGCCTGGGAAAAAAAAAAACAACACTTCCAAAACCCCCTTAAATACAGAATGGATATGCTGGTCTCTGGACTTCTCTTTAACTTGATGGGCCACACAGTTCCCCTCATTATACAGGAAGAAATGGACACATATACGCTGTGCAAAGCAAACAAATTTCATTGTGTCCTGTATAATTTACAGATTTATAAGACTGTCACTTATTCATCACAAAAAAATCAAAACTGCTGTACAATAAACCGTTGGATGAATACTACATTAAACTCTCCCAGATTAACAATCCTACAATGAAGGACAGACAAAAAGAAAAACAAAAATAAAATAACAACGAAAAAGAAGTTGAACACAAACGTCACACCTGAGATGAATTAAATGGCGAACATCTATAAATGAACAAATATTGTTTTAACAGCTAAAACGAAACAATCATGAACAACTCCATTTTCTGAATCGATGAAACTGTCATATGCAAAATAACAATGTATTACTCGTACTTCAAGTATACTAGTTAAAATCAGTAGTAAGTTAGAAAAACTATGACAGACAATTTGATACAAATTATAAAGCTTTTACACGTATATTACTCTTGGGTATACCCTAAATTTAATGTATGTAAACTTACACTGATTCACAGTCTTGTTTCTTGTTGAAAATGGTACATCAACCATTTACAGCTTTCACATAATTTGTGATAACCTTTTGGGGGGTGGGAGGGAGGGGTAACTTAACAGAGAAGGCAGATAATTACGGTCAATCTCTACAGATTTAGTTTGCCAAAAAAACTCCAAAAATGACGTCTTTGTAGCATGGCCTTTATGAGTATGCCCACCAAATACTAATGCAAGTTCATTGTGAGTTTAACCTTGGCTATTCAATAGGCTTGCCTATTATGGTGTATATTACAATTACGAACAGGATTGGAAATCTCAAAATACACCAATACACCAAGTGTGTATATACATACATAAAATCTACATGTGCCTGTATATTAAATGTAATATGTGCAATTTGTACACAAAAATACATATTTTTTTGTTTTTGTTATAAAACAAAATCCAGCAGTGTCTATGTACATTACCCAAATTTTTGACTTCAGTTTACATGTACATGTTTATGAGGTGTGCTAACATCTTCATCCTCAAATCCGCTGTCTTCCTCGTCGAAAGTGGTTCCCCCTGGTGAGTGCAGGTACTGGGCTGGCTGATCTCCCTTAATGACATCTTCACTGATGATCACATGTGTTATATCGGAATCAGGCACCTCAAACATAGGGTCCAGCAAAATTTTCTCCTGCATAAATAAAAATAATTACCAGTAATTCCGTATAGATTAGTTTTAGTCAGTACTTACAATTATTTTACTTGAATAACATTTATCTTGTTTGCAAAGATCCCCACAAAACCACTGCATGTTGCTAAGTATCAACTTCCTGGCATGAAGAACAAGAACTTCGTAATAGAGTAAAACATGTACTCAGCATCATTTAGGTAAAGTCAAAGAAAACACAAACAATTTCTAATTGAACACCACTAAACACTGTCACACATATAATATCAATTTTCTTTTTTTTTTTTTTCCCCTTTCATAAATTTTTATAATTTTGCATGAAAGGATGGATTCTATGGTGGCCTTTCTGACAATACTGTGATGACATTAGTTGTGTGCTACTGAACACAAACTCACTGCTGGACTTTTTCTCTCAAAATGCATGCAATCTTAGAATAAATTATCTCAAGCAAAACATATGGATGAGACGCCACCGATACCATCAAGTCCTAACACCCCATCAGAGAATTAGATGTTTTTAAAGCATTTTACCCATCTGTAAAAATACTGGTAGAAAAAAATCTGTCTTCCAATGTTCCTTCATCTGAAATGCATGTATACGTGTACATTTTAGTGTGAATTTACTCGACAATTCCCCCACCCAGTCAGTGGATCTATCGGTTCTTGTCCTCACTCTTAAGTTCCGAATATACGAGAGCTCAAGACGCAACGCAACACAACTCAACTCAACTGCCTACACATAATGACTTGAGCATAAAATCATTCAGTCAGGTCATTAATTTACACACACAATGGCTAATGTTCCGACACAACAGATGGATTGCATGTAGTTGTATCTTAAGCTCCTGTATGCCGAGCTTTAAGCTTAGTACTAGTAGACTGACTACCAAAGTCTTCCTTGTCCCGAGTTACAAGATAGACCCTCTTCCACTCGGCCATGTCGCAGTGACCACCCTCCTCAGAGAACATCTGAATACATCCTGAATGATGTAGGATGTGTGAAATCCTATGAACTCACCAATATTGCCCGTAATCCTCTGGCCCCTGTTTTTCTTTCCAGAGCCAGTTGAGCAATGGCACGAAGGGCTTCTTCCTTCACGTCCAGCTGAGCCTGAGAACAGCCAATCAAACACTCAATAAAACGGCTCTACATCTTGATCAATGTTAAACATCATATTTTAGACATTTTTTTTATCGCATGCAACCCGTGTTGGCCGCTTACATTCTGCAAACAGATTTCATACAGACAAATCTTTTATTACTCAGCTATATGTACATGGTTGATGACCGGAATGAAGTCATTTCAAATGAAGTGTATTTATATAATAGGGGAACTCATAAAACTCCTTCCCACCTGTATCAAGGCTGTCCAAAATTGTGAAGTCATTTGTTTTCTACTGTCATTTGGAAGGTCTGTGTAGCTTGTCCTCAAGTCTTCTATTATTCATATGATAAGTGTTTTATGTTGTACTAAAAAATATTTCACTTATAAAATGCCAGTCAGCATTATTGAGAGAGGAAACTGTCAAATGAATATATAAATGAATATAACAAAATAATAACAACATAACATGGAGAATTTATATCTCATGTTGAACATTCAAAATTTATACATGTCATGGGTCAAGCTGATGTCAGAACTTCACTAATGCATCCTCAAGATGAATTCGCACACAGATCTTTAATTAAAACTGGACAATATTTGAATCAGTTATTGTAATGAAACCAAAAACCAATCAGAATCAAAGAAATAATTAAATATGCAAACCGTATCCATGGCAAAGAGGGACCTGGTACTGAGATGAGATATGAGATACCCACCTTATGCATGGCAAACATAAGATACACACCTCTTCCATGACACACAGGGCCTAGTACTGTAGTATGATACACACCTTATCCATGGCACACGAGATACCCACCTTATGCATGGCAAACATAAGATACAAACCTCTTCCATGGCACACAGGGCCTAGTACTGTAGTATGATACACACCTTATCCATGGCACAAGAGATACCCACCTTATGCATGGCAAACATAAGATACAAACCTCTTCCATGGCACCCAGGGCCTAGTACTGTAGTATGATACACACCTCTTCCATGACAAACATGAGATACCCACCTTATCCATTGCAAACATGAGATACCCCCTTTATACCTGGCAAACATGGCGTGGTCGTGTGGTATGAGATACTCACCTTATCCATGGCAAACAGGACCAAGTCCTGTGGTATCAGATACATACCTTATCTATGGTAAACAGGGCCTGGTACTGTGGTATAAGATATCCATGGTAAACAGGGGCTGGTACTGAGGTATAAGATACATACCTTATCCATGGTAAACAGGGCCTGGTACTGTGGTACAGGATACACACCTTATCCATGGTAAACAGGGACTGGTCCTGTTTTATGAGATACATATCTTATCCATGGCAAACAGGGCCTGGTACTGTGGTATGAGATACATATCTTATCCATGGCAAACAGGGCCTGGTCCTGTGGTATGAGATACTCACCTTATCCATGGTAAACAGGGCCTGGTACTGTGGTATAGGATACATACCATATCCATGACAAACATGGCCTGGTCCTGTTTTATGAGATACATATCTTATCCATGGCAAACAGGGCCTGGTACTGTGGTATGAGATACATATCTTATCCATGGCAAACAGGGCCTGATCCTGTGGTATGAGATACTCACCTTATCCATGGCAAACAGGGCCTGGTACTGTGGTATGAGATACACACCTTATCCATGGTAAACAGGGCCTGGTACTGTGGTATAGGATACATACCTTATCCATGGCAAACATGGCCTGGTGCTGTGGTATGAGATACATACCATATCCATGGCAAACAGGGCCTGGTGCTGTGGTATGAGATACATATCTTATCCATGGTAAACAGGGCCGGGTACTGTGGTAAGAGATACATACCATATCCATGGCAAACAGGGCCTGGTACTGTGGTAAGAGATACATACCTTATCCATGGCAAACAGGACCTGTGGTATGAGATACTCACCTTATCCATGGCAAACAGGGCCTGGTACTGTGGTATAAGATACATACCTTACCCATGGTAAACAGGGCCTGGTACTGTGGTATGAGATACATATCTTATCCATGGCAAACAGGGCTGGTACTGTGGTATGAGATACTCACCTTATCCATGGTAAACAGGGCCTGGTGCTGTGGTATAAGATACATACTTTATCCATGGCAAACAGGGCCTGGTGCTGTGGTATGAGATACATATCTTATCCATGGCAAACAGGACCTGGTCCTGTGGTATGAGATACACACCTTATCCATGGTAAACAGGGCCTGGTACTGTGGTATAAGATACATACCTTATCCATGGCAAACAGGGCCTGGTGCTGTGGTATGAGATACATATCTTATCCATGGCAAACAGGGCCTGGTACTGTGGTATGAGATACATACCTTATCCATGGTAAACAGGGCCTGGTGCTGTGGTATGAGATACATACCTTATCCATGGCAAACAGGGCCTGGTACTGTGGTATAGGATACATACCTTATCCATGGCAAACAGGGCCTGGTCCTGTTTAATGAGATACATATCTTATCCATGGTAAACAGGACCTGGTCCTGTGGTATGAGATACTCACCTTATCCATGGTAAACAGGGCTTGGTACTGAGGTATGAGATACATATCTTATCCATGGCAAACAGGGACTGGTCCTGTGGAATGAGATACTCACCTTATCTATGGTAAACAGGGCCTGGTACTATGGTATAAGATACATACCTTATCCATGGTAAACAGGGCCTGGTGCTGTGGTATGAGATACATACCTTATCCATGGTAAACAGGGCCTGGTGCTGTGGTATGAGATACATATCTTATCCATGGCAAACAGGGCCGGGTACTGTGGTAAGAGATACATACCTTATCCCTGGCAAACAGGGCCTGGTACTGTGGTAAGAGATACATACCTTATCCATGGCAAACAGGGCCTGGTACTGTGGTATAAGAGCGTTTTTGGGCACAGTCAGGATCTGTACCAGCATCTCCTCTGTCAGGCAATGGAAGGGCACTACCACAGGGAAGCGGCCCACAAACTCAGGAATCATGCCAAACTCTATGAGATCTCTAGCCTCCGACTTGCGCAGTAAGGCATCCCTCTCCTCGTTGTCTGCCTCAGTATCACTGCCTTCCACCTGGCTCTTCTGATCTGCAGCTGTGGCAGCTCGCCGACCTTGACTGCTTTGTGGGGGCGCTCCAAATCCCAGGTACTGTCAACACAGTGTAGTTAAAAATGAAGAGTACCAACAAAATGTATATGAAAACATTCTTTCCTAAGCTTATCTTTTCTGTGTCTCAGTAGTTGTTTCAACTTTTTTTTTAATTTTTGGCAGGCAGCAGTGTGTTTGACCAAAACAGACAGCTTGGGTGTGCAACCAGGACAATTTTGAAAAAACTATGACTGGGTGCAACTCTTATCACTGTTGTCTTCAACTAGGTATTTTAGGGAGTGGTCTCTGAAATTTCGAAGAGCAAAACAATTTTACAGTCCTGGACAACAAACTCCATCCAGGCTGCCCATACATTGCTAACTATCAATAAACCATACACATAGTAATTCCAATAGAATTATTTCATAAATATGAAATAGCTAGTTTAAAATGTTTACACATAAAAAGATGTCCATATTGTGACATTTTGACATTGGTATAAATTGACATAAAAATTAATATGCACTGAAGTGCCTTTCACACATAATTTCTTCTGTGCAAAACACAGATCAGAAGCATGTTACAGAGACAAAATTCACATCTTATGTACATCTCAGTGTTACCTTTTCATTTTTCCTCCTGGCAATAATTCTGTCCAGTCCATTGAAAGCTCCTGAAGCTACAAACAAAATGTTGGTTGTGTCCACTTGGACACTTTCCCCTCGCAGTTTTCGCGAGTTCTTTTCCGGCACATTCACTATCGTCCCTTCCAACATTTTCAGCATACCCTGCAGACACAGAGACATTATGTAATGTAAATGGCCTGAAATTTCGTTCATGACTAAGTTCTACATTTCATCCGTTTTTGAGAGTTCTATTAATCTTAGATAAGTGATTTCAGATTTGTCTGGAAGGTAGAATGATATCCGACTTCGCAAAATTAAGTTTCATCATCAAAAATAATATTATACTTATTTGCCTCCAACAATGCAACCATTTTTTAGTCAACAGAATGCCAAAAAAACAAAAAACAAAAATGATATCAGCCACTGGGAGTAGCAGAACAGCTGAGACCTTAAATGAAGAATATTTTCAGCCTAGGTAGAATAAATATATTTGACGGGGCTTTGCCAAAGCAGTCTATTATGTTTAATTAGGGCCAGGATTTTAAAATTATCTCTGAATGGATGCAAAAATATATAATGTTTTCCTAGGCTTATCCCACCTAACCATAGCTTAATTCTAGAAGAGCATCTTTCAAACGTGGAGTGACCTCAAAGGAGGTAATTCGGTGCAGACCTATTGCCAATTAATTCAGTGGAGCTTGACTAATAAATTACAAAAAATTTCATAATATAAAAAGTGTATGTCGAGTCGGCAGGAGCTTGCACTGAAATTTCCACCTCAACGTCAAGGAGCAAAAGATTTTGGGCACAAAAACTTAACCAATGCGCCAAGATGTCAACATGAAATGTCAGAACAGGTATAGAAGTACATGTACATACCTGCTGAACTCCCTCCCCTCCTACGTCCCGCAGCTGGTGAATACCTGGCACACTTCCAATCTTGTCCACCTCATCCAGAAACACAATACCTATCATCAGCAGACAAACCAGTACTGAGCTGATATTACATAATATTTAAAAGCACTCAGGGACACCCCAGTCTTTGAATGTAAAAATGTGAGTTAACAAGGAATACAGTCAGGCAATTCATGCCATGTTGTAATAATCATCAAGACACACCAATACCCTGCAGGCATGGACATGAATCTGGCTGAGGTGCATTTTGAAACTTTTCAGTTAAACTTGTCAGTCTGTTTCCATCAGCTAACTGATTAAATAACAAATTATCAGTATATTTGCCATGTGATTAAAGTTGATTTGTCATGCTAGAGGTTGGAATAAACAGGTGGATGTTGCCCACCTCAAATGAAAAGACAACAAATAATACAACCTTAGCTATTTTGGAAGAGGGATTGAAACAGATTTAAAGGTTCACAGCAACATTTTGAAGAGGCCATGGGATGCAACTTGTTCATCCAGAAACGTGATGTCATGCTTTTCAAACATTATGCTTTATTGAAGCATGTTTACATTAGATCTAGTGTTTTCTTTTTTTTTACCCACAGGCAATAACTAGCCGTTCTGTTTATAGAATATCCCCCCTTTTTTTTTTTACACAGCACATATCCTCCCAAGTGAAATTCACACAACTTGGAAGTACTACAAGGAACAGCTGTCATAAGTGCTATTTTGCATCACAATCAACCAGGTGCCCTCACCTTGCTGAGCTTTCTCCACATTGTAGTTGGCATCCTGCAGGAGTTTAGAAATGACCGACTCAATGTCTTCCCCAACATAACCGGCCTGTGTTAGAGTGGTGCAGTCGCAGATCGCAAACGGAACGTCTAAACACTGCGCCAAGGTCTGAGCAAGCAAAGTTTTACCTGAGAGAAAAAACCAACAGGTTACAATATAACCAGGCTGGTACTGGACCTATACCCACAGAAGCAAAATCTGAACATTGAAAAAAATTCATGCAAGGTTTGGAAAACATAACGAAGACATATGTATAACCTTTTAATTATTTATTTATTTATTATCAGATAGGTGTTTTACACCGTGCTCAAAAATATTTCATTTTATAAACTTTTTAAGCTTTATATAAAACCAAATGCACAGGCACTGTACTCTTCTGAGACAGGAACAAGTTTATTTACAGTATTTTCAATCCTGACATCAACACCATTCACACCAGGCATTAGAGAGTATAAGAGTGCTTCTATATAACCTTCACCATAATATCCAAGTTTACATTTATTTAGTTGATTGGTGTTTTACGCCGTATTCAAGAATATTTCACCCATACAACAGAGGCCCCAATTTACGAAGTATGAAAAAGTCTGTAGGCATCCTTTCGGATGGTCATGGGCTTCCCCCAAGCTCTGCCCAGTTTCCTGCCACCATTACGCTGGCCACTGTCGTATGAGTGAAATATTCTTGAGTATGGTGTACTGAACATCAATCAAAATATGAAACCAATTATCAATACACAAAACCAGCAGGACATCGTACCAGAGCCAGTAGGGCCTAACATCAAGATGTTACTCTTTTCCAGCTTGAGATCGTGGGTAGGGTCATCAAGTATATCACTGGATGAACGCTTGGTGGTTTCGTCTTGCTGCTGCTGCTGTTGTTGTTGTTGTTGCAGATTGGGTCCAAGTGCACTACCATGACCACTGACAGCAATTTGAAGAAGCTCTGAAGAATACAGAGAAATTTACGAGTTAAAATAGTGACATTATTCTTGAAACTTCATAAGATAAACATGGCAGTTTGTTATAACTGTGTTTAAACTTCTGTTAGACAAATGCTGGATCCTGCAGAAAGCCTGAAGTGGTGATACCACTACAATAAATGACAATGTGCAGCATGCCTGCAATATTTGATTTATTTACTTGATGTGTACTTTACGCCGTACTCAAGAATAATTCACTTATATGATGGCAGCCAGCACTATAGTCTGCGGGAACCAGGCAGAGCCCGGGGGAATGCAACATTTGAAGAAAATCATAAATGGAGAAATTGCTTGGAATAACAACAAAGCTATTTGCTGACCTCTGGGCGTGAAGGCATTGTGAAGGTGACGACTGTCAGTGACAGCCACCTCAGAGTTTTTACTCTGACTAGTTGAGGGCGGCAGGTTGTTATAGATCCTCTTGTAATGGTTATACACAGCCACAGCCAACACTTTCTTTGCCATGTCCTGACCAATCACAAATCTGTGCAGGTAATCATAGATCTGTCAAAACAAAACCACAGCCACACTCAATTGGCTTGTATACTTGAGCTGCACAGGTAACCATACATCTGTCAAAATAAAACTAAAGCCACAGTCCAATAGTTTGTTTACTTGTTGACCATTATGAACTCTATGAAAATTTTATAGCCTCTCCTGATCTTAAAAACATGGGTGGTATATAAATAATTGTTCTTTCTTTAGGACTTATTACAACTGTTCTGCAGAAGATGAGTGTTTCACATCTGCCCATTTTGAGTGTGCCCATTTTGATAAAAAGTGCTCTTATTTACGTTAAAGTTTACCTATTTATCTGGAGACATGCCTCTGTGGGTGGAGTTGTACCCAATCTGAGTGCAAGTGTATTCATTTGGATTGAGGTGTACCTATCTGAGGGGAAAGGTGCACATCTGGGTGGACGTTTATCCATTTGGGTGTCTATCTAAACAGAAGTGTACCTATCTTGGTGGAGCTGCACCTATTTAGGTGAAAATGTACCTATCTAGGCAGAGGTGGCTATTTTATTATATATCTGGGTGACAAGTGCTTTCTACCTTTTTGGGGGGAGGAGGGGGTTTTCTAGTCTGTGTTGGTTTCTCTTGCTGATTCTCCATGCTTTTCTTGGAGTCGGTTTCTGACAGAACCACAAAAAAATGATGGCACTTTTCACACTTAACAAATCTTGTTGATGCTGTAGGAAGAAAAAAAATGCAGTTATTAAAGTACACGTTTGGCACAAGGAATCCGCCATTAATAGACCAAACAGCCTACTCTCAAGCATGCGGCTGTCAAATTAAGATGTCAAAACAACACTATGACCCCCATGTATGATGTCTGAATTTTAAAAGAAGGAGGGGCTGATCCCCAATACTTTTAACAAGGTAACACATGTGTTTAGAAGAAACTTTTTCTATGAATAAGGTTGAAATATTTTACCCAACAACACTACTTCTATACTAGCATCACACTTACAGACAAATGTTTCCACATGTGTACAGGGATCGCCACATTTTGGACAACACAGCTGACCTGACCCTCCCTTCTTGTCACCACCCTTGTCGCCTCCTTTTGATTGGCTAGTGGCATCTTTTTTGTCACCGTCGCTCCCACCCGGGGAGCCGTCCTTGGAAGAGCTGCTCAGGTAGCGTGAAGATGAGGTAGTGGATGGCAGACATCGTAATGTCAGCTTGTCATGATAGTTACCAGATTTACTGTTACACTGCCGTAGTCCTGAAGGAAAGAAAATAATGGACAAATGTTTAAGATTCAAGTGGTATGACAAAATAACTGAATGTGCTAAATAAACTCTTTTTTTTTTCCCTTCAGGTCACACACTCTTTCAATTCATGTCTTAAACTACAATCTATTATGCAGTAAAACAGAACTACACAAATGTTTCCCAAATCAATCATACATATATATATATATATATATATATATATATATATATATATATATATATGTATATACATGTATGTCATCAAAAAAAACCCACAAAATTTTATGTGAATAACAGTAAACCTCTCATGATTTTGCACCAACCCATCACCCTTCCATACTACAGTTCCTACAGCAGGGTGTTGAGTAAGTGAAAAATGACACGAACCTATAGGTGATTCAGAACTTATTTTTCCTACATATAATGGTACATAGTGACGTGCAAGCCGTAAACACAAAAGGTTTTCAGAAAACTGTATCTGACTTGAGACAGCTAACACGAAAACCCTGATGAACAAAGGGATCTTTTAAAAGTTGAACGGTTCAGGGCGACACAAATCTCTGAGTGTCAGACACAACTACTGTACGTGTGGGATGAGTCAGTGCAGGCGAACATGACGTCTTACATGTATACTGGACTACCTCCTGTAGGCTCTAGATCTGGCAATGATGATGCATTTTTTTTTTAAGAGAAGATACTTATGTTTACGAATGACATCATCACTCTTTTGTTTGCTGTGAATTAGGAGCATTATGATTATAATTAGATCGTCCTAGTGAGAGTCAGTGGGATGCCCAGGTGTTGTGGTCATCAAATAGCAGAGCTATCATAAATAGGTCAGGCAGAATGACCTAGTTCTATGACAGTTACGTGACCCACATCTTGTAACACATACATATTACATCTTACAAACTTGTATTAATCTCTAAAAACCTGGATAAACACCACATGTTATTACATAATCCATTATCTTTAAACAGAGGTCACTGACACATAACTCCTATCTTAAGCTCCTAGACTAGCAGGATAGGAACATCCACCCTTTTCATTATTAAGGAGAAAAGGAAAAATCCAATATCTGTAAATAGCTCAAGAAATTTTTTTAAAACTGGGCTGAAATATTAAACCTGTCACTTCTTGGTACCAATTTCAAAGAACAGAAGTGGAGAGCTTTCTAAATTTCATAAGGCATATTAAAGTAATCTTAGAACCATATTCTTTCAGGAAACAGGCTGTTATTCATGATTAATCTCTAAACTACATGTACTAAATATTCTGGCATCTGTGATTTTGTCAGTCATGTAAATAATCCATGTCACTGTAATATCTCAAATCAATTACTTGGATACTCATATATAACGGGCCACATTGATGTTATATACAGGGATTTGGTATCCCACTACCTTTGAAAATTCCAACGATTTTATTTACTTACTTGATTGGTGTTTATTGCCGTACTTAGGAGTATTTCACTTATACGACCGTAGCCGGCATTATGTTGGCAGGAAACCAGGCAGAACCCACTGGGAAACCCACAACCATCAGCAGGTTACTGACAGACCTTCCCACGTACAGCCAAAGAGGAAGCCAGCATGAGCTGGACTTGAACTCACAGCGACTGCATTGGTTAGGCTCCTCGCCAACAATTTAAACCTAGTTAGATTATTAAAGACTAATTCTCTTTGAGGAATGCTCCATACCCTGAAACTGTAACATGTTTCTTCATATGCATAATTCTTCAACCTTTTTCTGTGTTCACAAGATGTTTATTCAAGCATATTCTGAAGGCAAAGTTAGTATTATTAGCCTAGGCTCCATTTCATGAGTCCCAAGAGTTCATGCAGATATGGACTAGACATGGTGTGAGCTCTCACAAACTAACGCAGCAAGATTTTATGGTAATTGCTAGACTGAATATGCATCTTGCATAGCTGGATCTGTCAGCCCAGCGCCACCGTGAACAGCTGTGGTGAAATCATGCCTTTTAGCGCTGTTAGTTCATGAGAGCCCCCACCCCATCTTGCCTTAACCAGCATGACCTCGCAAGATTCCTGAAATGTTGACTAGGCTTATTCTGTAGGACCAGTCGGAAGTTGGAGGTCACATGACCACCCTTTCATGCCTAAAACAAAATGGCTGCCCAATGTTAGTGCACTGCGGAAAAGGTCACTTTGATACTTCGCTTGGGGCCAGTAAGGCATAACTGTACAAAATAACGTCACAAAAGCTCTGCAGAAATACTCACACTATCTGGAGAGCTGAAAATTATACAAATCCAACGCATACAAGATCGCTGATGGCGATTCAAAAATAGGTCTTTTCCTATGCAATAATGTTGGGAGGACCGTTTTCTTCACCCACGCCGTTTGTTACTAAGGAGATCATGTGGTCTCTAGCTTCCAATCTGACTTACAGAGTAGTTTTTTGTTGGCCAACCCAACCATATAGTTGTCCAAAAATAAATTACATGTAAAAAGGTGTGTAAGTTGCACTGAAAGTTGCTCTTTCATACATGAAAACACTGAGGTATTAGGGCAGTAACATACTGTACCGCCCATTCTAAATTTAGAGTTAGTATTCCTATGCCTGGTTTACTCCAGTTACTGCAAGATGAAACACTGATTATATCTGTGGGAAGTTGTGGTGGCAGTCATGGTAGTGGCAGTCATGATAATAATTAATACATAATTAACACACACAAAAGCAGACAATTATGTCGAAGTACAACCATACATTGCGTTATGAAAACTAAGCTCCACCTGAGCACTAACCATGAAGTAAAGGTGAAAAGCTGATAAAATGAACCCAAACACATTTTCATGATTTTCTTCAATTGAAACTCAGATGACTAGACTTGATAATTACCAGATTCACCAATGTGAAAAGACCCAACAGATCCTATTTATTTATTTGTTTATATGATTCACACTATATTCAAGAATGACACAGATTTTATGTCACTTTATTCAGTTATTATACTGCAATATAAACAAAAGCATGCAGTCAAGTACACAGCCTACAGCTGTAAAGATATAACGCATATGAACATACCATAACGTTTGTGGGGACTGCAAGGATAAGCTGTCAAACTACAACGGGAAATAAACGTGTACAAATCTCACCCTTTCTTCCGACCCTAAAATATCCATTTATGATTCCCCGGACTGGGCCGTAAGCACATCTCGAGGCAGCTGCCATTTATCTGTTTATCCACCAGTTTAGGGCAGACCGCGAGGAAGTCGATCTGTTAGAAATACAGCTGGACTTGTTCCGAGTCGACTCTGAGCCGTGTGCACATAAACGTAAAGTGACTTGACCCAGAAAATCACCATTCCCTGGCGAGTATGGCTACGAACGCCTTCCGTATACCGTAACCGGGGGAGGGATTAGAGTAAAATGTGACTGGATCTAATTGTTTTACTCAACAGGATAAGCTGTATTCAGAGTATAACAAAATATGTTGATGTTTCTTTCCAAGTAAACGAAATGTGTTCCAGCATATACACTTCTTACACAATGCGCAAGCCAAGGTCAGCCATTTTGTATGTTTTGACGACTTTTCAGCGGAAGCATGAGATCGAAACATGATCGGGAGCAGTTTGTTTCCGGGCTAGTATCCATCGATACGAGAAAAACAAAAGTAGAATATCTATATCTTTCTATGCCGATTAAATATTTCAAAGTGTTGTGAACATTTAGTTCCTTTTTAAGATTAGAAGAATGCAGATTTTACTATTGTCACAAATATTCGATTTTATCAACAATAACTTCTCCCTGATGGTTTCAAATATTTTACTTTGTGGAAGATAAAAAAGTGAAAAGGATAATGCCTGATTGTTTGAAAGAAGGGAAGAAGAAAACCATATTAAACATCACAAACAAATACAAACTCGACAATTACTCCGTTTTATTGAGAAAAAGTGTAAAACAAAATGTATATCTCTGGATCATTGATTTTCATGCTGCTTCTTTATTCGTATTTTTAAGAGATTTGTAACTTTGTTGTCACCTCGCGCTGCAACAGCTGTTCGCGCTACAAATAACCACGTGATAAGAAAATTTGGCGCCGTGAAGGAAAGGTTGATTATGTTTCTCCCGCTGAATTTTAGCCGAAATTGCCTGCCACTGTTAAAGTGAGAAAGTTAGTAGGTTATTTCCTTGCCTGACTGAGGAATAACGCTGGTAAGATGTAGTGGTCTTGTCGTTACATACCGTCGCGAATTTCTCACCAAAGTATGGATGGTAGTTTACACTGTAAATTACAGGGAGATGATGGTGTCACCCTTTACTTAGTTGGCCATGTAGTCTACTGTCTAGTGCAATACAATAATGAATGAGTCATCTGATAAAGAGTGGCTGGGTGATATGTACGATTGTCTTAACAATAACTGCATGCATCCTGAATGGTACTGTACAGGATTAAATGTAGTTCTAGGTGACTGTTTCAGCTCATTTCTTTATACTGAGCTAGCAGAATTCTATAGCCATAGTTGCTGCATGTAACTGTGAAATCGATTAGCACGTTGAGAGAAACTGTTTCTAATGTGTTGGATCGACGGTAGGCCACATTTACCGCATCTTCACATGCACATTAAAACTTCCAGAAATCCATGTCAACCCAGTGGTCCCTATAATCAACTAACCTGTAGTGAGTTTCATAGTACCAAAGACGATCCATGACAGCCTCACAAATTCACAAAATAAATGCATTTTCAGACATTACACAAACTTTGGTCATAAACCGTCTGTTACCATTTTGATCAGTTGTCAAGAACAAAAAAGACTGAAGTGATTAGCACTATCTGATGTCAAGGGGAGTGAACCAGGCAAATGGACGACTAGACTTGCATAGTGTTACTATAAAGATTGCCATTGGTATTATCTCCTTGGAAAGACCTTATTTTTTTTTCTCCGCATTTACGTCAATCACTCGGTAGATATAGATTTACGCTAGGGAAGTTTTAATGCGTGTGTGAAGATGCGGTAAATGTGGCTTGATCTGACACATTAGAACCAATTTCTCGCTGTAACTTTGTGTTGGTTGATTTCAGGTACATTCCACAACTGCTATAGACAATGCGGCAACCTATGGTGAATTCCACTCAGTTTCACAATATTCCATATGCCAGCTTCATTGAAATCAACAAGCTCCATAGAAAATGTGTAAAATGTTTTAATTTTTAACAAACTTTTACAAAATACATCCACAGGTAATGTCTTACCCGGACAGTCTGAGTGTTGGCATCCACTAACTGGCATGAGATTTGTCCTCTGGAGGAATTCCTCTTTATTTATACAAAGAATGCATCAGAAAATTCTCAGAATTAAAGTCAGAAATGCTGAAAATGACAAAATTATGAGTGTGATGTATTGTTTCTTCTTCATCATCCCAGTGACTGTCTCATCCCTGAATAAACAGAAATAGCAATGTTAAGTAAATGTTGAGGGTCATATCTTACAAAATACATTCATCATGATCATATATTGAGCTCAGGTTTTGACCACATGTAGAATACCTTCACATTTCTTTCATCACCTTCACATTTCTTTTATGCATATTAATTACCATAAATTACACAATTCTTAACTTGGCCTGTTCTGCATTGGAATCAGTATTATGGTAAATGTTAGGGACTGTATCTCAAAAAACTCACACACAGAGCACAATAACATGAATGGTGGGAATGAAGTCACTAAGGGCTTGATCCATCCAGAGGAAGTACAAGTATGTAAGATGGCACTGGTTGTAGGTGAAATAAGTTAATAATAACAGATTAAACATTTTACTTATTTAAGAAAAACACAAAACACTGTTACGTGCCAAAAGAAATGCTGTGGTGCATGGCTACGAGACATTTATATGTTTGAAGATCACTCAGAATTTTTTCATCAAGTAATCTTTTATTTTGGACTTTAACAGAGAAAGTGAGTCAATAGATTTGAGAGAAAGCAGTAGGGTGTTCCATTCCTAGGGAAAATGACTTTGTTGATGCCTTGCCTGTGAGTTATTTCCTAAATAACTTTATTTCATCACATACATTCACATTCTTCACATTTGTTATTAGGGTTCATGTAAAGGTAAATGTATAAGTAGTACTGTGCACTGAGTCAGATTTCCATCCAGGTTTACTCCCAAAAGTGTCATTCAAGCGACAGTAGAGGAAAGTTTTGTTCACATTATTCAGTAATTGAAGAGCACTGCATCACAGGGCTGGATTACTTTATGTTGTTGATAAGGAGTATGTGAAGGTTATTTATCTGTGGGTTGGTTCCCTCCCCCATAATGCTGGCCTCTGTCGAATAAGTGAATATTCTTGAGTCTGGCATAAAACACCAATGAAATAAATAAATAAATATTTATCTGTATGTAAATATAGATCTGTTATCTACTTTTGTCAGCTACTTTTTTTAACAGCTGAACAAAGAGATTTCCAGCCACCTCCATTTTACTGTTACCAGAATCAGGCCTACAGCATGGGTAATGACGTCAGCCAGGAATCACAGAAGTACGGACAACCTCTCCCAAATGACATCTCTGTCACGTGGACCAAGTCCAAGTCAGTGTTCCCATTCTCTGCGCGTGACGGACACTCCTCGTGTGCCCTGGGGAATAAGGTGTATGTGTTGGGAGGAGTAATACAGGGGGAGCCGGGTCAGATCGCAGAGGTTAATGACCTTCTTGTATTTGATGTGGGTGAGCACACTTGCTGTGACATATTTCTACAGGAATGTGGGAGTGCCTTTAAATTTATTTTCATTGTGTATGCTGTTTCAGAAAGTTTTGTTTTCAGAAATGTGAGCACTGGTCTTCAGAATGTCCCAGTTTGTTGATGACCTTTTGATGAATAGTTAGATTTTTTATATCTTTAAGCGAATCTATTCATTCCAGTTAGACTTTGCATATGTAACAATATCAGACCCTTATTGAAAGACACACGCTGAAAAAAAACTTTATGATGAATTAAATTGTTCATTCATGGAAAGATACATTTTTGATGAAATTGTTTTTGACAGATGAACATGTTTCATTGTTTTGTTTATTTGTTTGTTTGTTTGTTTAATTAATTATCTGAACATTGCTTACCACCATACAGTTTTATTTGTGCTTTGGAGACAAGTTTTGTTATGGTTGTGTTTGTAGGATCTGAAACCTGGTCTAAGGTGGATGTGAAAGGTGACATTCCAATCCCATGTTCAGCCTCAGCCCTTACCGCAGTGGGGGACAAGCTGTACTTGTTTGGGGGGTTGAGTCATGAAGTCGGCTGGCTTGACAGTCTCTATGTCTTCAACACAGGTAAAGTGTGTTCTGATCAGTTATTGGGTAATAGTGTATTGATGCGTCTCCTTATTAGATAAACAGGAACGGGTAATGGCAACGTCAAAGTTGCTTGTCTTTCAGCTGCCAGGACACACAAGGTGCAGGTTTACCCAAATTCCTTAAACCTTTTCGCATATGAAAGAGCAACTTTTAGTGAGATTTATGCCCTTTTTTAATTTGCTTTCAGACTAAACTAAATTGGTTGCATTGACCTATTCCAGAACTCCAAAAAAAGTATAATTTTGTCAGTCTAAGCAGAATAATGTTTTCAGTTTTCCTGACCTCATTGAAATTATGCAGTCCCCATCTCTCGCGGTGTGCGGTGACTTTGTAATAGTAAGCAGTTAACAATGCTAGTGTGAACATTTGCTCCATCAAACGTTTGTTGAAGATCACTTGTCTTCCACTAGTACAGTGTGGATATCTGTATGTCTCATAAAACTGATTGCCTTCGTACAACAGAAAATTCTGAGAATGGCATTAATCTCATTAAACTGACTGCCTTCATACAACAGAAACTCTTAGAATGGCGTTAAACATCAGTAGAATTAAATCAGTTGATCCCATTAATTAACGTTTTCTCATGAACTCGTTGGCCTAGGGCTATCTTAAGCATTCATGGGCTTCAAAGTACTCAAAGAGAATTTGCTGTATTATCTGAAGATCAGCATTTTTCACGGGACACATTGTGATTGATTTCCTCCACATTGTATGGCAAAATTTTTTGTGAAGTTCGATTAATTTCTTTTCTGAAAAACTTAATGCTTGACTTCAATATCATTTTAAGGCCTTAATGTGCTTCTGTAAGTGCATTTTGACACACCAAACTTTGGATAAAAGACAGTCATAAGCTTAGAAAATACAGTTCCATTGCTCAACTTTCTGATTATTTTATTCCACAGCAAACTGTGAGTGGTCTCAGGTTGAAGCTAAGGGTTCTCATCCATCAGCCAGAGACAAGCTAGGAGCAGTTGCCATAGGAACAAAGATTTATTATTTTGGTGGATTCGGCCCAACTCTGGAGGAAGAAGATGTAAGTAAACTGTGTGTTTATGTTCTTGCAGCAATTGAATTCACCTGAGCAAACTTATAAAACAGAATGATGAAATCTTGTACACTTGTTGCCATAAGTGTACATTCTTGTTTGATGTTTTGTATGTAAAATATGTACTTTGCATTAAATTAGGTCCTCATATACTCTAATTCTTCAACCTCTTTGCATGTTTGTATGGTTGTTATTCAAGCGTATTCTATAGGCATTATTCTGTGCAGACTGATGAAATTATGCTTTTTGTGAAGCCCTGAAACTGGCCAATCCAATCAGTGTAGTTTTGTCTGCAAAATCGGATTAAAAATGAGCATAAATTGCTCTGAAAGTTACTGCTTTTTATGGAAAAAGGTTGAAGAATTTGGATGTTATAACTTTGTACCAAACTGTCAGCATTTTTAGAATGTTGCTCCTAGACTTCATCCACCCACAAATCTTATCTCGTAAGTGAAAGGTGGAGTAAGGTAGGACGCCAAGCAGTTATGTTTCCTTGCTGTAACCTCTTAGTGCTGAGTGCCAAGCGAGACAGCTGCAACATTTGTACATGATGATAATAAATCCTTCTCATGTTGACAGTTAACAGGAGATACTGAGGAAGAAGAGGAAGGAGAAATGGCTGGTCAAGAAGGGGCTGTGTTTGGCTGGTTTAATGACCTCTTTGTCTATGATACAGGTTTGTTTGAGGATTAGTCATAGTGTTACGACACATCCACAATATCAATCACTCCGTGGCAAGAGAATTTTGTACATGTCACCCTGAACAGTCCCGTGACCACATGATATCCAGTGATGTCACATGTTCCATATCCAGATTGACAAGTTCAGCTGCAACGTTACATGTGCATTGAGGTTTGTCCGTAACCCCTCAAAGTTTATCTTTTTTTTTAACCAACATTCCATGATCAGGTTGTTTCATGACATTTCTCGTGAACAGCCTTGAATTAAGAAATAAACTGTTCACAAACAAAATAACATGATGAAAATAAATTCCATGTATGTGTGAAACTGTGCCCGGCTACTTTGTATCTTTGGCTGTGAAATTTCTCATAATGCCCTCAAAATGTTACGAATGAATGATCATGGCTATTATGACATGCAGCCTCAGCAATATTGCAGCCATTGTGTTGAGAAAGTGTTGTGAAGGCCAGGGAAAATACTTCAGCAAGCTAGTACTCACACCAGATCGAAACAGCTCAGTAGTTGAGTTTCAGTTGCATTGGATGAAAAGCTAAATGTTTTTGTGATGGTGTGTGTTTTGAAAACACACACCATGTGTGTGAAAAAAAGCCCATGTTTTCAGTGACCTGTGGATCATTTGATTCCTTGTTGTAAATTGTTGTAGCAGTGGTTCGTAAATATTGCATTACCCTCAGTTCTTCAACAGTTTTGGGTGTAAAAGAGCAACTTTCAGTTCAATTCATGTATCTTTTTGTATGTGGAAATGAAACGACATTGGTTGAATTATTCAATGTAAGGTCTTCACAAAGTGTAACTTTATCAGTCTGCACTGAATAATGCACTTGAAACATTTGAATAAACATCTTTCAGACATGTGAAAAGGTTGGAGAATTACAGTATACTGAATGGTTTTGTGTCTTGTATCCCAGTGGCTAACTCCTGGTCCCAGCCCATGCAGATGAATCTGGGTGTTCCCACCCCAAGGGCAGCCCACAGCATGAGTGGAGTAGAGAAGAATCTGATTATCTTCGGTGGAAAGGATGCAGAGGCCAGGCAGAATGATTTACACATCTTTAACACAGGTAAGTAATGTGGTTATCATATACCTGTAGCTGGGATTAAAACAGTACAGGTCCTTGTTTCACAAGACAAGCTTCAAGTGAAAGAAAAGCCCAAAATAAATATGAAGTATCTGCTAAAAGACGGTGAAAACTATGTTCAAAACCAACCATCGCTGTCACTGGAGGGCCACTTATTCCTCGCTGAAAGGCCTCGTTTCTAATCTCAGCCTAGTAGGTTGAACAGGATTTGCATTATATCAGCGTAACTAGGTCATCTCCGTCCCAATCGGTCCTGAAATCTTGCTGAAAAACATTTAAATGTCATGCTTGGGTAAGCCCTAAAACTGTCAGCTTTCTTTCTATTTTGTCAACTATGGGAGACATACTTTCGGTTTCGTGGCTTTGTCATCACGGTACCAACACTCTGCCAGTAACAATCGTTTCCCTGAAATCTGATTTTGCTTTAATGTGATTGTACTTTAAATGTGCTGACAACAGAGCATTTACCATAATTCTAGACAAGGGATCTCAAATAATTTGCAATTAACATCAGTGCAATTTTTCATGTTCTGTCTCTCAGTGTTGGTCTCGCCACAGTATGGCCGAAATATTGTTGACGTGGTGTTCAGCCATAATCATTTATTCAATGGTTTCAGGACATGAAATCTTATACAAGGAATGTAGCAGCTATTTCAAATTTCTTTTGTTTTTTTATCATACTGTGACTCTAAACAGTTATCTGTGGTTGTACACAAAGTAATCTGTGGTCCTGCACAAACTGTTATCTATGGTCCTACACAAACGATTATCTGTGGTCCTACAAAAACAGTTATCTATGGTCCTACACAAACGATTATCTGTGGTCCTACAAAAACAGTTATCTATGGCCCTACACAAATGCCTTTCCACTTCCCTAGACTCTCGGAAATGGGATACAGAGAGTAAATTCAGAGGAAGACAACCAGAGCCTCGCTCATTTCATTCTGCAACAGTTGTGGGGAATCGAGTGGTCATCCTTGGTGGACGTGGGCTGACGAATCAGCATTATGCAGACATCCATATACTAGACACAGGTAACTGCTTTTGTCTGTGATTTTATTAAGAGCTATTTGCTTGTACAAAGTTTTTTTTTTGCTTGTGCTACACTTCAGTTTTATGTGTGGAGGAAACCAGAGTGCTCAGGGGTAAACTACCAACCTTTGGCAAATAAATGATGAACTTACCCATGTGTGATATACAGATGTGAACACTATATTGGAGGAAGACAATTGTTCTTCAGTGTAATGTACTGAGTGAAAGTCATCCTCTACTTAGTGTTACCAAGGTCCCAAAACAAGAGGAGCAAGGAACAAAATCCCTGCCCAAGGCCAGGGTTTTGATAGAATTACGGGTGTTCCAAAACAAAAACAGGTTAGCACTGATGATCACAACTTGCTTGTGTACAAATTCCGGGCTGTTTCCTGGGCTAGTGGCATCATGTCATTGTTAGTTTTTATTTTTATACCCTCCAATGGCAGTGAAAAAAGATATATTCTTCCTGTAAAAAATTAAGTAAAATTAGTGTCGACTGAACCATACCGTACCTTCTCAATAATTACAGACACTTGCTAATTGAGACATATTGAAAGTTAGCAGGTAGATCAGAGAAGTCTCCTGCAAAGCGCTCACCGCGGGTGCCCGCTGGTCCGCCTGGAGTATAAGACTACCCTGGCCTATAAAGCCAGCCTTGCCTGACAACCTATGCGCTTGTTCGAAAGAAAAAAAGATAAGATAAAAATATTGCTACCGGAACATCATTTTAGTGAAAATATGTCTTTGCTGTTTCCCTTTTTAAAACACTTACCATGCCGTTTCCCAGGTTGTGTTCTACAAACTATGCTATCCAATATTTAATATCGCCAAAATTTACAGGGAAGCATTCCCCAACCCACTGCATTTGGCTTTATTTAATTGGTGTTTTACGGCGTACTCAAGAATATTTCACTTATACGACGGCGACCAGCATTATGGTGAGAGGAAATCAGGCAGACCCCTAGGGAAACCCACAACCATCCGCAGGTTGCTGGCAGACCTTCCTATGTATGGCCGGAGAGGAAGCCAGCATACATTAGGCTTTGTATTCGCATGATTGTCTGGAATCTACCAACCGCTTGTCTTCCTCACCACTTGTGTATGGGGCCTATACAAGAATGGGGCCTATACAAGAATGGGGCCTGGATGATTGCCGTTTGATAATAATAATAAATAATAATGCTGCCTTGCATATGTTGATAAGTCACCCATAACGAAAAAGCATGTGTACAAGAATCGAAGACAAAACCGTACATACCTAAACACACATACATAAACATATTTGTTCAGTGCCCAAAAAAAATGTCTAGATTAAGGAGAAGAATTGTCCAAATTCTCATGTGTATTGATGTATAAATTACTCTAAAGGTATGCTCAAAAGTTAAGAATGGTGCAGGGTATGACATGGCCTTGGTAAATATATAGCCAGATAACTCATCACCCATTTCTCGGAAACCTAACTCAGTTCTTTTGGACTTCAATTAACTGAAATTTAACTGAAATATCTTGACAAATTCCTTAGCTGGATGTTTATAGTGAGACAAAATATGCAATATGTATGTGGATTACAAAAATCAAGACCTCATGGACAACACACTCTACAGGTACTGGTTTTAGAAATTACTATCAGATAAACTCTCAACAAAAAGCATGATTAAAATATTACAGAAATTCACAGCTTGTATATATCCCATTGATGATATATTTTTAAGGAGCTTTCCCAAATCATCGGCAGGCTTACAGATACATAAATGGCTTATGAATGAACAAGTACCTCCTGTGAAAACACTTTTGAACCAGGTTTTGTTTTTAATGTGGCAATAAAAGCTTTTAAACAGGGCTTGATCAGCAGGAGCCAGCACCAGATGCCTCTGGCCACATCAAGAGTCCCAAGAATGGGCATGAACCATTAACATTGGTATTCTTAATTAGATTTTAAGCCAAGATTTTTTCAAATTTGGACAAACACACATTACACAATACTGTGTTCAACACCGAGTGCACTCCGACACTGGCTGGTACAGTACCTCCACAACTGTTCAAGACTGGTATGCCAGGAAACGTGTGTCCGTTTCTGGTGTAGGCCTACATACAAAATGTACGTCACACCACATATCAAGACCGATAGTTCTAGCATGCTCCCGTGTATTCTTTTACTGCCCGCCAGTTTACACAGAGAACCACGTGTTTTGACAACATGTCGTATATCCAACGAGAGACTTTATTGGCCGACATTCAGTTGAACACAGCTAATCAATACGTCACAAATGCGATGTGCCCACGTGTTACAAGCAAAATTTCCTGAAACGTCTGTTTTTCTGCAATTTTGCCGTTTATATGGGTCTACCAATGTGTGCAGAGTTTTAAACAGCATTGGCATGATTTAAGAATAGCCGTCCAATCACACAAAAAGTTAAATCTTTTCAAAACCCCGCAGAGTGTCTCTTCCTGTCTTTCCAAGTTGGTGAGGCTCACTGAGGTGAAATGGAGACGTGAACTAGTCACTGATTGACTACTGATAATCCCTTACTCCCCCACAGAGAGTGTATGACTTAAGACAACAGCCCCTGCAAGGCATCATGGTTTACATTTTGTAAAAATGCATCGGAAATTATTGAGAACGTACGGTAGCAGTTGAATTGGATTTCAACAGTTAAAAGGAGCCTAAATTTGACGCAGTTGTCTCCCTGCTCAGAGTGGGTTTATAAGTGATGTATTGTGTAACATCAGACATCTACATTTGACGCAGTTGTCTCCCTGCTCAGAGTGGGTTTATAAGTGATGTATTGTGTAACATCAGACGCTTACATTGGACACAGTTGTCTCCCTGCTCAGAGTGAGTTGATAAGTGATGCATTGTGTAACATCAGACGCTTACATTTGACGCAGTTGTCTCCCTGCTCAGAGTGGGTTTATAAGTGATGTATTGTGTAACATCAGACGCCTACATTTGATGCAGTTGTCTCCCTGCTCAGAGTGAGTTGATAAGTGATGTATTGCGTAACATCCGACGCCTACATTTGACGCAGTTGTCTCCCTGCTCAGAGTGGGATGATAAGTGATGTATTGCATAACATCAGATGTTTACATTGGACACAGTTGTCTCCCTGCTCAGAGTGAGTTGATAAGTGATGCATTGTGTAACATCAGACGCTTACATTTGATGCAGTTGTCTCCCTGCTCAGAGTGGGTTTATAAGTGATGTATTGTGTAACATCCGACGCCTACATTTGATGCAGTTGTCTCCCTGCTCAGAGTGAGTTGATAAGTGATGTATTGCGTAACATCCGACGCCTACATGTGACGCAGTTGTCTCCCTGCTCAGAGTGGGATGATTAGTGATGTATTGCATAACATCAGACGCTTACATTGGACACAGTTGTCCCCCTGCTCAGAGTGAGTTGATAAGTGATGTATTGCGTAACATCCGACGCCTACATTTGACGCAGTTGTCTCCCTGCTCAGAGTGGGATGATAAGTGATGTATTGCATAACATCAGACGCTTACATTGGACACAGTTGTCCCCCTGCTCAGAGTGAGTTGATAAGTGATGCATTGTGTAACATCAGACGCCTACATTTGACGCAGTTGTCTCCCTGCTTAGAGTGAGTTTATATTGTGTAACATCAGATTTGTTTCCTTGTGTTCACAGAAAAGAAAGAATGGCTTCAGCCAGCTGTACAGGGTGACATCCCATTGGGGCGGGGCTTGCATTCAGCTGTTGTTGCTGGCAACCAGCTTGTGGTATTTGGTGGCTCAGCCAATATAGACCCAGAGACCAATCAGTGCACAGATATCTTCTCAGATACTTACTTGGTCAAAACAGGCAAGTGGAATTACTAGCCTACTAATGTCAAAATAAGAGATGGTTTAATCTGTGTCATAAATAATATGGTAAAGCAGGGAAAGCCATGGCAGTATGACAAAAAGGGTCAGGGAGGGCTTAGTTGGTGTTGCTGTATTTCAGTAGGTTAGTCAGATACCTGGTGATGTGAGTTTTGCTTTTCTCAAAGAAGAATTCTTGAGTATGATATAAAGCCCCAATAAAATATTTCAAAGAACTTATATTTCATAGCTTTGAAAACCGAATATCTATTTCAGTTAAAGATCAACTCTAAAGTAAAACCATGGACAAGAATGTAGGGCACATTTGGTCAGATTAAACAGCATTTTGGTAAATTCTGCATATTTGTAAAGTAGTCAAGAGATGAAATGTATAAATGAAGTATTTGTTTTAGTGCATTTGAGTAATTTCCCAAATTTTCATAAGCATGAGATGTGAAAATATAAGTGAAGCCTTTGTTGTCCAGTATTCTCTTTACATGTTATATAACCTTTTCCAATTTTGTTCACAGCTGACATTTTGAAGGGATCATCACACAGTGATCAGGGTGCCAGTGAATCTCCAGTAAAACAGAATGGAGGTACAAATGGTGTGTGACCAATCAAGACACAGCTTGTGAAGGGAACTTAACTCTAAAAGAGAACATTGTCATTAATTGTGTATCACAGTACCTCAGGCCATAAACTACGCAGCTGCGCACATCTGCCTTTCTCTTGCAATGCTCCATTTATGAACTTTATCCTGCTGTTATATGAATTGTTGCAAGACTTGAAAAAAGTTCAGGTTGGGCAGGTGTGCTGGAATTAGTAGTGATCTGAAGAAAAATGTCTGATCCATTATCTGTTATTTCTGTCTTATGTGAAGTCATCAGTGATAAAATGCTTCATAGAAGTCTACGTTATTTGTCTAAACTTGTTGATAACTTGTTTGCCTTTTGTTTTTAATTATTTACATGCATATTAGCTGTCTCATTTGTTTGTATAAATGGAATGGTGGTTAAGGTCATCTTTGCGAATATTTCACTTATCTGAGGATGTCTTCGTTGTGAGTGAAGTTACATGTGAGAAAGTTTTCTCCACTTTTATTTCCAAACTGTATCTTATTCACACATATAACCGACACAGATTCACCCACCCTCAACAGAAAGACATTTCTGTCTGTAATGAACATGTCGGGAATAAGCTATTATGGGGAAAACAACAAGATGTCGTGTGTTAGACAAACACGAGATGAAATAAAATTTCATCATCTAGAAATTGTAACTTGTCACCAGTTAACATTCAGAGTGTGGCCTTTAGGGGGTCACATTACCTAGGATGCCAAATAAGACTATAGCTTCTGCAGTGTTTCAGCTGGGTTATGCAGCCATTGGAGCATGGTTGACGAAGTTAAATCCTAAGTCAGACTGGCCTAAGCAACCAGGGATTTTGCCAAAATTTTACACCATAGTTATTGGTCCTCAACTTGCACACCCAACAGTGAAGAAGTATAAAAGAATGTATTTATAATGGGATAAACTCTGACAAGGTAATTAAGCATGACAAACCTTGTATACATTACATTGTGTATATTGTCATATTGCTCATGACAATAGATTTTGAGGCAGTCAATAAAACAATTATTTTACAGTTAATATGCTGTTAAATTTAGCCAGTGGGAGTCCATGAAGACGTGTTGCTATAATATGACTGAAATACTGTCAATGAGTACTGTCTCTAATCATTCATTTAGTATTAGGATAGTGGAAAAGATGAGCAAATTCTTCAGGACACACATGTAGCTCTACATGTAAACTAAGTTGTCCTGGGTGAAGGGCATTAATGTGCATACTTAAATACAAGAAGTACACATGTATTTTCAGGGTAATAAATGTCTCTTCAAGGAAATGAAATATTTGGCTTTGGTTGTCTTATTCATTGGAGTTATAATTGTTTTTGCAATTGCAGTTTACACTATACTCAAGAATATTTCACTTGTACGATGACACCCATTTTTATAGTGGGCGTAAACCCACGATCATCTGCAGGTTGCTGGCAGACCATGTTATGTACAGCTGGAGGGGAAGTTATATATCATAAATTTATTTATTTATTTATTTATTTGATTGGTGTTTTATGCCGTACTCAAGAATATTTCACTTATAGCATTATGGAGGGAGAAAACTGGGCAGAGCCCGGGGTGAACCCAAGACCATCCGCAGGTTGCTGTAAGACCATCCCACATATGGTGTATCATGAAGCTTTAATCCAACTTTTATAGACTTGTCAATTGTCCACTGCAGAAGTTCCAGACATACTGAGCCAAGATCGTCAAAAAAAATGACAAACATGGAGCATATATAGTGAGTTTGTATTATGATGGTTGACATGCCACAACTGAACTGACAAGAAAATGTCCAGGTACATACACATGGAACTAGAAGCAGGACTGCAGGAGGCCTCGTGTTCAGTGTAAGGTCATCCATAAAAATCTTCATTTCTTCCTTTGATGCTCATCAAAAGGTGACAGGGAAAGTTCATGTACTGGTTCACCTGGTGTCAGTTTAGTGACTGGATGGTAGGGTGTCAAGTTACTTCAATTTGGCATGGTATTTGAGTAAGGTGGCACTTTGTATGTTGGCCTGGAAATCAGCCTGTTGCAAAGACACCGTTGTCACATGAGTGAAACAATGACGAAAGCATTATTAAACCCTAAGCCACAAAATTGATTTCTGATTCTTCAGTATTATTAATGGTGGAGAATGTGATAAGCCATCACACATGCAACTCAAGAACTCAAGTACTGTCAAAACATGAATAAAACAAAACCAACCAAAAATCAGTCTAAAGGGGAATTTATTGTTTTCATTATTGTACATATGCCAATGCTACATAATATCATGTATATATGCACTACAGAGAAAAGCCTCCTACTATAAAATAGATGTAACAAATTTATAAGCTGATTCTAAATTAACAAATGATGCCAGCAGTCTACAATGAACAAAGGTCTTTCACATGTAATTCTGTCAACACAAGAGACTGCTTCCACATAAGTGCAAAACCAGTGTTGGCATATGACGTGATGGGTGAAATCTTCATCTTTGTGTAAACAACTGCAATGCTACTTACCAAGTATGATCATTTCCCAAATTAACCAACATGATTATTAAGGAGACATATATATGTATGTACTTTATTGTCAGAAATTGCTTCTACATGTACTTCGGGTGATTTTACAAAGATTTCAAAACTTTTCCTCAAATACATCTTAGACGCTTACCCAGAAAGCAATTAGACCCATGTTGTCATTCACTAATTCTTATCAATTTCAGTTGATCAGGTATGATTATATGTAGGTTCAGATCAATGAATCAATGTATATATATTTATATATATATATCATGTATTTGTAAATATACCCATCTACAACCTTTCTGTAAAACAGCTTTGTTCTTTATAGGCTTCTGGCACGTACACTGGAATGTTATGTCTACACCAGTAACAAACATTGTCAAAATCAATTGCATAGTCACACAAAAACACTCAAGGCAGCCCGAGAAAACAATAACAATACATGAATGTACAGTGATGTCAAAATTCTGAAAATAACTAACAAGACTGGCATACAAACTACACATGATAAAAATGTAAAAGCCACACCATATTTATTGCTACAAAGTGGAAAAAGCCTTTGATCTGTGAAATCATGTATGGGAAAGTCAACGAGTAATGATACAAAAGCTGAAGAGCATGAGCTGGTAACACAAGCATAATGTATAAATAGTAAAGAAAATGTCACAGAAAAAAAACGTAAACTGGTATGTTGAGACAGCTGAGTTTGTATAAAGATAAGAAAAACTCCATTTTTGGAAGTTGCTCTCATCTGCAGAATTTACACGCATAGTCATTTGTACAGTTGGAGTGAATCCTGCATGTACAGTCAGTCACATTTGTTGAATGAACTATCTTCAAATTTTCAAGTGTTTTGTGTTTTGTCAGCCTTCTGCTCTGTCCACACTCATAAACTTCCACAACCTGTGACAATATCTATACTAAAGACTACCCACAGCCTTTAAGGTGGAATCATTGTCTGTTGGCACAAAGTATAGTGGTTTATTTGATAAGGACTGTACGCTGCACTCAAGATTATTTCATTTATACAACAGAGGCCAGCATTGTCGTGGGAGCAAATCACAAGGGAATCCCATGACCATCCGCAGGTTGCTGACAGATCTACAATACTGTGAACTAGAGTAATGCAAATGATGCATATTGAAGCCATTTAACCACATACATACACCAACATGTATTTGTAGCACCTTTCAATTACTAGGTATCATCTTTCGTCTAAAGATATCTAAAAAAAACGCAGACAAAACTTGCCTTGGAATGCTGATGATAATATAGCGCATCAAATCTGGTGTCTGGATGGCAGTCAGTATCCTAACATCACAGTACAGATCACCCCATAGTGGACGTACCGCTACTGGACAATGTAGTGGCAGGGGCTGTAGTATCACAGTGAAGTGCATTTTTCACTGCTGTCAGTATTTCACATTCTGTTCATTAAAACAGTTACAAGTAATTTGTTAAAATACACTGTACTAAAGATTCTTTACTCTCATTCCACAATTTTACAGACAATTCAGAAGCAAAAAAATTATATAACAAAACAAAGTGAGCTCTCAGACTTATTATCCTCAAGCTTGATACTCTTTAACCTTAACAATAATCAACCATAGCACATTTTGTACAAAAACAGAAGTTCTAATTCTTCATTATTCTGTGTGTGTCAAATTCGTTCTGGAAATTCCACGATAAAGAGTCCTGTCCACTTTACAGACAAGGCAACTGTTAAGAGACTTTGGCTTTGGACCACAGAGGTCACCTGGGGTCGATTCCACAAAGCCCTTTCTAACTCCAAAATTTAAAAACTCTCTACCATGCTTAGTTTTTGGTACTGAAATTTGGAAACATCTGTCTTAAGATAACATACTGATGAGGTCTACAAGATCTTAATTTCTAAAACCCCAAAATAAGTTTTGAGATCGTATTTCAAAGTTTGACTTAAGTCAGAAATGGCTATATGGAATCGACTCCAGCTCAGCTCTCCATGGTGGTCACTATTAGGGACGGAATGGCATGCATGTTTCCTGACTTTGTCAACACACATCTGTTATCTTCAGCAAAGGCATGGCTCCAAAAGAGTCCAAACTGGAAGCCATACAATCTGCATGAAGCTATGAATTGATTCCCTAGAACTGTTTTTGATTACAACCTGAAGAGGCGCATTTATTCGTTTGCATGACATACACGTACCTGCATTCTCTTATCACTGAGGAAAATAAGCTGTGCTTAACTAAAAGAGTTAACAAGTTCTTGACATTCTGAATAAGTTGCAAGACAGATACCATTACAAACGAATGCTGTACATCGTTGACATAATGATGGCTATAGTAGAACCAAAGTACATGTACATGCAATTAAAAAAATAAAACAGCATGTTGTTGTTAGCTTAATTATATAATTAGTCAAGAGAACAATTCATACAATTTTTCACCTGGTAATGAACCCTAGAAAAATCTATAAATATGTTTAGTATCTGTTACTGTTACAAGGGAACACAGGAATGTACATGTAGATAAGGAATAGACATGTGTGGGTTAGAAAATTCACAGAAATAAAAACAGCTGTCATGGAATAACAATTAAACGTAGATATTGACTGAGAGGTGACCCTACTTAATACCACAAAATAAGAGAACGGCATTATGTTCAGGCAGGCTCGGATATCATGAATTAAAAACTGAGATATTAGAATATTTAATGCTTCTGTGATCTGATGCACACCTCAACGCAATGGTCAATGGTTTTGTTTCTAGTACATCGATGTTAACTATTGAGATTAAAAGACCACATGCACATGGGAGACCAGTCTTCTTACTGAATTTTACAACATCTAAATTTAAATGCATTTAATGGCAAAACCCCCAGTCATAAACATCCAAGACTCAGGTGTTCAAACACGGCGCAGGTATTTCATGTTCGCTTTATTCATGGATGATACATACACCTTGTCTTTATGGCTATCATTACAGCTGGGTTAAGGCTTGACACTATATATTTAAGACTATCATTACAGCTGGGTTAAGGCTTGACACTATATATTTAAGACTATCATTACAGCTGGGTTAAGGCTTGACACTATATATTTAAGGCTATCATTACAGCTGGGTTAAGGCTAGGACACCTTGTTCTTAAGGCTGTCATAACAGCTAACTTAAGGCTAGGACACCATATTTTTAAGGATATTACAGCTGGTTTAAGGGTGGAACACCTTGTTTTTAAGGCTTTCATTACAGCTGGGTTAAGGCCAGTATACCATATCTTTAAAGTTATCACAGCTTGGTTAAGGCTGGAACACCATATTTCTACAGCTTTCATTACAGCTTGGTTAAGGCTGGGACACCATGTTTTCAGGGCTATCTTAACAGCTGGGTTAAGGCTGGACACCATCTTTTTAAGGCCATCAATATAGCTGGGTTAAGGCTAGAACACTGCGTTTTTAAAACTACGATATAAATGTAGAGGCGGAATGAGTGAATCCAGCAGAAATGTAGATACATACTGTACATGGAAAAGGCCCTCTTGTCCGCCAATGTGTGCCACAGGAAACAGAGGCTCACACTGACACCATTTTACAAGAGGCAAGACTTCAATTATTGGACAACATAGGGGTAAAACTGTTTTGCTGACAAACTCAAATATACTTATACTTACACAAACCCGTACTTGCATCCACCTACAATCCAATATAACAATAATTTCCCCAGGTAAAAAAAACCCCAAAACACAGGCATTTACAACAAATTCCATGGAGATCCAAGAACAAAGAAAGCACAAATCCTTTAATTCTGCAGACAGATAAACAGCCATCATCAGTGCATCACTTCATGAATAACTCTAAATTTTCTACAGAACTGCTTGTATATGTATTGTTATGTTACAACACAATCAGATGGCTGCTTACACATTAAACAAGCTCACACATTCCTTTATTTCCTTGGCAATGCTAATTTAGACTTCAGAAACAAACTGACCCTGCAGTGTTGTATAAATTTTTTAAAAATCTCTTGATCAAATCAATGCAGAAACATCCTCAGATGTTATGTACTTCCATGTTGATAACAGATCTAGGTTCTCATCTGGAGATTTTAATATGAACAAAATGGACTTTTCTGCGATTTTTCAGATTTGTTTGTACTGCAACTCCGTATGGCCTTACATGATTCTGCCACAAAAAAAAGTTTGCCCCACTTCAATCACACAAAAAATAAGAAATGACTTCTAAACACCAGATTAAAAACCAAAAAGTGAGGTTAAGCTATCCTACATAATAACTTAGATTACAATATGTTAATCAAAGTCTCGTCCCATTATGTACAATTCATTGTTTTCAAAGAATTAAAGCCAGTTTTGTAAGATGATTTTCTAAAAAAATATCTAGAGAAAAATATGTCACATCTATGCCTCATACAATACTTGGATGTAATGTATGTAAAATATGACAGCATTCTGTAATATATGTACAGATACATGCACACAACGCTGTCCTGCCTCTTTTATACAAACATTTTCTTTAGGTTATCAGGGTACTGTTTAATACATGTGCTTACTTGTAAGTTAACATATTGGTTTCTGATATACCTTACATCTATTAGGGAAGAACATCCCTAAGCATCCACCTCTTCTGTAAGAAGAAAGATTTCTTTCAAAAGTGTTTCATATAACATCAAACTGGAACAAAAATGACTTTTCTACACGCTGTACAAGCAAAACGTGTGTCACAAAGAAGGCAACTGTCACAAACTTTGTTACAATTTATGATTTCGAAAACATAAATTAAAACTTAAAATGCTAACAGTTACAATTTATTTCAAGGCTGAGATATGAGCCCAGATCTGAAGCTTTACACCAAAAATATTAATATAGTTGATTTGATCCAAGTATGCATCTAACTTCGAAGTGATTTATGCCAGCACTGGCAACAACACAACAACACAACAACACAACGATACAGCAGTCACTGTTAGTTCTACACCCTGATGTAAACACACAATGCAACATTCACATCCTTTTTCACTGAGCTGCAAACAATTTCATGGAATATTTGGCTTTCCTGACATGTCGTCAAGACGATGAAGGCAATACTTGATGAATAAGAAAATGCTGCTGTCATTTCAGCATCAGCAATGTTATAGCCACAAGCTCCATAGACACCGTTTACACATGAAATCGACCAAATGTGCATTTCACAGTGAATCCATTGAAGTAAGTCCACGTTACCCCCTTTCTCATCATACTGGATTCATCCATGATATTAAAATTAATATGAAAATGTAGGTCTCGTCACACATGGATGGTACCACTTTTGTCAAGAGGGAGGTAATTAATTAATGTACAAATAATTTTTCCACATAGTTTGATGGAAACAGCCCGGTCTTCCCTCTTAATTTCCCTGTCCACCAACCAGAAGGATCTGAAGAATAAAAAAAAAAAAAGACTTTTCATTGTCATTGCAAAAACTGGAATATGAATATACACATTTTTCACCTGGATGTTGATAACGCTATACTTGAGAATTCTTCACCTAGAGTTATTTATTTATTTATTTGATTGTTGTTTACTGTCATACTCCAGAATTTTTCACTTTTATATACAAGCAGACCGTCAGATTTATGGGTGCAGGAAGCTGGGGTGCCCGGCATAAACCACAAACTTTACTGTCATTAAGGCCCCCCACCGACAGTGAAAGCAAGGAATTACAACATATTCTCTGCCTATGACCAAAACTGCTTCCTTTCTCACAGACTTTACAACAAGTGGGTTAGTTTCAATTTTGACATTGCAAATTATCTTTATTTTGACAGCAACATACCAAAGGATCCTGCACAAGATGAGCAGATATCTCGCCTTGTAGCATTTGTTAGATCCTGTGTGTTTTATGTGACGATTTCAATCAACGTCACAAGTTATTACTGTAATTAGTGTTCATTCCATCAAATAACTTCACTCTAAGCATGTTAGGTTTTACAACAGGCATAACTCTCTTGTAAGCCAATATGGGCAGATTGAATCTGAATCTGCTTAACCAGGGGCTAAAGGTCATATAGTTATGTTGTTCCCCACAATTTATATACTGGCAAGGTACATGATCTGAATATTGATTTCACTCATTCGACTTGAACAAACCTTGTCGACTGCTTCTCTTTGAATAATTCCATCCTTATTTCACATATTATACACTTTCTTAGTTATTTGGTGATTTATGTATTGAATGTCAATTTGGGAATTCGCCTTGCAATTATTGACATGGAACGTCCATTTAGGTTGACGGCTGGTATACAAATGTCTGTAACTGGCCTTGCGATTAATGACATGGAACGTCCATTTTGGTTGACGGCTGGTATACAAATGTCTGTAATTGGTCTTCCGATTATTGACATGGAATGTCCATTTTGGTTGACGGCTGGTATACAAATATCTGTAATTGGCCTTGCGATTATTGACATGGAACGCCCATTTTGGTTGACGGCTGGTATACAAATGTCTGTAATTGGCCTTACGATTATTGACATGGAACGTCCATTTTGGTTGATGGCTGATATACAAATGTCTGTAACTGGCCTTACGATTATTGACATGGAACGTCTATATTTTGGTTAACGGCTGGTATACAAATGTCTGTAATTGGCCTTACGATTATTGACATGGAACGTCCATTTTGGTTAATGACAGGTATACAAATGTCTGTAATTGGCCTTGTGATTATTGACATGGAACGTCCATTTTGCTTGACGGCTGATATACAAATGTCTGTAACTGGCCTTGAGATTATTGACATGGAACGTCCATTTTGCTTGACGGCTGATATACAAATGTCTGTAACTGGCCTTGAGATTATTGACATGGAATGCCTATTTTGGTTGAGGCCTGGTACACAAATGTCTGTTTTGACATAAATATTTAACCATCAGACATAACCAGATATCCATAGATAATGAGTGATTCAGTGATTGAGTGCTTGGGGTTTAACATAGTTCTCAACAATTTTTCAGTCATATGACGATGAAGGAATCCTTAGGGAGTATGTAATGTGCCTCCTTGTAGCAGGACGGATTTCCACCGCTCTTTTATCTAGTGCTGCCTCACTGAGACGACTTACCAAAGGCAAGTAAGCCCCCCTGACCAAGCCATAACACTAACACGGGTCAACCAGTCATTGCACTATCCCCTTCATGCCAAGCGCCAAGCGAGGAAGTTACAACTTCCTCTAATTAAGTCTTAGGTGTGACTCGACCAAGGATTAACCCTGGATCCACTGTTCCGGAAGAGGACGCTCTACCAACTGTGCTATCCAGGCCGGGTCCCTATATAATGAAGCGTGCTCATAAGCATGATGTACAACATTACTAACAATGAAGCAGATTTAAAAATCCTACCTTCAGTTGTAAGTTCAATCAAATCTCCCTCCTTGAAGCTGAGCTCGTCTGTATCCCCTGCGTCATAGGCATACAGACATCTACACTGGGGCCCAGCAGGGCGGGGTTTAGCAGCTGGTTTAGGTCGACCTCCGCCTGGGTTAGGCCTCTTGGAACCAGAGTTCCGCCGCTTCTTTCTGAAATAGTTTAATGAGCACATTTTCATCAAAAGGCAAACCTGCTGTGAGATTTCTTTTCTCAGTGTGCAAGGTTAAATGTGTAACCTTCAGATATTCAGTTCATGTCAAATCAATCTGGATACCTGTATTCAACCTGTAACAGGTGAATCTATAAAAAAAAAAAAAAAAAGAACAACAAGGAAAAAACACATTTTTCTTTCCCACTATACCTTTACTTTTAAATCTTTACATCTGAAACTGTTATACATGTATAATGTACACAGTTCATGGAACAGGACTGATAAGGTTATTAGAAGAAAGAAAAAGTCTAGACAGACATATTCATCAATACAAAGTCAAAATTAAAACACAGATTATAAGTTACAGTGTTAATGTGAGTGAGTGTGTTAATGGTTGTAAAGCTATATATTATACTGCCATAAGTTTATTTCAATTGACCACATATGTGATAGTGAGTCTCCATGCATGACTTTTTTCTCTCAACCACAGCAGATTGTTAACATCCATTCAGTTATTAATTAGTTTTTTGCATAATCTGCCTATATTGGGAAAAAGTCATCTAGATGTAGTGTTCACATCATTCTCTCCCTAATGCTAACTGAATCCTATGACCATGTGGGACACTTGGATTTTATGACAAAATACACATACAGACGTTTTCCAACATGTCAAAGCTACTTAGTTATAACAGTTACTTAAAAAAACATCTAGTTTAAAAATAGAAAGAACATAAAACTAAAAATAAGCTAAAAATTCAAAACCATGCAAATAAACATCCAAACAAGAAAACAAGCTTAATTAGCAAAACAATTGGGTTATCCATTCATTACTGGCTTAGATGCACACATATATCCAATACCACCTACTAACTTGCTGTACTGCTGGAACTTCAAGTTAGAACATGCAATGAGCAATTGTAAACTCTGGAATATAGTTCACACAATGTGAAATCCTGCTTCTCAACATGAAATTAATTCAAAATGATAGGACTCACACGAGAATATGAGTGTATCTAATACACAGCAAATCTCACCCTAAAGCGTGATTTCGCCTTTGACAAATGACACGTTTAAACCCATTCATAAGAATGCCACCAGTCTTTAACTGCTATCATGAGTCTCGTGGGCTCACTGGCTAAAGCCTTGGTATAATTGTAGTTGTTCACACCCTCACACAAGATATCAGGGATACACCCCAGGTGTTGTTTTGCACATTGCATGTCAGGTTGGTTACTGCATATTTCTCCATCCCTAAGGCCACACCAATTTAAAACTATTGTTTTACTGGCAGAAGACATTGTTTTCTAATGTCAGAGGAGAGTATCAACACAAAAATAAAACTTAAAAAGACCTCTTTGTGGGAACTGTAAACTGTCTCAGCCATTTTTGTTCTGTTGAAGTCATATTTACATGATTGAAAAGCCTTAAAAACTAGGATAATCATGGAAAATATTAAAATTGGACAAAATAAAAAGGTGGTTTTTAAAATTATATTTTTATTCCACATTTGGACTTTTTTAGTGTCTGCTCACTCATAAAACACGTCATAAAATGGTGTGAACTAACCCCCACGCTGACATTTTCTTGACTACACTTGGCCAATCATCTGCCGCACTTGACTAAAACAAGGGTCATATTTTTTACATGCCAAGCTGCCGTTAGTACAGGTACATGTATAACTAAAGCTGCACAATAGTGTGCAACACATTCACAACAATGCCAATAAATATAAAGCATTTTCACATGATAACAACACCAAAGACCGCCACCACCCAAATCTCAAGTGCAAACAAAACAACGTAACATTCACAATCACACCTGTCAACAATATCAATAGCTAGCAACGGTTTATATCTACTTACTGTGCTTTAAAATCACCACTGTTAAAATCACAAAGCATATCAATAGTATGTTTAAAAGTGGTATTGTACTTAAGTACTTTCATGTTGGCAGAAACGATGTACTTTCATGTTGACAGACATTATGAAATGTCATGTTGGCAGAAATGATGTACTTTTATGTTGGCAGAAATGATGTACTGTCAAGTTGGCAGAATTGAAACACTGTCAAGTTGGCAGAAATGAAGTACAGTCATGTTGGCAGAAATGAAGTACTGTCATGTTGGCAGAAATGATGTACTGTCATGTTGGCAGAATTGAAATACTGTCATGTTGGCAGAAATGAAGTACAGTCATGTTGGTAGAAATGAAGTACTGTCATGCTGGCAGAAATGAAGTAGTCATGTTGGCAGAATTGAAATACTGTCATGTTGGCAGAAATGAAGTACAGTCATGTTGGCAGAAATGATGTATGGTCATGCTGGCAGAACTGAAATCTTTTTTTTTTTGTGGTGGGGGGGGGGGGGTAGACTTTTCTGGGAAAAGAACAATTAATGCCAATTTTTATTCTTAAATTAGTTTTACATAAAACTGGTCAAATGTTACTGGATTTTCCCACAAGCAATTTTCAACATACCATTATTATATCATGTATTTGTTCAATGCCAACACTTCAGGTAAGGGGTTCTACACCATTCATATTCCATCACCTCTGTGTTTGGGATTTAGACTGCTCGTTAATAGGAACAGCACAAAGCCACCCTATCCAAAGCCTTTATTCCACCTTATCCCATGTCCATTACTAGAGCTGGCAACTTTTTATGATTTAGAAAGTTGCTAGCATTATAACTAGTCGCACCAATGCAAATAAATAGGCCATCTCAAAAGAACTGGTTTGCATGAACATGGTGCACAGTTAATGTTAGTTTATATATATATATATATATATATATATGTCTACATTTTTAACATGACCAACAATTTCCCTATGAAGATAAGGTATTTTAGAGCGAGAAATAAAAGACAAAAGGCATGCTTTCAGGTGAAACACTAGCCCCCCAGAATTTTGTCAATAAAGAGAACTAAACAACATGCCCATAAAATCCAACTTAAAGGATAATACCAACAAATTTTTAAAAGGATTTGGTTGTTTCTAGATCCCTTGTATCATTTGATCATTACTTAATTGGTACACTTTGCCTTGGGTTGGGTATAAGACATAATCAAAGTTGGAACCGCTATACAACACTGATCGTATTTTGTTGAAATAAGTTTTGTCAAAATTACTATACTGGGGCCACTTTTACAAAACATCATAAAACTCTCCTCGTAAATGATGTCGCCTTATGGTAGTGTAACCCTAATGCCTTTTACAAAATAAGTCAAGAGAAACAGGACAAAGTTTTTGTGAAGTGGTCCCTTATACCAAGCGCCTACATTTAAACTTAGATGTCATAAAAAAAAACAACAGCTGTGCAGCTAGTATATTGAACACTTTCTGCAAGAAAAAATTAATTAGCTGTCAAAGCACTAAACTGTACAGGCCCATCTATATTTATATATTTGGGCCAATAGCTAGTTACAATACTGCTTCCCATCATCTCCAGACAGTGTGTGCTAACATTGCATGTAGTACTATGTTGTTGCTGCACTGTCTACATGCACCAGTTATGTCACTTCCATTTTTTAATAAATAAATTAATTATTCATTCATTTTTATCAAAACTGTTTTAAGTGGGTGTGGGTCTTATGTTTATTGTTAAAGGATCTAGAAACACCTGACATCAAGTCAAAATTCATTGGTCTTGTCCTTTAAACCTCCCCCAATAAAAACGTATAGATGTTCATATATTTCATTTGATATATCATTTCATCGAAATGGTTTTCTTGGGCAATCACATGTAGGGTCTATTTCAGGCCATCTAGCTAAGAGATATTCACCCAAATTTCTTCTCAATTCCCTAAAATGTCTCACCCTGCAACTCCCGCATCAGGAGTTTTCAGGAAGTCGTTGTTGTTGTTCAACCCTCTGTTGTATGTTGTTTTAGGTGGTCCGAATTTGGGAAGTGCAGGAGCTTTTTCACCAGTCCTGATACCATGGGGAGCAATCCCAAGCTGCGGACCACTGTTGGCTGGAAAAATATGACAGACAAAATACACATTTTTTCCAGCAAACTACTGTTTATCACTTCACAGAAATCTCACCCCCAAAAAATTCAAAAAAGATGATATATTAACTTCTTATTTATTTATCGATTAAAAATTTTTTCCCCAGGTTGTCAAACTAATCCACCCCTGCAAATCTGCAATGATATACAGTTGCAGTATGTCAAACAAAGTGGACATTATGGAGACTTGGGTATATATGTATAAATATGTATTTACGTTGCTTGGGGTTTCACAATGTGCTTCACAAATTTTTAGGAGTCATTTGGTGTGTGTACATATACTGTCTTCTTGTAGTAGGGCGAGTCCATACCGCCACTGAAGTGTCATGCCGAAGACACCAGACAAGACGGTCCACCCAGACGCATTATACTGACACCAAGCCAACCAGTCCTGTTTCCGTGCTCTAAGCTATCCGTGCCTAGTGCCAAACGGGGTAGTATAAAGTACCTCTTAATTAAGAGCCGACCTGGTTTGATTCCATGTCTCCAACCTTCGAGACAGCCATGGGGCCTTGTGGCCTTGGGGCCTTGGAGCCTTGCGGCCAGGGGTCTTCAGACTCAATTTCAACTCCAAAGGTCCATAAATAAGTGAACCAGATTTCAGGTCAAAACCAGCTATGTGAAATCAGCCCTAGTTTCTTCAGATAAGTAAAATAGTCAAGAATGCAACGTAAAACTTCAATTCCACACAGGAAAACCAAACCGTTGAGTATTTTTGGAACTCTGGACACCACACTTTGCTTACCTTTATTTTTGTTCACAGTACTGTAGTTCACGGAGATGGTAGGGCTAGGCGGTCGTCCCAGGTTGGCCGGTGGTCTGCCAGGTGCAGGCCTGTGGGCAGGCCGGAACCCTGAGGGAGCAGGACGTCGTCTGCCCTGAGATGCCCCGTTAGCTGCTGGACGGCCTTTATTACCTGGTTCTGGGATAGAACAAGTACAAGATGATAGGATACACCTTCTTCACAAGGCTCTCCTCTATGAACTTTGTAACAGAAGCTTTTCAATTGCAAATCTTACATTTTCAAATCTGAAAGTTTGCTTCGTCCTCAAAGACAATATATGACATAAACACAGATGGTACAATTACCATGACACCTTACTAGCTATTGGATGTGCCTTATCTACGTTTTCTTCACAGGAAAAAAATCCCACAATTTGGAAGTTTTGTGAGGTTTCAGTGTAGTATAAAACCCCTAGTGTAAAGGATACATGTACTGAACTTACTGGAATCTTTGGGTAAGCCTGGCCCTATACTGACAGAGAGAGTTTTGCCTGAAGGTTTGAGCACAGCCTGGTCTCCCTGGCCCCTCATGAAGCGTACCTGGCGAGTGCCGCCTCCACCCCACCCTTCCTTCTTCACTGAAAACTCCACACTGGCAAGGAGAAAGAAAATGTTAACACAGGGCTTACTTTCAATGGGAATCTGGAATCAGACTCTCACCATGACTCCCATAATTCAAAAGGTCTGAACTCCAATAAAACTACATGTACAAGCGGGAATGCTGCAAGAAAACCTAAGTGTTTTTTGAGCACAACCAAAACGTATTACATCCTACAGTAAAAATCACAGAGTATATAGCTTTCTACTGGTTGTTAAAAGCGGGAATGAGTTTTACATGTCTCCAATCATAGCCACAATTGCTTCATACAGCCAACATTCATAGTCAAGCATCAATATTTATTTATTTGATTGGTGTCTTATTTACTGAATATTTCACAGGTACGCGGCCGGTCAGCATTATGGTGGGAGGAAACCGAGCAGAGCCCAGGTGGAACCCATGACCAACCATAGGTTGCAGGCAGACCTTCTCGTCTACAGCCAGAAAGGAAGTTAGCATAAGCTCGACTTGAACTCACACCAATGTCTGGGTCATTGCATCATGTTGCTGTGCTGGCCCACTCGGCTACAGAGGCACTCACCACATCACCACAATATGGCTACAATCCATCAAAGTTAGAGGAAACCAGGCAAACCCAGGGATTTGGACCTATACCTATCCGCAAGTTGCTAGCAGACCTTCCCACCTACAGTCAGAGAGGAATTCAGCATGAGCTGGTCCTGACAGCAACTGCATTAGTGATAGGCTTGTGGGTCATTGCTAGCCCACTCAGCGACAGAGGCCCTCCATCACCATAATATGGCTACATTCCATCATGGTTAGAGGAAACCAGGCAAAGCCCTGGAGGCAAGCCCACAGCAAGTTGCTGGCAGACCTTCCCACCTACAGTCAGAGAGGAATTCAGCATGAGCTGGACCTGATCTCACAGCAATCGCATTAGTGATAGGCTTGTAGGTCATTGCTAGCCCACTTGGCCAAAAAGGCCCTCCATCACCACAATACGGCTACAGTCCATACTTATCCATTCCATGATCACCTTGTACTTCATCTAAGCCCAACAATATTAACAACTTTGATTTTTATACAACTTACATGTCTCCAAACTTGAGAGGAAGGACTTTGCCAGTTTTCTCCTTATATCTCTTAGAGAGAGTGGAGAGGAACTCCGTCTTAAAATAACACTCGAGCAGACTGTCATATTCACCCTGCACATGTAGGGCGAAGAAATCATCCTGGAGTGAACTGTATGAAGAGAGATAACACAAATTAAGGATCAAAAATCATTAAACACTTGTATATCACCTATCGCATGTACACAAAAGCAATTTGTTGGCAGTCCAATGGCCTCTTAGACCATTTAGGTTGCAGTTTCAAATCCAGTCATTGCAGCTGTACATTTACGCTGTATTCAATCAGAGATCTTAAGACAGAATTAATCTTATCAAAAAGATCTGTTGTCTCCTGTATTAATTTATTTGATTGTGTTTAACACCATGATAATATTTCAGTCTCAAATGTATGCTGAGTCAATCTTTTAGTTACCCTTCACTGTTTCACAGAATAATACCTTGATCGGGTCATAATGTTTTTTTTCAAATTCGATACATTGTGGTTCTGGTCATTAATCAAAACATACACACTATAGTTCTTCAACCTTTTCACATGTTTTTCACAGGGTGTTTGTTCAAGCATATTCTGAAGGAAATTATTCTGTGTAAACAGATAAAATTACACTTTTGATGAAGCCCCTAAATTGGCCAACCCTACCATAAATCAAGTTTAAAAAAGTGCATACACTGCACTGAATGTTGCTCTTTGATATGTGAAAAAGTTGAGGAAAGAGGGTAATCGCTTAGCCTTTCACCCACCTCAGAGATAAATGAGAAATAGCTTCCATGGGAATTTGCCTTTTGACCACTTCCTTCATCAGACCTTTCTCCGGACCTTTCTTCACCTAAATAACAGAATGAGAACAAATTTATTGGCTTCAGAACTGCAGTTTAACGATACCCACCAGGCAAATTAATAACTTAACACCCTTTTCTGGCAGAACTGACTACTGGTCTGTCTCAAAGAGAGGATAATTATTCCTGTAATCAGCCAGGCTGCATGTTCATGGTTCACCTTGAGGAGCCATTTAAAGTCAAACACCTGATTAGAGATACACTGGTTTCCTATGTAAGCTATCCACTTAACTTGGTTCAATCTACCTGTATCAGCCATGTGTAAGTATATATAAAAATACCAGACCAAAACAAACAAATAAACGGAATAAATCTCAAAAATTCCTCAACATGAAAAATTTAGCCGATAGAATTTTGGACAAAAATCACGGAACATCCTGCACTGGTACATGCACTTTGTTTCATCTGAAGTCTGGTATATAAAAATGTGCTTCCAAAAGCACATATATAAAAGCCTTAAAACGACACGTTTAATACTAACATAAATTCTGCTGATAAGAAATTAATCAAACTTTACAACATAAAAACCCCATTTAAGTGGCCCTATACGATTGAGGAATCCGCTGGAATAAAGCCAAAATGTGTGACTTGCAAAATGCTACATTTTACGTGACAAACAGTAAATATAAACACGTGAAGCTACAACATCTTGAAGATGAAAGTATGAGCCAATGATGCCATCCTTTCACAGTGTTGTTGCCCTGATGTACGTACCATCTCTCTTCCCACCAAATACAGGAACTTTGGTGTTAACAACATGTCTCTCTTTGCACTCTGAAAATGGAATACAAATATCATTTATATTGGGCTGAGTCATGACAAACTTGTCATTAAATTTTTATAAAAGGAAAATTCTGTGACCTTACACCAAACAGTTTCACACGACATTCCGATTGATGAAAATACTGTGAAGTACACAGTCTCTACAACATGTATCATTAAAGATAAAATCTTGAGTGTGTATCAATTTATTTGATTGGTGTTTTACGCCGTACTCATGAGTATTTCACTTATACAACAATGGGAATGTATGTTACCCACAACTTTTTGGTCACATGATATTACCAAGCTTTTGTACCAATCCCTAAGGGATAAAGCACCACAAATTGCACCCTTAAGCCTTCCCTCTAATGTAACCACATGCAGTGCTGTCTTAAATGGATGTTATTTGGCGTCCAGTTGACTGTACATATATAGTAATGGGATAGATAAAAGTTCTAAATACAACAGCAGCACACTCCATAAAAGCTGGCAAATTCTGATTGGCTCACTGAGCTGCAAAAAGCGATGAGGTGTTTTCCTGATTTCTAGTATCTAAATCCACCTCTCTGCAGAAACCAATCAACCAATCAGAATTCACTTAGGTGTGTGTTTAAAAAAACACAAATTTCGGTGGAGTATCTAAAACATTTTCATAGCAAGACTTTCGAATGAAGGCCCGTTAACACAAGATAGACCATGTTCTATGAGATTAGTAAAACATTACAATCTCACAGATTTCAAACAATTCCTCTGATATGTGAATGTCAATTTTTTGGACTTTTTCTGCCAAGGTGAGGGACAGCTTAGCAGAGAACATAACCACAATGTAACAGAGACTAATAGAAAATGTGAGTTTGATGTACATAGTCATGTGTGTTGTGTACCCCAATTCAGATAGACCCTGATTTGTATCAAATCAAAACCGTCCAATGCTGCGCATTCCTGCGTTCTCGTGATCTGACTGGGTATGAAACAAGGTCAGTAGTAACCAGTTATACTACATACACCCGCGCAAAGGGGTTAAAGTCTATTCTACCTCCAAAAATGAAGAAAATGTGGGAAAAAAAACAAAAAAAAACAAAAAAAAATGGCCCAACCGAAAGCAGCATAGAATTTTACTTTCTGACAAATAAGAAAAAATACCCTGCAATACCTTAAACCTCCTGTCATATTTGTTGACTGTATCAGCAAAGTCAATCCTCTCTCTCTTGCCCACCAGGGCTCTCAGCGCAGGGTTATCCTCCAGGCCGATGTAATCCCCCACAAAGTTCCTGTTCAAACTGAACCGTCGCCTTTCCTTCTTGTTAAACACAATGCTTGAGGCTGAAATAGGACAAACGCATTGATGTCACATTATGAGCTAATTTCATAATCCATAGGAGTGATGTCACCCTTACACATGCCTTATTTCACCTACATGTGCTCTACATCACATCTACATGTAGCTGACTTTGCCAGTCTAATTCTTCTAATTGTTGGGAGAGATATTAGTAGTGCTGAAGCAGAATGTTACATTTCTTTCCCAGCTTTTTGGAAACGTAAAGATATGAGTATGTTGTTCGTTAGATGGTCTAACCATGTCAAAAAAAAAAGAAACTAAATAGCCCTGATACAGTCTTAAAACTTACATGTAGTTGGAAGCCAGTTTATTTTTTGGTTTATATAGACTGACTCATTGATGATTTTCCTAATATTTACAGTTTCATTCTGTATACAATGTTTTAGCTGCCATGTGTGACATACCTTCTTCTCTCATCTTGAAATACTGCTTCCTAGCATAGTACTTCCTGTAGGCTTTCTGAATGATTCGGGCATAGCCATCAAACTTTCTCTCTCTCACTTCCTCTAATAAAAACAGCTGTAAACAGGCAAACAACAATCAAACACAGGCAAACAGCAATCCAACACATCAAACACAGGCAAACAACAAACACAGGCAAACAGCAATCAAACACAGGCAAACAATGATCAAACAGCAATCAAACACAGGCAAACAGCAATCAAACACAGGCAAACAGCAATCAAACACAGGCAAACAATGATTAAACACAGGCAAACAACAATCAAACACAGGCAAACAACGTTCAAACACAGGCAAACAACAATCAAATCAAAAGCAAACAATTAAAGACAGGATAACGCCAATCAAACACAGGGTATTTGGAATAAAAACCAGGTAAACGACAACCAAATCTCAAAAATGACCACCAAACAACAATGAAAAAAACACAAAATCCAGCAAACAAACAACAAATAATATCACATGTATCTGCCAAAAAAACAAACCAAAAAAAAAAAAAAAGAATTCACAAAAGCATACAAATCACATTCAAAACATAACACTAGTAAAAAAAAAATAATCAGCACTAAACAAAGAGGGAGTAAAGAATCAAAAATAAGATACATGTAAACACATTAAACAGAAAGTTATCATTTCTACATTGAAAACTATCAGGCTCATTACAAAAACTGGACTCAAACAACCATCTGAGTAAAACCAGAAATCCACAAATTCATTTTCCATGTAGAAGAAAATATCCCAAATGGCAACTGAACTTACAGATTCTGGGTTTTTGATGAAGACTTTGGTTCTGCCGAGTTGGAACTGATCACGATCCATGTTAACCGAGTTCATGAGATGACTGATCCCCTGTCTGGGTTCTCCTCTCCACATAGGCCAAGTCTCGGGGGTCAGGATGGCATACCTGACACGATCCACATAGTTGTCTTAGTTTAGTAGCCAGTCATTATTTTAGCTTACTTCGTAATGTAATGTTTTCATATTTTTTTCAGTTTATACACACCATATTTAAGAACTTTTTTCTTGCAGTATTGACCACCCGTTATTTCCTGGAACTTTTCATCAACTGCTGGAGTACGGTGAATAAGTGGTGAAAAATCATGAACAGTTATTCACAGATTTACCTCAGATCACACATGATTCCATGTGACTTTTATCCAACTGTAAATTCCCCTGCTGTAGTACGGTGAATAAGTGGTGAAAAATCATGAACAGTTATTCACACATTTACCTCAGAGCACACATAATTGCATGTGACTTTTATCCAACTGTAAATCCAACCCTGCTGTAGTACGGTGAATAAGTGGTGAAAAATCATGAACAGTTATTTCACAGATTTAACTCTGATCACACATAATTTCATGTGACTTTTCACCGTCTTGGTGCTGCAGGGTGATTTGGTGATTTATTGTATATGATGTACTGGTGGCGCAAACAGGTGTCCCCAGAGAGATCCACCACCTATCCCACATACCTGACAAACCCACTGATTTACAGCTACTGACAAACTAACAAGATGTCAGGTTCCTTATTTATTTATTTCATTGGTATTCTATGCAAAACTCAAGGATATTTCACTTTTATATGATGGCCGGCCAGCATTATGGTGGGAGGAAACCGGGCAGAGCCCAGGGGAAAACCCAAGACCATCCGCAGGTTGCTGACAGACCAAACCATAATAAGCTGATTTCAAAATTATACAATACACACACTATCCACATGTCATTTTGAGGGCAATTTCAGAACTCATGGGAACATGAGCATTAAGCCATATTGCAAACAATAACTAAGGGTTACTTTTTGTTAGCAGCTTCTTGATTTGTTCATATCAACCTGTTATCCACTGAAAACCAGTTTGATATTTTACATGTTAATTTTAAATGTCTTTTTAACAGTTCATGCCATACCCCTAAGCTAATTTACAACTGGCTCTAGCTTTCATAAAAAAAACAATTGGATTTTATTGCCACACTTATTAGCAGTATTTCAGCCATGTCTTGGTGAAGCTTTCACAAATGTAGTAACGGAAAATGGATTTTCAGTGTAAATTCACAATGAAGTCATGTAGTGATAAGCTTACCTTCTGAGGAATTTCTCAAACTCTCTTCTGTAGGCAAACCCTGCCCGTCTCACCCTGATGTTCTCCTTAAGACCCAGGTATTCCACCTGATGCTTTACTCTGAAACACGTCAGATTTCACTAACTTGATTTTCCCTTTATATTCTAGGTGCAAACTTGCTATGCATACAGCTTCAATTTTCCGCAAAAAGTCATCGCCCTGCACTCAGGTCCTTCATTAAGTGAATACCCCATGTTTACAAACAGTGTAATTCTTCAACCTTTTTGCATGTTTGAAAGATGTTTATTCAAGCATATTCTGAAGCCATTATTCTGTGTAGGCTGATAAAATTATACTTTTTGTGAATAGCTCAAATTGGCCAATCCAAACCAATACAATCTCCCAATTCAAATTAAAAATGTGTACAAATTGCACTGAAAGTTGTTTCTTCATATGTGATAGGTTGAGGAATTAGTCCAAAAATTTGATCAACCAACGAAATGACAAATAGACAGAGTGAATTACAGAGTGGTTTGTTGCAGACCAATTCATGACTTCACTGGCTATTAAACAGCAAAGTCCAGTTTCATGGAATCCAAACCTTACATGGAAGTCAATGATGTTTTGAATCTCCAAAGGCAGAAAACACTTTGGTTATGAAGAATGGAAAATATGTAACTGCAATATCATCAACAAACAACAAATAGTTTGTTAACATTACTGTTTCTGACTGAACTGAAACAGACATTTTTCATTGGTTTTTTTTTTTTTTTTTTGTCTTTTTTTCTTTTTAGTGAGGTGCCATATAGAAGGCTACATTGAAACCTTTTTATGATGACAGTCTGCTATATGGGCAGAGGGAAGCTATACCACCCAGGCAGGTACACTCACCTGTTGTCTTCCCAGTCATGAGCTCTCTTGGTCTCATTAGGCTTGATGCACCTGATATATGAGGGGTGCACTCCATCAGTGCTGTGGACCCAGCTTGTTGGCTTGGTTCTGAAATGTTAACAAATGTATGTTTGAACACATAGTACAAGATTGCATGTGGCTGATCCCATAGCAAAGAGTATATAATTCCACTAAGACTATCATATACCAGGTTATTGTCAGAAGTTAACATGTGCAGTTCAGCTGCACTTAACACTGTAATTAAACTGACCTCATACACAGCTACCTTATTTCTTTGACCATTTTCACATGTTTGAAGGCAACTATGGATGCAATTTATCTACTTTAATGTTCCGATAATGACAAGAATATATGTCTAATAAAGAATAGATGACTGAATGTAAGATGGCTGATCTTAGATCACTCTGCAGAAGTAACTCCACCCATCCTCTCAACTATGGTAAGTTTGTTAGGGATCCCTTCTTTTACTTTACACATTTTGCTTTCACAAATAGTGCAAGGCAGACAGCAGCATTTGATGTTAGTTATGACCTTGACAAAAATTTTGGTCATTCAAAATGAGTCCAAGGGAGGGGGGGGATGTGTTAATCTCTATTTAGAGCCATTACAAAACATGGAAGTGCGACAAACACAAAACAACCAAATATGTGATATTACATTTAGATGATTCAGTCAGGTTAGTGACGACCTAGGCTCAATTTGAAGTCGTCATTTTCAGTTTGGGCTCTCAACATTGAGTGAATGACCACGTAGTTTTATCCTGAATATAAATGTAAATCATTAATCTGAAGCCACAATGGCCAGGCAGTTTACCTTGATCTTACTACTGGCAGTTGTCGACCCTTTATTGCACTACTGACATCCTCCGGGAACAGCGCCCGTATAAAGTTACTGTAAGGGAAAAGGTGGATAATAAGTAACTAGTTTCTCAATGTTTCCACAAATATATGCACAAAACTGTAAATACAACCTTTCTGATGATCACATGTAACTTCAAAGAGTTGTCCTTTTGAATGCTGAACAAGTATGTATGTACGAATGCTTGTCCATATGACGCCGAGGAGTCATTAGGTAGGTGTACTAAACAATTTTTCAGTCATAATAAGGAGGAGTTAGGTGTGTCAAAACCCATAAACGTAATGACCCAATGACCTAAAAATCCTGTACACAAAGGATGTGTTTTTTGATATTAGTGAAACTCTTGTTCATTTGAGTGAGACTCTTTTTCATTTTAGTGAAAAAAAATGGGACTTACTTTTGAGAAGTTTTGCATTAACTGTATGAGATCATTAAATAGAACATCTCTGTTACGATCACAGAACCCATCTGCATCATAGCACACCTGCAACAATGTTACACAACGAAAATTACACACTTTGTCAAATCACTGAAATGACTTCAGTATCACAATACTGTTGCCTGTATTGCAGGTGAGGCATTTGGACATAATGTTTATAAATGTCAATTTAGACTTATGTTTCCATCATAACAGTACAACATGACATAAGAATAATTCTTCACATCAATTCTTCTGTGTCTAATTTAACAGGTTTTTTTTAGAATGTTTATAAGAAGCAATAAATACCACTCCAATATGCCACGATTCCATGCACTATGAAAACTGCATTAATTTCTCCACCATCACCAGTGAACCCTTTTGTTAAGCACCTCACAAGGTCCACCGTGGCTTACCTTTCCTGCATAGTGATGGACGACAAAGCCTATGTTAGAACCACTGAAGTGCTGATGAGTTCCCACAGCACTATTGAGTTTCTGACAACACAAACGAAACAGGTTAGGTGTTAAATAACACAGGTAATTGATTAAAAGATAACAGATTTGGTCGTATGGAATGCAAATCTTCAGCTACATACATAAAGTATGTTTTTAGATACTACCTTTAACATTTATCTTAGATTTTTAATGTCTGAGCTCACAAAATGTCATGCTGGACATTTTGCGGTACATGTACCACCTATAACATTTATTTTTGTATTGGTTCCAATGCATAGAGGACTGTCAGTAATTTTATCACTTTTACACAGTAATCAAAATGCACACATTGCATCAACATTGGAACATCCCTCTTCTCTCATTGTCTGTGAAGTCTCACTCGCTTGTTTAATATACATATTATTGCATCATTGAAAGACAATATAAAAGCAGTAATCAACACTCCGTCTACCTGAAGAAGTTTGTGGTCTGCCCGCTCAGAGACGGCGTGCATGCTGGCACAGACATCATCCAGCACACACATTACCCCGGGTGGGCTCTTTCTCTTTATCAGATCACAGACTACTGACTGTGGTAATCCCCACTCTGCCTACCTAAAGTAGTTTGTGGTGTGCCTCCCTCAGACACGGCGTGCATGCTGGCACAGATGTCGTCCAGCATACACAACCCAGGGCAGGCTCTTACCATATCATATCCCAGAATACTAACTCTGGTAATCCACACTTTGCCCACCTGAAGTAGTTTGTGGTGTGCCTCCCCTCAGACACGGCGTGCATGCTGGCACAGACATCATCCTGCACACACATGACTATCTCTATCACATAACACACTACTGACCCTGGTAATCCACACTCTGCCCACCTGAAGTAGTTTTTGGTCTGCCCCCTCAGAGACGGGGTGCATGGTGGCACAGACATCATCCACCACACAAATTACCCCGAGTGGGCTCTTACTCTATTGTATCACAGACTACTGACTCTGGCAATCCACACTCTGCCTACCTGAAGTAGTTTTTGGTCTGCCCCCTCAGAGACGGCGTGCATGGTGGCACAGACATCATCCAGCACACACATTACCCCGGGTGGGCTTTTACTCTCTATTAGATCACAGACTATCTTGTTGTTGAAGTAATCTATAGGCGTCCATTTGATCCCTTCCTTCACATATTCCTCCTACAAGCACAAAACAGACTAAATGCAGGTAAAAATTCTCTGAAAATAGTGTGATGCTGACATTCCCCTCAAGCTGAACATTTGTGTTCCATTAATATGGTGTGCAAATCTGTATGTAACATATGGAAAAGTTTATCAGTAAGGTTTGTGGTTTACCCCGGACACTCCGGTTTCTTATACCTATAAAACATCCCACCATTCTGGCTCAGAGAAAACAGGACACACTATCAGTCTTAGATTTAATGATCAAAAACCAAAGAATCTTTCTCAAACACAGTGTAGATGTACCAAATACAGTGTCGATGTATGGACAAAAGTGTTGACGTGTAAATTTTGAAGCTGAAAAAAGCCAAGATCAAGGCTTCCGTTCTTGTGGTTGAAACAAGAAGCGCAAACTCTGTAAGTTTTTGAAGGTACAGTTCTTTAAATAAAGTGGTAAAACATTAACTGACAGACACATGGGGGGACAACACTAGGCCTCACTGTAACATGGTGTCTATTACCATGAAGATTCCCATGTAGAAATCCCTGGGGGCAACAACACCGTATCACCTGATCAATTGTTATGATACACACCTGTTCTGCTTTGAGCGTCAACTCAATAAATATCTGCTGGAGTTTCTCATTGACATAGTTAATACAGAACTGTTCAAAGCCGTTCTTCGAGAAGATTTCAAATCCGTAAATGTCCAGGATTCCAATACTGACTGGGGCTCCATCTGTTCTCATAGCCTTGTTGATTGCCTAAATAACATACAACATACAGGTATAAAAATCAATGTGCAGAGCTGTTTCGTAAATGTGCAAATGAGTAGATTATGTAATACATGCAGCATGTTAATCTGCCCATTAGCTAAACATGACTGTTTCAATCCCAAGCAAACCCGATGCTGTCATTAAAAATATGTTTCTTTGACGTCACCCAACCAACCCTCCAAACCCAAAGAAGAAGTCCATGACATCTCAATGTATTTTTTTGGCTGGGTTATGCTGAACAAAGGATGTATTCAAGATGACCTAAATCTCACCTGAACTAGGAAATCGAAGACACGAGTGTAGAGTGCTTTAGCCAGGGCATCGCGGGTGTACACTGCCTGTTCCACATTTAGCGTCACATTGATGCTTTCCTGTTTTCCTCCCCATTTGCTGTCCATCACACGGCTCGTCAGCTTTGTCTTTAACAAACCCGCATCAATTGAAAACAGGTAGGCAGGAAAGTCCAAGACTGTGAATGAAAAAAAAGCCAGCAATCCCACAACAAGCTCTTTCAGATATCTCCAATCTACTTCTAAATATGACGTTTAACACATTACACATAAACAGATGTGATCGACTTAGTTTTCTCACTTCACAAAAACATTAATTCTGAAGCTGTGTCACATTTGTCTCATGAACAAATGTTCTCTGTAAAACAAGGACAGAGAGAGTCCTGTTCATACTGCCAACAAAAATGGCATAAATAACACAGTGCTTCTTCTTGGTAGCCAAAGGCATGAAATATGTGCATGTTAAAATAAATAACTAGTTCAGATTTCTACACGTAGCTCTCATCTACAATAAAATCTATGCCAAACTCTACTTTTATTTTAGGACATACGTTCCTTGTTTACAATGACCATCTTATCATTTCTTCATAAACAGATGTGCTTTATTCATATGAGCTGTATGCTAACGCAATGCCCTAAATTGAAAATGATTAGAGCAGGTGAAAACATGCGAGACATACTGGTATTGTAAGCATCATCGTTGTGTACTTACATTGCTCATTAGATACAGCAGCGTAGTTGCCACTCTCCACGAAGCTGACAGAGCCCAGGTGAAGCACACCTGACACAATACTGAGGATGTCCTCCTGGTCCCCCTGACTTATCCCAATCACATTCATGGCATGCTGCATGAAAAAACAACATATTGATCTGACTGAATGATTGATTGATTGATTGACTGACTGATGACTGATTGATTAATATATAGACACAATGCTAAATTGAAATGTTTTCCAGATATATCCCAATGACATTCATGGCATAGCAAATAAAATAAAAAAATAGTTGTATTTATTGATTTCCCCATTCTTTTCCGATAACTGGTTCATCAAATACATTTTGTACCAGATGCTCTCATAAGATTGAAGAATTTAACACAATAAAAGTAAGGATACTAGTATGTCAAGACACCTTTCCACCTACCATTGTGTCGTTGAATTCCTTGGCATCATCTGTGCCGTCCACTTTGAAAGTCCCACTCTGATTGATGTAGTTGTAGTATTCTGGGTTGGTTATGCCCATGTTTTCTACAATTCAATAGACATTGTCCTTTTAGTTAAAACTTCCATGTGTTGATTATTCTACAGGTAACTACTAGAAAGTTTCACAAAAAAACATGGAAAAATCAAAGAGAGAAGTACAAAAGTACTCCCTGATCAACAGGAAGCTCTAGAAATACAGAATAAATAACAGAAATAAACACTGTAATTACAACCTGGATTGTCTTATTCATAGGGCAGCCATTTTGTGTCTTTAAACAACTCACCACCCAAACCACTGCTTACAAAAGTGTACATATCCCCTAAATTATATTCTAAATATTTGCTATATCTAAAGTTCACAATTTCACCTCAATTCATTTCAGTGAAATGTAAGGTGGACGGGAGAGAAAATCCACAAATATGATTTCAAAACATCTCAAATTTTTACATGGATTTTATCATATTTCAAACTGCCAAAAACCAGAAAGACCACAAAATACAAGTGAAAATTCAAATGGCAAGGGAACTGGTAAAGATCATAAAATACCCTGCATTGCATTAAATCCTCATCGGCCATGCCGATGCCATATTGTACTTACAACAGTAATGAAGACAGAGGACCACCATTCTCTAAAGATATGCCAAGGTCAATTGAAAACAAGAAAGTTCCTCTACATGAAAAGGTGCACATATGGTACAAGGTAAAGAAATATATAATTTTTTAAGAGATATCTGTTTACAGCCTGTTACAAAATATATTTTAAATGACCTTGACAATTTTTAAGAAAGATAACAGAAAATGTCTAGGGTTTTTCCGATGCCTAAGTGTACTTGTGGTACAAGTCTGGTAAACCTGGTTACCAGCTATGAAGCGACTAAGAAAACATCCCAAGTACAATTCTGGATGAGGGGCAAAAAATGCACACACAAAAACACACACACAAAACAAAAACACAAATAAACAAAGCAGAAATCCTATAGCCAGCAGGTGTCATACCTTTCATTGTGGCATCTGCTCCAGCACATAGCTGATAAAATATATGGAAACTTCTTTCATTTGGATTCTGGCTCACAACACGGGACTGGAAGTCAAAACAAAATCCTTTGTTACAACATCCATAATTATTACGGACAGTTAAAAATCAACTGTAAAGTAGGCCAACTTAAGTACTTATTCTTTAAGTCTCTTTGGGCTACATGACCATGTTACATACAAAATGTATGAAATGTACATCCATGTGGGAACAGGCATTTAGAACAAGTAAAATGTGTATAAAAAACAAGGAGATTTTATAAGCATGACCAGACTTGAAATTGAAGCTGGCTGTCGTAATTCTGACAAACCTTTACAGTGCCTGGTGAAGATTTATTCATATCTGGATTATATGTTACCTTTTCTAGTAAGAAGTTTGAGATCTGCCCTCCAATAGGTTCTCCACCTCTACTGAACTGGATTTCAACATATTTTCCCTAAAAGGAAACATGCATTTACAGAAATAAAAACGTAACAACATTGATGTTCTACACATTACTATTTAATTATTTGTTTATTTGCTTTGGTGTTTTGACGCCATACTCAAAAATATTTCACTCATACGACGGCGGCCAGCATTATGGTGGGAGAAACCCACAACCATCCGCAGGTTGCTGGGAGGCCTTCCAACGTATGGCCGGAGAGGAAGCCAGCATGAGCTGGACTTGAACTCAAAGCGACTGCATTGGTGAGATGCTCCTGGGTCATTACGTGGCGCCTAGCATGCTAACCAACTCAGCCACTACACATTAGTAGACACAATACACACTGTTGGCTATAAACAAAGTACGTGTAGTTCCCCACTAAATGTGGTTTACAAGCAGTTAACAGTAACACACGAAACACTTGTGCAGTGAATAAAGCATAGCTTATGCTGCATGTCTACATTTCAGACAATTGTAAACAGCTGTGTATTCAAGTATCATCATAACATCCATTTGTACAGGTACGTGTTAACATCAGTTAATTCCTACATGTACATCCATGACTGGCATGACATGCTTTGATCAACACATATAGAAACTTAAAATGATACTTTTGATGTAAACACTTAAAGTTTGCAGATGAGAAATTAATCCAAACTTCACAAAACAGTCAGAATCAAGTCAAAATTGTCACTTGAGACAAAGCTAAACTTTAGGTGCATGCACCTCTCCAAAATTCAAAACAAACATTTCAACATCTGCACAAATTATGCATGTAACGCAGGTAAATTTGCATACGTGTACAGTATACATATCCAATTACTCACAAATCTGCTGGAGTTGTTGTTGCGGACTGTTTTAGCATTGCCAAATGCTTCTAACAATGGGTTAGACTCCAGTATGATGTCCTTCACCCTCTATAACAGAATACAAAAACCCATAACGGTGTGGGATTACTCAAGGCTACCATTAACTACCTGTATGTAGAACAGGCTGAAATCTAAATGCCTTGTACATCAGAGAAAAACAAAAAAGTTGAGCAATCAATAATGTTGCCTGCCCTAATTCTTCAACCTTTTCAATCGCCTTCCCAACCAATATTTTTAAACATCCTGAGAGGGCTACTGAGTATAGAGAAATAATTTGCACAGTTTTATAAAGCTTGCATCTTAACTGACACAAAGAAAATTATGTTAGCCTCATAATAACTGTACGGAGAAATTTCACTGGAAAAAAAACCTGATTCAGAGGCTGAAAAGGTTGAAGAATCAGTGTGTATAGTACATGTAGGTCACCTCCTTCAAGTGCATGTGCATTTTTAACAAGTATCAATCAATCAACTTCAGTATGAAATGAATTCTTGATCACAGGTGTGAAAAAAAAAGACATATCAATGATCATTTTAGCATTAGAACTCAATAGAAAATATATGAGGTCACACTTCCATCATGCCACGTGTGAACAACAGGGCTGCGAGGTCGATTCACATTTGAATAATCTGTCACTTCCACCGATCACACCTGTATTTACACACTCACACATGTAAATGTACAAACTAAGGTATAAATTTATTATATATGAGACACATATATAAATCTGTCAGTATCCAGGAAAAGGAAAAAATCTTATTGTATTCAAGGCAAATGCATAAATCTGATTGTATTTAAGAAAATATATGAGGATTAAATGAAACAAGTAACTGTCAGAATCTGACTATTTGTTTGAGCTGTAAGACCTTGACAAACCAAGAAATACATGACAAATCAAGTTTCGATATCTCCTGTTAAAGATGCATGTATTGCAGTCTTAAATGTAAACTCCAATGAAGTCTGCTCCTGTTATTGTATATTGTAAGCTTGTGAAAGAATTCATTAAATATATTTCATGTAAATATTTCCAATTATCCAGTGTAATGTTACATTGCAAATGTCCATCATTTATCTCTCTTTATTTCTAAAACATTGTGAGGTAATTGCTAGTGTCCACCGTTGTTGCTTGCAAAAACACAACAAAATCCAAGGGCAAAACGCCGTGGCATTTAGAGCAAGGATTACAGACCGTACAGTTCATTCTGGCCAACATTAAGTTACACAATGCATATACATATACAAAATGATACACAAATGTAATACAATCATCAACGTGTATTTACTCTAATAACTTCAGTTTCAGGCCAAAACCTTTGCAGTTCACTTCTAACAGATCCTCCCTACCTGCACAGTGGGGCCGCCTCCAGATATCTTGGCTATATACCCCATTATGAATTTGGCAGCAACAGTTTTACCTGCTCCACTTTCTCCACTGATAGACAAAAATAAAAAACAAATAACTCATGTGTAAAAGTTAAACAAATTTTGTATGATAGTTCATGTACATAGAAATTATAAACAGAAAGACCATCAGTGTTTAAAAGAGGCCTTACATTAGTTCTTGCAATGAACTATAAACTTCCAATATACAAAAAGATCATTTTCCTCGAAGTACAATTCCAAGATTTAATTCCAGCATTAACTAATTAACCTAATTACCTGATGATGACACATTGCTTTTCCATTTCAATGAGCATGTTTCTGTACATATCATCTGACAGGGCATACACATGCGGTGGGTTTTCATACTGGGCCTGGAGAAAATAAGGTATACCATGACATCAAGCTACCGCAGGAAGGATCAATAACCTCAACTAATCTGAATTATGATCCGTCAGTCCGTTATATTGCATTTGGTATCATCCTTAAAGCAGTAGGGCAGGAACGATAAGATCAAACAATCTGATTTAGTTAGCCCACTATGTTGCATTTCAGATCATCCTTACAGCCATGGAGTAAGGAACGGATGGTCAGATCAAACAATCTGAATTAGTTAACCAATCACACTGCATTTGGTATCATCCTTAAAGCAGTAGGGCAGGAATGATAAGATCAATGAATTTGAATTAGTTAGCCCACTATGTTGCATTTCAGATCATCCTTACAGCCATGGAGTAAGGAAGGGATGGTCAGATCAAACAATCTGAATTAGTTGATCAATCATACTGCATTTAGGATCATCCTTAAAGCAGTAGGGCAGGAACGATAAGATCAAACAATCTGATTTAGTTAGCCCACTATGTTGCATTTCAGATCATCCTTACAGCCATGGAGTAAGGAAGGGATGGTCAGATCAAACAATCTGAATTAGTTAACCAATCACACTGCATTTGGTATCATCCTTAAAGCAGTAGGGCAGGAACGATAATATCAAACAATCTGATTTAGTTAGCCCACTATGGTGCATTTCAGATCATCCTTACAGCCATGGAGTAAGGAAGGGATGGTCAGATCAAACAATCTGAATTAGTTAACCAATCACACTGCATTTGGGATCATCCTTAAAGCAGTAGGGCAGGAATGATAATATCAAACAATCTGATTTAGTTAGCCCACTATGGTGCATTTCAGATCATCCTTACAGCCATGGAGTAAGGAACGAATGGTCAGATCAAACAATCTGAATTAGTTAACCAATCACACTGCATTTGGTATCATCCTTAAAGCAGTAGGGCAGGAATGATAAGATCAAACAATCTGAATTAGTTAGCCCACTATGGTGCATTTCAGATCATCCTTACAGCCATGGAGTAAGGAAGGGATGGTCAGATCAAACAATCTGAATTAGTTAACCAATCACACTGCATTTGGTATCATCCTTAAAGCAGTAGGGCAGGAATGATAAGATCAATGAATTTGAATTAGTTAGCCCACTATGTTGCATTTCAGATCATCCTTACAGCCATGGAGTACGGAAGGGATGGTCAGATCAAACAATCTGAATTAGTTAACCAATCACACTGCATTTGGTATCATCCTTAAAGCAGTAGGGCAGGAATGATAAGATCAAACAATCTGAATTAGTTAGCCCACTATGTTGCATTTCAGATCATCCTTACAGCCATGGAGTAAGGAAGGGATGGTCAGATCAAACAATCTGAATTAGTTAACCAATCACACTGCATTTGGTATCATCCTTAAAGCAGTAGGGCAGGAATGATAAGATCAATGAATCTGAATTAGTTAGCCCACTATGTTGCATTTCAGATCATCCTTACAGCCATGGAGTAAGGAACGGATGGTCAGATCAAACAATCTGAATTAGTTGATCAATCATACTGCATTTAGGATCATCCTTAAAGCAGTAGGGCAGGAATGATAAGATCAAACAATCTGAATTAGTTAGCCCACTATATTGCATTTCAGATCATCCTTACAGCCATGGAGTACGGAAGGGATGGTCAGATCAAACAATCTGAATTAGTTAACCAATCACACTGCATTTGGTATCATCCTTAAAGCAGTAGGGCAGGAATGATAATATCAAACAATCTGATTTAGTTAGCCCACTATGGTGCATTTCAGATCATCCTTACAGCCATGGAGTAAGGAAGGGATGGTCAGATCAAACAATCTGAATTAGTTGACCAATCACACTGCATTTGGGATCATCCTTAAAGCAGTAGGGCAGGAATGATAATATCAAACAATCTGATTTAGTTAGCCCACTATGGTGCATTTCAGATCATCCTTACAGCCATGGAGTAAGGAAGGGATGGTCAGATCAAACAATCTGAATTAGTTGACCAATCACACTGCATTTGGGATCATCCTTAAAGCAGTAGGGCAGGAATGATAATATCAAACAATCTGATTTAGTTAGCCCACTATGTTGTATTTCAGATCATCCTTACAGCCATGGAGTAAGGAAGGGATTGTCAGATCAAACAATCTGAATTAGTTAACCAATCACACTGCATTTGGGATCATCCTTAAAGCAGTAGGGCAGGAATGATAAGATCAATGAATTTGAATTAGTTAGCCCACTATGTTGCATTTCAGATCATCCTTACAGCCATGGAGTAGGGAAGGGATGGTCAGATCAAACAATCTGAATTAGTTGATCAATCATACTGCATTTGGGATCATCCTTAAAGCAGTAGGGCAGGAATGATAATATCAAACAATCTGATTTAGTTAGCCAGCGAAATCATCCTTAAAGCTATGGGGTAGGGAAGAGATAATAAGCTGAAACAATCCAAATTAGTAAGCCAATGATATTCCATCTGAGATTATCCTTAAAGTTATGAAGCAGAAAAGCAGACAACTTCAAACAACCTGAATTAGTTAGCCAGTGATATTGCATTTTTGAACATCCACTTTAACAGCTCACAATAACATGTTAAAATATTTATTCCTGTATATTTCCATGTACATGTAAACAATATGCTAATCACAAGCACTAAAAGAAAAGACAAAAGATAATTTAACCTTATTTATTTTGGAAAAAAGGAGGAAACACCCATGCCTGACTGGTTAAAAATTGATAACACGGCAGCACTTTCGATTTCTCATTGTGCACAATTTTGCTTACTTTGAATTGCGATATTTCAGCTATGCAACATCACAAAAATTATAAGGTTTGCATTTGAACTTTCTACGTGATACTTTATAGATGCATATATTCATTTGGTCTAGGGTTGTCTTCCGTTTTAAGTCATACATGCAGCTTTCAAAGTCAACCTTGGTGTCTTCTGAAAACTTCCTGTAAAAAGCACTGTTACTTACAGCTCCTTGGTACAGCTCGATCTCCTTGTCTCCGTAGATGGGCAGCTGCTTGAATGGGTTCACAGACACTAATACGGGTCCTATGTAAGTCTGGGCAAAGCCGTTAAGGGATTTATACAGCGGATGGAAGGATGAAGAGAACGACTTACTCTACTTACTACTGCATATATATGTAGGAATTTGGTCAGAGTTTGGGCCAATGTAAATTTCTGAGAAGTGGATGTAGCTAGCTAAAATTGTATAACTAGTTAACATTTATTTATATGATTGTCATTTAATACTATACTCAAGAATTCTTCAATGAATGGTGGCAGTCAGCTTTATGGGTAGAGGAAACCTACATATAAGCGCCAGAGGTAAACCACAGACAATCACCAAGTTTTATACAGAAAAACTTTTCCACATATAACATACAGATTTACATGCCGTATGATATTGGTAGAAGACAAATTTATGGTCTACAAAGACGGTAAGACTCCACTAAATGCCTTGATGAGTGGTGTGGAGCCTTTACTGTCATCAGATCAATCAAGGAACAATGAGAGTGAGGAATCTCCATAATCTTAATTGAGCCCGAACATTTTGTGTCAACAACTGGGAGTCACGTATCATATGTAACTAAGCCATGCCCAGCTCCCAAAATTGAGGTCAATGAAAACTAATATTAATCACATTGACTACACAATTAGGGCTGGGCCACACATTTGTTTGTACTGAATGAGTCAGACTTCAAATATTGTATTAATCAGTCTACATCTAGATTGTCCCCATGTTCACAGAAACTCAGTCTGTTGTGGCACATGCAATAGATAGCGCACCATGCTTCTATGGAAACCAGAAATGACACAAACCTCACATCTGGCTAGTTTACAAAGGACAATGGGGTAGGTTTTTCTAACCACATCATCTGAATGTTGTTGTGTAAGTATGTGTATTAAATCTAGAACAGCAGGAAGGAACTCAAAGTTTCCTCAGACGCATGCCATAACCACAGCACACAATCTGTTATATATACACAGATACGGACACTCAAGTGAGTCATGGCCATGCCTCTGTTTTAACTCAATGAGATAATATATGATTATATGATTGGCTGATTAAAGAAATCCTCATAAAGGTCACTTCCAGGTCTAGCAGTAGAAGCTCGAGTCCCTGAAGTGAGGGAGTGAGTGAGTGATTGAGTGCTTGGGGTTTAACATCGTGCGTAACAATTTTTCAGTCATATGACGACGACTCAAGTCCCTGGACTTTGATAGACTAAACCTGTCACTCAGCAATGTCTAAATAACTACAGGACATGATATATCAATATAAATACATGTGAATACATGATTCAATTACACCCAAATGACATTTGAAGCCCTACTCACCATGGATGCTATATTGTTACAATGTAGCTGTAAAAAATAACAAGTGGCTTATTTTCCTTGATTCTGATCAATTCATCCACCTTGTAGCACCAATTAAGAGGTTTGATTCAACTTCCTATCAGGAAAACTTCTGTATAAGCATCAAAAGTATCATTTGAAGGCCTTGGTATTCTTCTGAGTGGGTATTTTAAGACACCAATCTTCATGAGAAATACACTCAATTATCATTCTACATGTATATTTGCCTACTTAAAAAACAACCACTAACTTATCACTCCAATATGTCAATCTAATCTAGTTAGGCCCATGAAGAGGTTTCAACTGCATGTACTACCCTTGTTTTGTATGTGTGCTCTTACAGTTGCATGTTATTTGTCCAAACATTAGACAAGTCAAAGATACAGCTGGACCACTCAAATCTTTTAGGAGGTACATGTCTATGTACATACACAGTGTAAGTTTCCAAATAATTTTTTTTTTAAAGATGAGCGATGTCCTGAATTTTGCACAATGAAAAAGGTGTTTGCATGAGTTGGTGGTAAACCTACACAAAAAGTTATCTGGCATGTTCAACGCTCATCTAGACCACACTGAGAAATAAGGAAGGAGGCAGTAGATCATTCATTTAGTCAGATAAGGGTGCAAGCTCACTGATTTTGGAGGTCAATGTGGCAATTTAAAGACTTATCCTGCTCTTCTACGTACATTCCATGGTGACGTTCATGTACAGCACTGTAACAGCAGACTTGTCCAGTCTGTAACAGAAGACTTGTCAGCTTCTCTGAATACACTGAATGGTCACATTCACGTACAGCACTGTAACAGAGGGCTTGTCCAGCGGGTCTATGTACATTCCATGGTGTTATTCATGTACAGCACTGTAAGGCTTGTCCGGTCTGTGGCAGAAGACATGAGAGATTCCCTGACAGAGGGATTGTCCAGTCTGTGACAAAAGGCTTGTCCAGTAGCTCTGGGTACCATTCCATGGTGATACATGTATTCATGTACAGCACTGTAAGACTTGTCCGGTCTGTGGCAGAAGACATGAGAGATTCCCTGAATGGGAATGTACAGCACTGTGACAGAGGGATTGTCCAGTCTGTGACAAAAGGCTTGTCCAGTAGCTCTGGGTACCATTCCATGGTGATACATGTATTCATGTACAGCACTGTAAGACTTGTCCGGTCTGTGGCAGAAGACATGAGAGATTCCCTGAATGGGAATGTACAGCACTGTGACAGAGGGATTGTCCAGTCTGTGACAAAAGGCTTGTCCAGTAGCTCTGGGTACCATTCCATGGTGATATATGTATTCATGTACAGCACTGTGACAAAAGGCTTGTCCAGTAGCTCTGGGTACCATTCCATGGTGACATTCATGTACAGCACTGTGACAGAGGGATTGTCCAGTCTGTAACAGAAGACTTGTCAGCTTCTCTGAATACACTGAATGGTCACATTCACGTACAGCACTGTAACAGTGGGCTTGTCCAGTCTGTGACAAAAGGTTTGTCCAGCAGCTCTGAGTACATTCCATGGTGACATTCATGTACAGCACTGTGACAGAGGGACTGTCCAGTCTGTGACAAAAGGCTTGTCCAGCTGGTCTGGATACATTCCATGGCAACATTCATGTAGAGCAATGTGACAGCTTCATTGTCCAGTCTGTGACAAAAGGCTTGTCCAGCAACTCTGGGTACATTCCATGGTGACATTCATGTACAGCACTGTGTCAGGAGACTTGTCCAGCAGCTCTGGGTACATTCCATGGTGATACATGTATTCACGTACAGCACTGTGACAGAAGGCTTGTCCAGCAACTCTAGGCATATTCCATGGTGACATTATATACAGCACTGTGACATGAGACTTGTCCAGCAAATGTGGGTACATTCCATGCTGATATTCACGTACAGCACTGTGACAGAAGGTTTGTCCAGCAGCTCTGGGTACATTCCATGGTGACATTCATGAACAGCACTAGGACAGAAGCCTTGTCCAGCAGCTCTGGGTACATTCCATGGTGATAGATGTATTCATGTACAGCACTGTGACAGAAAACTTGTCCAGCAGCTCTGGGTACATTCCATGGTGACATTCATGTACAGCACTGTGACAGGAGACTTGTCCAGCAGCTCTGGGTACATTCCATGGTGATACATGTATTCACGTACAGCACTGTGACAGAAGGCTTGTCCAGCAACTCTAGGTATATTCCATGGTGACATTATATACAGCACTGTGACAGGAGATTTGTCCAGCAAATGTGGGTACATTCCATGATGACATTCACGTACAGTACTGTGACAGGAGACTTGTCCAGCAACTTTGGGTACATTCCATGGTGATAGATGTATTCATGTACAGCACTGTGACAGAAGGCTTGTCCAGCAACCCTGGGTACATTCCATGGTGACATTCATGTACAGCACTGTGACAGTAGGCTTCACTTGTCCAGCAAATGTGGGTACATTCCATGGTTACATTCATGTACAGCACTGTGACAGAAAACTTGTCCTGCTAATCTGGGTAAAAGGCCCTGTGTTGATCTTGCCGTTAATTATCCAAATTCGTCAGATGAAATGAAATTTATTTTTCACAATGAATGAAGTTAAAAATGTAGTTGTTTTGGCAGCTAAGTTTGAAGATTCATCTCCATACAAAACCCTTAACCAACCTGTCCTTGAGTTAATTACATCATGTTGGTGTATACTCACATAAAGGCTTAACCAGATAATAAGTAAAAAAATCCCCCCAAAATGTTTGTTTGGTTCAAATATGACTATCTCAATTTAATATACATTTAGTTGAATATGGCAAATCCTCTACATGTGCTGGTACATAGTTAGTTTTTTTCACAGTTTTTCTATCTGTTTTTATCACCCTAAATGATTGACTGTTGTTCTAATGGCTCAATATAAATAATAAATAAGTATTATTATTAATACAATGAATTATTAACAATGTTATTATTTTCATAAAAACCCAGGTCTCAATGGCCTAGAAAAGTTCAAGGCTAGGCCTAATTAGGGCATCTAACACAATATATATCAGTAAACAAAACTCAAAAAGAATTAAATTGCTGCACTATGCAGCAGTTACTTCCTCACACAACTGTTGTATGTATGTGAGTACATCAAAGCTCTATCTCTAGTCTCCATGAACATATATGTATAACCCATATGTTAAACCTGTTCAGTTTATGTTCTGTAGTACATACACAAGTACTGTAATTCTTCAACTGTATCACATGTCAGCAAGCATATATTCTGAAGGCATTATTCTGTGCTGATGACAAAATAATACTTAATTATGATGCCCTGAAACTGACCGATCGAACTAATGAAGTTTTGTTGCCAAACCCAAGTTAAAAGGGTTCATAAAGTGCACTGAAAGTTGCTCTTTCATGTGCGAAAAGGTTGCAGAATAAGGGTAATAGCCTCCACTACACATAGCATCGAGACATTACATGTACATGGTCTAACAGATACACTTCACGGTGAGTTGTGCCTGACGAAGGCTAAATTCACCATGTTTGACCCACACTGTTGAATGATTGCATTTTTTTCTCCCCTTATACACGCCACATGTACCTATTTGAACACATGAACCCACTAAACAATACAGAAAGTATAAAGAGTTCCACATTCCTCTATAATGAAGTCACTCTTATATGCTGGTACAAATATACATATATATACATGGGTGTCTATGTACATTATAACCATACATAAATGCACAGTAAGTTAGCCAGAACTAATTAGACTACCTGATCAGGTTTAACACACATCCCTCAGACTATTGCATGCCACACACAATACATGTCCATCATCTATATAGGTATGGTGTAGGTCACAACAGATAAACTTGCGTGCACAGTTATTTTAGAAATTGTACATGCAACACAGATCAATGCACGTATATTCACATGAGTACCTATATATACATGTATATACTGTATTTCACCCTAACAGTTTAGGCTTTTTTCAAGTGACACATTTTGTGCATTTTGAGTATTTTTGTGCAGATTGATTGATTTCTTATGCTGGCAAGTATCATTTTATGTGCATCTGAAAAGTAATTTTACAGATCAAACTTCGTTGAAGTACAGTATATACATAAACGTGAATCCCGCCAACAACACCAGACATGACACCGCACCCAGTCACATTATATGAATCACGCCAAAGACACCAGACATGACACCACACCCTGTCACATTATACTGACACTGGACCAATCAGTCATGCTTCCTTGCTCTAACCTCTCTAACCCCTCTAAGTTAGGCAAGGCAGCACCAAGTATCATGTTTAAAGTCTTCTGTATGACCCCACCCAGGTTAGATCCTGCATCTCCCAACTTTGAGACACAAGCTCTAACCATTAGGACACCATGGGGCCTGTTGCCTGAAGTGCATGCCATGTACAATCAATGTCCCCATATACAATTCCTGTGCACATGTACATATACACTCTGACATACTTAAGTACATGTACCTATAAAGAGGAGCCCATGTATACCACAACAATTTCTTTTCACAATTTTGTAAAAGATACATACAACTGGGGAAAAGACTCACGAACTGGTTTTCTTTATAAAATTATGTAAATATGACACAAAACAGCCTTTTAATCCCTGAGGAGAGCCCTGGTGGCACACACATCACCACTTCCCGGTCAGGTTTTACACCTCTCTTCCCTCTTCATGTGGGTCTTACAATTAAGATGCAGCCAAGCTATCACCATCATGTGGGGGACACAAACTACGACTAACAAATGATACGGCAGACAACTGCGGTAAAAACATGATGGACAAAATGTTCACAATCCCAGACGGATGCATATTCAAAATGCAAACCTATATTCACACACTTGCAATGGTACTAGTAATTTATTTATTTATTTATTTTTACTCCAGAATATTTCATCCTCTTAATCTTGCAAATTTCACAAATACACACGCCTTACAAAAATTATCCTTCATATAAACAGACAAAGCTGTTAGGTAAATAACACTGCTGCCGGTGCATGTGCTTGTCTCCAATTATGTGAATAGCTGGAAAGTTGGCTGATAAGTCCTGCACCTGGTAAAAAAAAACTTTCCAGGCATGTATATGTAGCTTTAGCATAATACTATGACATGGCAGTAATATAGGCATGAGTCAGTAATGACAGCCGAGTCTACAATCAAAAGGCAACCTGACTCATTAACATAAAACACAAGGGCAAGCTGTAAGAATGCATACAACAAGTAAAGCATAGGAAGTAAACATGCTCGACATGCATATCTTACTGCACCACAAGTTAAATGTGATGTGTGTTGCAACCAAACACAGCCATGCTTATGGCCACCAACCATTATTCAACATTGGGTAAAGCCTGAATGTGCTAGCTATTCACACACGAGTGGTGCACTATAGGTGGAACGTGATACACCCAACAAACACAGAGAAACTGTAACTCCGGAGAGCTATAAACACGCACGTGAATGCAGCAGATTAACATGGAATAAACATTTATAATACAGCATATGTACAACAAGACATGGAAATGGATGTACATGTAACTGCAGAGGTGCACACGCACCATTAAGATGGGGCATGCAGAAGTTCCACATCCATTCACCACGGCAACCACCTAATCCTACATCCTACATGTACAAGCCTATGTGTGGTATACAAGTACACATTTTCAACTGGAGATATCATCATACACTGATAATTCTGTGAAAACAAGGTAATAAATTTATTTCCTCAATATGCCTATTTAGACAAAGGTCATCAAGGACAATGTACCATCTCAATTCCAGATACCAAGTGCCTGTTTTTTTGGGGTTTTTTCTTCCCCCAGGCTCAAATTACAGCTTCTTAATGTAATCAATCATGTATACATAAGACTGAGCTTAATATGTGACACAATTCATAAAGGAATTGCAACTAAATGACACATTTTCAACATCAAAGTAATCAACAGAAATATCACTTGTTATTATTTCTATTTCCCCTACCTCCCTTTATGCTTACATACACTGCCTATATTTTACTTGAACTGATAATGTGTATACATGAAGATTTATTTTAGAGGGGAAATTCTCTGCACAAGATCAATGAAGTCCCTGATGGGTCTGTTTATAATGATTCAGGAACATTCTGCAAAGTGGCTGTCTTCTAAAGAAGAGCTACACGTACATGTACATGTATTTGAAGAGGTGCATCGCCCTTATGTTAAATAGACACACTTGTACACTGCACTGTCTACATCCGACAGTGTCTATGCCATGTGTAATACTGCACTGCCAGTCAATCCAACAGTATGATCATGCTATCTGATATGTAAGTCCTCATAAGACATTATCAGATGAATCTTCACGCCCCTGATTAGGCTGATTTAATTAGTCTGATCCAGGCTCAAGAGATTATAAACACGTCTATGTGTTGAATATTAGCATATATATGAATACTTTCTACATGTACTGGAGCTGGTGCACTGTAGTTTCATATCAATGACCAATGAGAACTGAGTCAATTATACCCCGTTCACACGGGCGTCATACCCTGTTCACACGGGCAAAGTTAAACTGGTTTAAATCCGAAAGTGGCTTTGAGCCAGTTTGACGTTGCTCATGTGAACGCAAAGCGGGGGTATTTAATCCAGTTTTTTGACCCTGCTTCTGGCCAGTTTCAGGACTTGAGCCAGTCTATCTGCGTCGTGTGAACAGATGAAATGCCCCCAATACCTGGAGGTCAGGACGACACTGCAATCAATGTGACCGTAATCCCTAAACTGGCTTAAAACCCGCTTGACCACAGGGTCGTTTGAATGCACGCATTTTTACAACTGGCTTCGATTTAAACCGGTTCAGATTTGATCCGGTTTAAATTTTGGCCGTCTGAACGAGGTAATGGTACACTCCATAATAACAGTAGAAGTATTAGGACAATTAGTCAACACATAATAAAAAAATATATTTATGTTTGATGTTTCCCGATGTCACATGAACAAAGTAGACCTACACCTATATGGATTTATAGCAGTTATTTTCTTATTGTTTTGAAACAAAGACACAGAGGAATGAAAGCTACGTTAACAGTTACATGCGACTGTACAATCATTAACAATGATATTTGAATGACACCATGTGCTATAGTTAATGTGTTACAGTAAAAGTACTACTATTGGAGCATTCATGGAGTACGGTGTACCAAGGTTTTGCCATGTGTACTGCACATTTATATCCACAGAAAACCCTAAATTATTATCATAGTCATATCAATTTTTACATGTCTGTTTGCATAAACACATATTTCCTCATAAGTATATGTTACTGACTTTTATTTATTTATTTGATTGGTGTTTTATGCCATACTCAAGAATATTTCACTTACACAACGGCAACCAACATTATGGTGGGAGGAAACCCATTACTGTACACAGCTTGCTGGCATACTTTCCCACATACGACAGCAGAGGAAGCCAGCATGAGCTGGACTTGAACTCACAGAGACTGCATTGGTGGGAGTCTCCTGGGTCATTGTGCCGCGCTGGCATGCTAACACCACCACCGCGCACAGCACCCTCTCTGCAATTAACAATGTAGATTGCAGATTTGTAACCATGTTATGATCCATTTTACAGACTAAGATATCGCCCAGATAACATCTCAAACATTTCATTATTTAATCATTACAGGAAGATGAGCAATAAGTTTAATAAGTGAGACAATTTATCCCCGTCATATCCACGTTAAAAGGTAAACTTATAGTTTATATTTGATTCTCTCAGTTTATATAACTTTAGTTGTGATTGTTTAATAAACAATGTGATAGTTAACATAACAATAACAGCTGGAGATGTACACTTTTAAATGCATGTTTATGTAGGCCTACAGTTGACACATGGTCATTTTTCTGAAAAACTGTCTCAACATGTACACGCATATAAGTAATGTCTCACACTGCACTGTGGAGACAAATCATAAATTCAAATTCTCAATTTCATTGGCAAGATGCCATCTAGAGAAATAATTCACCTTCATGTATATGGATAGCAGTGTTTTGAAAGCTTCTCAATGTTAGGGACCCAGGAGTGGTCAATTGAGTAGATCATGAAATCTACTCTATTTCTTTGTGTCACTAAAGATGCAGGTTTGATAAAACTGTGCAACTTATTTCTGTACAACCCATACATGTAGTCCTCTCAAAGCCTTTGGAAATGTTGGTCGCAGAGGTGGTTGAAAAGGTTGAAGAATTAGGTTACATGTAGCTAACTCTCCTTCCTGAAAACCTGACATTCCAGGAACCCCCTGGGTTCCAATCATAAAATTAAACATATATACAAAATATACCCTAAATGACCGTAAATTTCATCCATGACTACCTTGCCCAAATTTCCTGGTCCTATTGACTTTAGAAAGGTGTTATAAGGTTAGCTTGGAAGAAGGGATGATATTCTACTGGTAAATTGTAAGTGTCATCACCCAAACTAATAATTTGTGGCATTTATTTGCCTCTAAAAATGCACAAAAATTGTGTGGGCAAAATTTTAGGTCTTTTAGGGTATACCCAATCAACATTGCAGGAGTTTTGCAAGTTCAGGCAGGTTTAGACGAGACAATGCGTGGGCTGTCACAAACACAGGTAAATGACTGTCGGTAACTACCGTAAAATCACATTTATTTGCCTCTAAAAATGCACTCTTGTAGGCAAAATTTTAGGTCATTTAGGGTATGTGCATATGCAGTGTTCTACTGGCAAAGGATACATAAATGCAGTCGTCCATGAACCTCTTTTTGAGATTCTCTGTAATGGCCTCCTCGTTGATCTTCCCCAGAAGAACCATGTCATCCACGCCACTGCGCTTGACATTGTGACTCTGCCAATGGTACGGCTGCAACCAGAAAAAGAACACGTCTGAAGTCAAAGGATAGACCAAAATGTTGATAGAATCACATATACACTTAATACTGATGTTTTCTTTTCACACCGTACTTGAAAATAAACCAATTATAAGGCGACTGCCATCATCATGGTGGGGGGAAACCCTGGGGAAACCCACAACCATACACGTATGGCCGGAGAGGAAAGCAGTGTGAGCTAGACATGAACTCAGCAACTTCACTGATGAGAGGCTCCTGGGTTATTGTGCCATGCTGGAGTTCTAACTTCCTTGGCCACGTAGGTCCCCACACGTAGTTATCATCATCATTCATACTTATACACTTAAGTCAACGTCTGTCTCTGGCAATAAAATGCAGAGAAAATAAAGACAGATCCTGAACCCTTTATCCAAACGTGTTTAACAAAACCTAGTCACTTACACCTACATTAAAAAAACGTGCGCTGGTACTTTACCATTCGTTTAGCAATGGAATTCATACGTCATTCAGAATACACATTGACAGGTATCCTATTTCTTCATTTACTTACCACTTCATTGAACATGCAGAAATTGGCACAATATAAACCTCTATTTCTCACCAAGAAATCAGACTTATTACACAAAAGTTTATACACCTCTGTCAAGTATGCAAGATCAATACTTTCACAGTACGCTAGTAGATACATGTACCTCGAACCACTTGTGTGGTGACCACGATAACAAAGTTTAAAACAAATAGGCCCTATATGGGGCTGTAAGTACCATTCAATTTCACATTCAAGTTCTGGTAATTGCATATAATGGGTACCCTTATTGTATCTAATACTACATTTTATTTCTTGGGGTATCTCTTCATAAAAAGATGCAACGATGCTAAAATTAAGATTAAGACCAAAATAGCCAGGTTTCAAAGAGAGGCCAAGAATTTGAGAGTATAAAATGACCAGCGGGCAACTTTTGTAAAAAATTTTCTTTACATATGTTGTATTTCACTTAAAATTTTGTTGAAAACTTAGTTACTCAGTTGAAGTCTGGACAAGGCATTCTTATGGATGTACAACTTCTTGGTTTATTTAACACAACGTTTCGATGCAGATACTAGCATCGTTATCAAGTGAATGACATCAAAATTACTACTGCGCTTATATATAGCAAGAGGAGCAAATGTCAACAGATAAAACAAAAAGAGGGTAAACAGTCCTCAGGGGGTTAAGGTGTCCTGGGGTGGGTGTTGGGGTACTGACTAGGCTCGGTGGGGTTCCTGAGCGGTTTGGAGGATTAGCAGATCATAAGCTGAGGGGAGGTAGATGCCGTGATCTCTGTTCAGGCTGGGCTTTAATCTCTTAATCTGGATGGCTTCCTGTAGTTTTCGTTTCTTCCAATGGGGCTGATTCATGTTCAGTGTCCTGACTGTATTCCAGTTGATGTTGTGGGATGGGTTTTCATGTATGTGGTCAGATATGGCAGATTTGGAGTCAAGTTTCTGTACTGATGATTGGTGTTCTTTAATTCTGGTTTGAAGCGGTCTGCCTGTTTCACCTATGTAGGAGTTGTTGCAACTGCATTTTAATTGGTAGACAACTCCTTTGGGTGGTTGGGGTTTGGTTGGTGTCTTCTTTCCTGTGGCATGTAGGTGGGTCTTTAGTGTGGTCAGGCTTCTGAAGACTGTTTCTATTCCAGTTGACTGTTTTATTAGGCGGGCTATTTTGTGGCTGGTTGGACCAATGTAGGGGAGGTTGATTCGTATACCGGGGCCTTCCACGTGGACTCTAGGCTGTTGATTGAGTTCACGTTGCGAGTACTTCTGGATGGTTTTATTTACTTGGTCTGCTGGGTATCCATTCAGGTGAGTGAAAACTGTACGCAGGTGTTGGATCTCTTCGTCTAAGTTGCTGTTACAGATGAGTTTAGCTCTCTTTGTGAGGGTGGAGATGATGCCGGTTTTGGTTTTGGGCGGGTGGTTGGACTTGTAGTGGATGTACTGGTCGGAGTGGGTCGGTTTGCGGTACACTGTGGTTTGGAGCGCGTCTGCTGTTCTCTTCACGTGGACATCTAGGAATGGTATTTGTTGATCTTTCTCAGTTTCCATGGTGAATTTGATGCGTTGGTGTTGTGAATTTAGGTGGTCAAGTAAGGCAGATGGATCTTGGTGGTGTTGAAGTGCGACGAAGGTATCGTCCACTTTTCGCATCCAACAGATGGGCTGGATGGGTGACGTGGCTAAGGCTTTGTTCTCTAGTTCAGTCAGGTAGATCTCGGAGACAATCGGGGATAGTGGGGATCCCATGGGGAGGCCATGGATCTGCTCATAAATTGTGTCACCCCAAGTGAAGTAAGTGGATGACAGGCAACAGTCCAGTAGGCGGATGATATTATCTGGGGATAGGGATGTCGTCGGTGGTGTGGTTGTTATCTTATCTCTTATCACATCTAGGGCTTGGCTGGTTGGGACATTGGTAAATAGGTCAATAACGTCGTAGCTCACAAGTTTGCAGGGTTCATTGATCTGACGTATTTTGTTACAGAAGTCAGCTGAGTCTTTGATAAAGGAGTCGGCAGCCTTAGACCATAGTGATAGTAGTCTCGTGAGGTACTGGGCAGTGTTATAGAAGACAGTTCCTCTGGAGCATATCAGTAACCTGGCTTTTACAGGGTCCTTGTGGATTTTGATGGTTGCACGGGCATACGGTGCACGGGGGTGTTGCACTGTTAACTTTCGTTGGATTTCAGGTGTGATCTCACCACTGGTTTTGAGTTGGTTCAGGAGGGATCTGTGTTGCCGGTCGTACTTGTTGGTGGGGTCAGTTTTCAGGGTTCGGTATGTGGACTGGTCTGTTAGTAAGTTGTCTACCAGCTTGTTAAAATCTGTTTTGTCAAGAATGGCTGCGGCTTTTCCTTTATCAGTTGGTGCTATGGTTATGGACTTGTCTTTCTTCAGTTCGACCAGGGCTCTGCTTTCTTCTTTAGTTAGGTTGGTTCGTTGGGGTTGTGCTTTATCCAGTAGGGATGCTATCTGGTGGCGGAGGTAGTCGATGTGGCCCCCGGGTGCTAGTTGTTGAAGGCCTTCTTCGATGTCTACGATGAAGTCATCCTTGGGTATGGTTTTGGTGGTTGGGACAAAATTCAGGAAAGAAGACACCAACCAAACCCCAACCACCCAAAGGAGTTGTCTACCAATTAAAATGCAGTTGCAACAACTCCTACATAGGTGAAACAGGCAGACCGCTTCAAACCAGAATTAAAGAACACCAATCATCAGTACAGAAACTTGACTCCAAATCTGCCATATCTGACCACATACATGAAAACCCATCCCACAACATCAACTGGAATACAGTCAGGACACTGAACATGAATCAGCCCCATTGGAAGAAACGAAAACTACAGGAAGCCATCCAGATTAAGAGATTAAAGCCCAGCCTGAACAGAGATCACGGCATCTACCTCCCCTCAGCTTATGATCTGCTAATCCTCCAAACCGCTCAGGAACCCCACCGAGCCTAGTCAGTACCCCAACACCCACCCCAGGACACCTTAACCCCCTGAGGACTGTTTACCCTCTTTTTGTTTTATCTGTTGACATTTGCTCCTCTTGCTATATATAAGCGCAGTAGTAATTTTGATGTCATTCACTTGATAACGATGCTAGTATCTGCATCGAAACGTTGTGTTAAATAAACCAAGAAGTTGTACATCCATAAGAATGCCTTGTCCAGTGTATCTCCTCACCGACTTCTAAATGCCACTTAAGCAAGTCAGTTGAAGTCTGTGAATTCTATGGGCTACAAGCTACAGACAGGTAGAAACACTACCATTTACATGGCTGTCCAATTCATGCCCACAAAGTGAATCGGCTGGCCAAGATGGCTGCTTGCAACGTAAAAGTGAATGTACGTCTTTGCATGCTTTTTGCACAGCATATACGTGGTTTGTAACGGTAAAACACAAACACTGACGAAATGAAAACCTTAAATCCATCATCTTTTCAACTTGCATATTAAAGAGTTCTACTAGCCTGGACTTATCTATTCACATGTCTGAATAATCAACAAATGCTGAAGTTGTGGTGATGAATGTATGATCTCACAGTGCAACATGTAAATGTTAGAAAAAAAGTTTCCTTGTTTCACATTATATGGTCAACTTCTTTATAACCGGTGATACATTTACCACGTTAGCGGGTCTACATCAGGTTTTCCATGAATGTGAAATAAATAAAGAACCCTTATAAACACTAAAAAAAACTAGTAATACTGACGTAGATATAAGATATAATTAATCATAGCTTGAATCCTGTGAAGATCCATGTACATAAAATATGGTCTGTGTTGGTCCATGAGGTCTATCATGATAGGCTTCAGGCCTTGAAGGCCCATGAACATGTAAGTTATGGATGCACAATGTAGTTCTCTGGTCACATCACGATATTATTAACATATGTATGTACATACAATCATAAAATAAATTTAACAAGGAAACAGAATCTTGTGTTAAGAAAAGAGTTATTTCCTCAATAAAATCATGTTTTATCAGTGAAAGTGACAAGGAATTAAATACATCACTCGTCAAATTTAAGAAATAATTGTTCCCTATTCCTCACTTCAAGTAGAATAGCATGACTTCAGGAAACTATTTCACACCTGTATATATGCTACTGACAGCAATGCTGTCTGTGAATGTAGATACAAGACCATACAGTATGTATAAAACAAAGACCGTTTGTTACACCTTTAACCACAATGAAGCACTTTCCTATACATTATGCATCCCCTCAATAAGGCTTGATATAATTCTACCACTCAACCTATTCTTATAAATGAACAAAATGCTTCAATGCTGCATATTTTATGGGTAGACATATTTATACATACATACGATGTACATGTATAGCAGATACTCGATCAACCATTTAGCACCAAAAATACTGTCAACAGGATTGCACCTTGGTGTTTAAATAATATTTCTGTATTCTGTTGGTTACATACAATGAAGTGAAATGAAGGTGAACATGTGTGTGAATCTTTAAACAAATGCTACTTGTAAATTTATACATTTGAAGGAAACTGGCAAATACTTAAGGATTGATTGGATGGGATTCTAAATGTAGCTCTATTCAGCATTAAGCACAATTGTGAACACTGATCATTGTTAGTATCACTCTAGGGACATATGCACTTATGCAATTACAAGCATATTCATATAAAACTGTTGCAGGTAATGTGATCAAATGGCATTCCATTAATCAATTCAGTTGTGGTTCTAGCATCTGTGACAAACTGTAAAGTATTTTTATTCATTTGAATGTTATATAAACTATTCATTGTATACAGTCAAGAATATTTCACTCAAATTCTATCGATCTTAAAAATCTAGTGCATATACATATATATGCATACGTGTACAAAAAATATATGTAGCATAGATTACTTTCCAATATATGCAGGCCCCTATATACATGTATATGTATATTCAGATATTAACTGTAGATTTCTCAATTAAAATGTGCAACTTAAAGTGTATATCAAACATGTACATGTATAGTACAGTATAATCTATATATAATATACATAATTTTTACAGTAATGACATTGCAAGGTTGCATTTTTGTTTTAGCACAAACAATCCGCTTTCCTCCAAAGGCAATCTTTTAACGTAATTAGATCCTGTCATATCAATTCTACCAATCATCTCAACCAACTTTTTTCATTAATTATGGCATACACAAAACAAGGTCACTTAAGATAAAAAAAAAATGACAATCCTACCCTGTTAGTCTTAAATGTATTACCAGTACTGTACAAATATGTCAGACAATTATTGACTGAACTGGCCAACTATGTATTATGCTTAAAGTAAAAGGCTTGTCTGCGACAGTGTTTTTAATACAGGCCACAAACTACATGTAATTACAACATAATTAAGTCCTTCTTAATACAAGTTTACTTTTTATCAAAATAAAAAAGTATGCCAACATAGTCCACTTAACAACGCCAGCATTAATTGATAGATAATTTTCTTTGTCCCTCCCAATGACATGTGAAACTGAATTTTATACCAAAAGAACATAATAAATAAAAATGGTGCATAGTAAACACAATCACATCCCAGGTGACACTTCTCACATAAAGTTAAATGGATTTTTGAAAACTATCTGTCAGTATCAATCTTGGACAAAATATGACCATTCTAATTTCACTGTCAGAAATCGCTTTATCTATTCACGATGGTTACTGCATTTCTTTCACAGGTAGTAGTATATCCTGCTGGGAAAATATCAAATCTGCATACCCATAGCCCACTGAATATAGTCCCAGTTGGCTCAGATGTTGGCATTTGAATTACAAATGGTCGATCATAATGCCACTTCCAATGTCTGAGCTATCTCAGAGACAAACTGTGCCAGTACTTACTACAGCCAACAGCACTGAAATGTTGTTTACATAAATGCAATGCTCAAGTGCAGCTGCTGCAAGACAACCCAGTTGTTAAAAAGTGCATATACTGAGAAGCTCATATTAACATCAGTTCAGACTTAAGTGTCGTTTAATTCATATTAGGATGAGACTGGTATTAAGACTTATGGTGTAACTTTATTAAACTTTTGAACAACTGACCCCTGTTCCTGTTCAGTAGTTGAACAGTGGTTCTTCTGTGTCTGAATGTAATCTTTCATAATATACAGTCATTAAATCTCAAGGCCAAACCAATATTTATACATGCAATTCACTAAATATATAAGCTTTATGAAGTAATGTACACTGTGACATGTCAATGGCAATTGAGCAATCAGATGAGTCACAACTACACAGCCTCACAGGTCTATGTCGACTAGTGGGGTAACTTTACCGAAACTGATGTATATATTTGACGAGAGATTTTTTATTCATTTTATTTGACTGGTGTTTTACGCCGTACTCAAAAATAATTCATTTATACGACGACGGCCAGCATTAAATTGGAAGGAAACCAGCCAGAGCCAAGGGGAAAGCCACAACTATCCACAGGTTGCTGACAGACCTTCCCACTAACGGCCATAGAGAAGCCAGCATGAGCTGGACTTCAACTCGCATTGGTGAGAGGCTGCTGGCTCATTGCGCCGCACTGGCGTGCTACCACCCCACCCCCCACCACCACCCGCCACAGAGGCCCTTGACAGAAGAGATGGCAATTAAAAGTCACTAATATCGAGATGTTGGTAACAAACAGCTATATACATTACCAGTAACCTACAGCAAACGGCGCCATGACTATTATTAAAACTGGAACTACAATATCATCAGATTACATTATAATATTTTTCACCCATTGATTACAAAACAGTGCACACGATTGTTCAAAATATATGTAAAATAATATTGTCAATGTTTAAACTTCTATCACAGTATCAGGACATATCCTAGCTCTACAACGAATACGTGGGCGTTGCTTATATCCTTTGTTTTCTGGTTATGGAGCTAATTTTCATCAAATAAGACATAACTTTATCAACTACTGTTCATTCCTCCCCATCTTACCATTGTTGATGAGTCAACGCTTATCGGCAACCTGTCAAACTTCCTTTATCGGCCGCTTTCTTCATAAGGTATTTTCCAACTAACCACCTGTTCGTATTGTAGCTCGGCAAACAACAACCTCCTTTTCGATATATTCCAACACTCCACACACACAGAAGTTAGAGAAAATCACACAGGACGTGACCATGTCCTGTCAGGCCGTTTGTTTGACTAAGTTTTAGTCACTCTAGACTCGCACCCATCCACTGGTTTCCGCGATCCAGTTTTAGAAGCGGAAATCACCCTGTCGTTAAGTTCAGTCATGCGCAGTTTAAGTTTTGATGACGTCGCAGTAGGTGGGCGTCACCATTATAAATCGACTTTGTTCACTTGTACTGCTGCACATGTTCCGGCGCACAAGCTTTTTTTACAACATACAGTCTGAGTCAATGTTTTTTCACAAAGGACAAGTTTTCGGAGCGTAGATTAAGCACTAATCCGAATGTTGCGCCACTCACATTTATTTATTTATTTATTTATTTAGGTCTACTTAAGTGTTTTACGCCGTACCCTATACTCAAAAACATTTCACTCACACCACGGCGGCCAGTATTATGGTGGGAGGAAACCGGCCAGAGCCAAGGGGAAACCCACGATCATTCGCACGCTGCTGGCAGAACTTCCCACGTACGGTGGGATAGGAAACCAGCATGAGCAGGGCTTGAACTCCCAGCATCCAGGGTCATTGTCTCACGCTGAGCATGCACATCGGCCACAAAGACCCCCAACTCAGAGTATAGTTTAATATTTTGAAAGTAGGCTAAAATAAATGCACACCTGCGTCTAAAAATAACATAGCTGTACGTGAAATGCTGAACCTCTGCATAAATTAAACCTTGTATACATGATTATGACATATAATTAAGCCATGGCTTAGCTTACGAAACATACCATTTAATACTGATAATAATTAGAAATTTTTTAAAAATCCCACATCCCACTAAGAAAAAAGCTGCCAATAATCAGATAAAACTTTGGTTTCACAACACGGGAATGTAAGGTGCATAGAATGGACGGCAGCTTCATTCTTATTTTAAAACTTCCTCATATATCAATCCTGTAGGCTTTTTAAAGTTTCTGTAGGTTTTCGACATATTCTATGGACACTTTCTAAAGGCTTGCGAGATTTTCTGAAGACTTTCGAGACTTTCTCAGAAACACCTACAGAGGAACAGTGATATCATTCTCATTCTGGAACCGAATAGGCTATATGTAAGTTGGCCCAAAATGGAATTAAACGAGACATACTAACACAATTCATATACCATTTACATTATAGAGAATTTTATGCTGAAGCAATTATCACAAATATAATAAAAACATGCAATGTTATACATCGAGCAGTTATCACAAATATAATAAAAACATGCAATGTTATACATCGACAAACGGTGGAGCCATAATGTTCGTCATGCATATGCAATGCAACTATATAAAATGATTTTATTAGAGTTTTAAACCAAGCCACCTTTAACTAAGTCACATTTATAGCCCTATAATAATTGTTGTTTTAATCTTTCACAATAATTCAGTGTGTATAAGTATAGGTCCTTTGTTCCACACCAATCTCACAACAAAATACCCTGTCCCATTTTGTGCGTAATTTGTTGCTTTGCCCTTCGCAGTATAAACTACATTCATTACAATAAAGTTATACAAACTTTTTAAATTATCAGTTGTTATTCTTTACCTTATGCACTCCATGCATAATGCAGCATAATGCAGTTGTCCCCATGCATCGATATCTAGTAAAGGCGCGTGCAACACATCTCGCTGTCCTGCACAAGTCCTTCAGGCTATAAAGTTGAGGCCAACAACTGTACATGTAAAAGTAGCCCAGGCCATTCTATACATGCACTAGGTCCTTGATCCGCAATCTTCGGTATCACACTTCAGTTGCTGCAGCAATTTGGCGAAAAATGACTGAAAAATTACTAAGTATGAAGTAAAACCCAACGAATGAACCAGTCGCCAGATGGATCTCATCATTTAAAGCCGCCATGCAGTGGACCACATCCCGTAAGACGTAAATATTGGTACGTCCAGTGAGGCGGTTCCAGATGAAAAACCTCTACAGTAATCATCCCAAATGAAAAGAAACGTCGTCTTATGCTTTTTTATAAACATATTTGGGTGGAATTATGTTCACAGCATGACAAAATTAGTTTCGTCATACACACATAATTTCAAATGAATAATTCACTTTCTCTTTGAATAAAGCCGGAATCTACTGGGAATAAATCCAGGCGTAATTTCGAGTGAACAAAGGTTAATTCAGATTACATCAACCATTCGAACTTCGGGGGGACTTCTTCCAGGTGATGGATATGGTTAAAACACATACTAAACGTTTTCACAGTGACAAATCGCCTCATACCACGGATGAATCACAATGGCTTAACACCACTTTGGCAGTATTTCACTCACATTGTGGAGAACCCGTTCGTTGTGGTTCAGATGAAGAAAAAAACCTTTTGTGGGTATTTCCACAAGTACAATCCACCTTTTTCAGATGGTGTTTCAGATCAATATGCAATATCTTGCAGTTATTTCTGCCAGCACAAATCTCTTGTCAAATCAAGATGGTTAAATCAGCTGTTGGATTGATTGATTGTCACTGACTTAACCATACGATTATGGTCTGTTTTATAGGTGGGGGATACCACATTGCCCGCGGTAAAGCACCACGCAGGTTACTGACGAGCCTTTCTATGTGTGACGGACAGACTAGCACACCATGTTGTTGACAGACAAGGTCTTCAACAAATGTGACGAACGGAAGTAAGGGTTCAAAATCCCTTGTCCAAGCCCCAAATTGAACATGCACATCATGTGCCTGATAAAGAGTTGGCCATCTTACTCACTGAGCTAGATCTCGCTCAACCTGCCGACTGTGGTAAGTTTTCCCTGGGTTTTGCCCTGTTTCCACCCACCATAATGCTGTTGGCCATCGTATAAGTGAAATATTCTCGAGTACAGCGTAAAACACCAAATACCTCTTGGAGGTATGTGTAAATTACCATTTTTCGGTGATAGAGATTGATAAAGCACATCTTTTGGAGGTATTTCCAGACTTACAAGATACCTGTTTCAGGCCACAGATGGATTAACGATCTCTGGGATGCATTTCTAAATCCATAATCTTTCACATTTGAAGCCAAAAGGATAAATTAACCTGGATACAGGAAGAGATATTTCTTGATGGAGAAAACTTTTTTTTCAGTATGGAAGGAAATACATTGTGAAAAAATATAAACTACCTCTTGGAGGCATTTCCACAAGGACAAACCACCTTTTCAAGGTGTTACAAATGGATTAACCACCTCTTAGGGCCATTTAGAGAAGACAAATCACCTGTTCCATGTGGCACAAATGGATTACCCATCTCTTGATCATGGCAGAGTGTGGCCTCTTAGGATCGGTGGACGTTGATTGTTTATTTGAATGGAGTTCTTTTTACGACCCCTTCAGGAATATTTCTCTTCTATGACCACGGCGGTGGGAGGGAACCAGGCAGAGCCCAGGTGGAAACCCACAAGGTTGATTTTACAGGTGGTCTTAAATCACATCTTCCTGGTGTTAACATGGCTAAACCACCTCTTGGAGGTACAGGTATTTAAAAAACACAAACAAATCTCAGTACTCCTGAATACGCCACTTCTTGGATGTACAAGAAGGACAAACCACTTCTTTCAGCTGTTTTTGCGTGACTGAACCACCCTAATTTGGAGGAATATATATTTCAATATTGCTAACCCATTACACGCCAATCAAACAGAAATCACAGAGCACATGGATTTAATGAGAAGATGGAGATGAGAATTTGATTAATTTTAAATAAATGACACCTTTAAATAAATGAATATACTCAAATAATTAAGACAATCATGAAAATGTTTCCCAAACATTTACTTATGTGACATGACATAAAATTGTACACAATGAAAACATAAAATTTAAACCTAACACATTCATGGTTACAGAAAAGCAAGTCAGGCAAAACATGTGTCATGGTAAAATCACAACAAAGAATCATTATTATGATTTTTTTTGGCCAACATTGGACAATATTTCCTAGGTGAATGCAATGGTACCTCTCTCATTATCTCCTGTGCAAGGGGTGTACTTGTCCCCCCCCCCCCCCTCAACTCAGTAAGTGACAAGCTTGCCAGCAAGAAGTGGTACATTGTAAGTAATCAAGACCTGATCTATCCGCTATCCGGTGAACTCAACACACATCTCATTATTTGTTTATTTGTTTCATGCCAAATTCCAGAATACTTCACTTATATAACGTCGGTCAGCGTCATGGTTGGAGGAAACCCTTCAATGTCCGGTGGAAACATCTCATTGTTTAGGATTATAGAAGTGAGTAGTCCATTTTACTATAGGGTGTAAGACATGGTTGGTCTGTGAGAAGAATGCTGGATCATGGGGAATGAAAACCACTCATTAGATTACTGCTTTGCTCTTAGTAAAAATTTGAATGATGCCATCACTCCTATTATCCAATCTGTACCGACATTATATGCAAATGAAATTTTGTGCACACGAGAATTAAAAACACGATTTAGTTTACCATAAAGAGAGATCCTGGGCCTCTGGAATGTGGTTAATCTTTGTTCGGCAGCACAATTTAAGGAATGATTAGCTTCAAATACATTCAATGATTTATCTGTCTAGTAGCAAGCCCATAATGAATGCTAATTACATGTGTGAGTCCTAACTTACAAGGTGGCAGTTTGCAATTGTCAGACTAAGCATTTACAGCATGCCTACAATTTATTTCTATAGTATCAATCAAAGTGAAACTGTAAATTTTTTAAAATCGAAAGACAGCTATCAAAATAAAATAAGCTTGTAAAAGGCTGTACATTAAACTATATAAAAAAAACAACAATTAAACTCCCTTAATAATAAATGTGCTGACATTTAAATCTAAATTTGTTTTGAAAAAGTACAATTATCTGATTATCCCAATTTTCTGCATAAAAGTGACAGAAGGTAATCCAGAATGCAATCTAATCAAGCGCTGGTAAATTGCCATTATTTATTAATGAACACCTTCATGAAATCATGAAATCTGATACCATGGCAACCACTGATGATACAGGAAGGCTAATAGTTCCGAAATAGATTAACAAGACTGGACCTTCAAATTCATTTCTTAAAATGGAAATATAGGCCAAATTTAAGAATTGTAAACGAACACGTAAAAAATTGCGTGCAATTCCATTGCACATTGAAAGGGGACATAGATACTGGCACACAAATGTTCATGTCTTAACTGCATTGAAGGAAAACTTTCATACAAATATTTGCGTACTATTGGAAGAATTTGATGGTGACATAATGCCAATCATTGCTTTAAAATATCCTTATGTACATGCCGATACAAACACTGACTAAATATACTGCTAGTTTGTTTTCTTGGCTTTCTTCTTTGGGGATGGATCACTTCTGTACAACCTTTTCTTCCTCTGTCTGTACATGTGATTGAGCAGAAAGTACCCAGCTGAAACATGAACAATTTTCGTAAAGCTTCCACCAAACTACAACTTGTTGTTATCTCTAAAAATAGTTTTAATGTTCTTTTTCATTCTCTTAATCCCAAAAATACAGACCATAATCCAGTTATGATATTCCTGCATCAAAAAATACTTGTCCATTTTCTGGTTAACAGTTAACCACACCTGAACCTGACCATGACAGGCCATAATAATGAAGAACTTCATCAAATGTCAGGTTCCACAGCCGGAACATGCAAATACAATGCTCTTGAATTTTAACATTCTATCAACGTTTTTATTGATATTCACCATATTTTGAGGTCGTCACTGCGTGTAGACTGATCAATATCATTCCTAATTTTTTTGCTTATCTGTTCACGTTCAAAGGATCAATAGCTAATTATTCACAGCTGCCTCTTTCCAGTCAAAATTATAGGAAATAAGATGCATGTGAATGAATTTATATTGAAGACATTGAGGAGAATTACTAGTCTGCCCTTGTTATACTCTTACATTG